>NC_054886.1:23695615-24010807 GCF_018320785.1 Cheilinus undulatus
AACAGAACACTAATCATTTATTAGGGGTTGATTTTGGCTGTTTTCTGATGTATTTCTTTGACCTCTATTCCAATTTAATAATGAAGTTTGTGCTTTGTACAAGTCCTAACCATTTTTGCTCAAATAAGCATGCAGAAAACAGGTAAACTTGTAATGTACCTGTTACAGATACATTGATGATGTATATTTCTTGATTATGACACTAAAATAAGGGAGGTTACTGTATAATACAGGTCATAATACTCTTAGCACGGTTCAAGCACATGAAGCAGAGTCTGCAACTAATGATGTGCACAAAAATGTACAACAATATGGTATATGGTCTTTTAAAGTGTTATTTAAGTTATGAGCATTCTCTGACCAAATAAATATGGTGATAATGGCACAGAATCATTGCCTGTACAGTAGTATTCAGACCCCCTTCACTTTTGTCAATTTTGTTATGTTACAGCCTGATGCTACAGTCATTTAAATCCAGTTTTTCTCTCATTCATCTACACTCAGTACCCCATCACGACAAAGTGAAAACAATTATAGAGATTTTCGCAAATTTATTAAAGAGAAAAAATGCTGAACCTTTGGTCCAGTGTGAGGTAAGGGTGCTGCAGAAAGGGTTGAGGATATCCCTGTACTTCACTCCATTCAGCTTCCCCTCAACCCTGACCAGTCTACCAGTCCCTGCTGCTGAAAAACACCCCCACAGCATGATGCTGCCACCACCATTCTCCATGCTGGGATGTATTAGGCAGTTCATCAAACTAGAGAATCTTGTTTCTCTCAGTCTGAGTGTCCTTCAGGTGCTTTTTTTTTGCAAACTTCAAGCTGGCTTTCATGTGTTTTACACCAAGGAGAGGCTTCTGTCTAGCCACTCTACCATAAAACCCAGATCAGTGGAGGGCTGCAGTGATGGTTGTCCTTCTGGACCTTTGTCCCACCTCCACACAGGATCTCTAGAGCTCAGTCAGAGTGACCATCACCTCTCTACTAAGGTTCTTTCTGGCTGATTGCTCAGTTTGGCAGGGTGACCAGCTCTTACAAAAGTCCTGGTTGTGCCAAACTTCTTCCATTTGTGAATAGTGGCGAGCACTGTGCTCTTGGGAACCTTCACTGCAGTAGATTTTTTGTAGCCTTTCCTAGATCTGTACCTTGCAATAATCCCGTCTCTGAACTCTGCAGGCAGTCCCTTTGACCTCATGGCTTGATTTTCGCTCTGATATTGAATGAATTGTCAGCTGTGAGGCCTTATACAAAGAAGCATGTGCCTTTCTAATCAATTTAACTTACCACAGGTGGACTCCAATCAAGGTGTAGAAAGCAAAGCTCAAGAGAAATGGGAGGAGTTGTTGAAAAGCGTCTGAATACTTGTGGCAATGCAATATTACAGCTCTTTCCTTTTAATACAAATGCAAAAAACAATTATTTTTTCCCTTTGTCATTATGAGGTACTAAGTGTTTATTGAGGAGAGAAAATATTCATTTAAACGACTGTAGCATCAGGCTGCAACAGAAATTATTCCTTATTAAATAATAAGTGAGTTTATTATTTACAATGCTCATTGCATTCACATGGAGGATTACTTAGTAGAAACAACGAGTAGGTAAAGCAGGATAAATGAATAATTTGGTTTGACTAGTGCTATAACTGAGAATTGTTCGATAAAGTTTTTCTACTCCTGATGTAAAGTATTTCTTAAGTTAAGTAAACCCATTAATTTACTCCAAATTTGATGCCAAATATATCGTTTTTAGTTGCCGTAGTGTCGATATATATTTTCTCTCCACTGGCTTTGTATCAGGGTGTTAAAAAATAAGGGTCACAAGGGCTTCCTTTACTGGTTTCAAACGACACCATTATGTATTTGTATTACTGTACTCACTACATCAGGATTAAAGTGCCATATTAAGAGTTAAGCATTTTAAAATGAAAGACTTAAAGTCAGAAAACCATAAGCACATCCACTCACAGGCTCGCGCCCATATACATAGCAAACATACCGAGCATCCTGTCAAGTCACAAGATAGATTAGTTACACCGCTTGACCAAAAGCGAAGCATTAAGTACAAAACTTACATCTTAAGTTGAACGTTGATGTCCAAATCACAGCTGTAGACATAGTTGAATTTATCAGTGTCCATCTTCCGACGGGGAAACACTAAAATTTAACCAAAAGCCTGACGACTTCAACATGAAATCCCGGACGGTTATTTGAGACTTTGCGAGTGGTCAGGTCTGCGACAAGGCCTCGGCTCAGCACAACAATACTTCTCAGAAGCCCGTGTAAAATAAAATACTAGTCTCACAGAGAGATAAGTGATTAGTCTGTCCACACGTTTAAATGGATCCGTTTGAGTCCCTGTGTTCACGGCAAGGACATTATTTTAACGGCTGTCTCACCGGGCATGATTTGATGTTTTTGATAGCTACACAACAACACAGCATCAACCGAAATGTACAGACAGGCAAAAGTAGCCGATTGCCGATAAGGGAGGGTACCCGTTGCTTGGCGTTCACTCACTTTATCCAGTAACGATTTGTTGAGCCTGGTAAGACCAAAGAGGAAGTAAAGAAGAGGCGGGGTCCACTTTTTAAAGGGACAGTGTTCACGAGTGTAATGATGAAGTATAGTTCAGATTCTCATATTGACGTACAGTATTTGTTGTAATTTTGCCCTTTTTAACTTTGTAAATTTGGATTCAAAGTCCACGAGAACAATATAAATGAGTATTTTAAGTAGGTTAGAATCAGAATCAGAATTGAGTTTTATTGCCAGGTACATTTCCACATACAAGGAGTTTTACTTGGAATTTGGCGCAGAGACAAATAACATGAGAAGAATGAAAATCGTTGAAGGCAGGTAAAAAATATTTAGAGGTTAATAATAAACAAATTTAGGGGCTAAAGACAAAATAAAATGCTAAAAAATTTTAAAAGGTTAGAAACGTAAATAGATTATTATGGAAAAATATAGTAGCAGAATAGAAATATAAAATACAATATAATCATATAAAAAATGTATAAAAGTGCAAAGGAGGACCCATTCAGGTATACTGATAAATAAACAGGAGAGATAGCCTAGGTTCAGTGTGAGTTAATGTAATATAACAGAAGACTGTGTTATCAACATCCTGGCCAAATTTCAGTCATGAAAATATCACTGAGTATTTGATATGAAGTTTAAAATAATAGAAAAAAAACCCACACAAGCAGGGATACTGTGGGCATAACTGTAAAATGCACACTAACTAGACTGACTCTTAAGAAGATGCACAAGGATCATGATGGCATAGCTAGCTAGCAAAATTAAAAACTGTTTTGGTGACTTGTGACAAAAGTTGTCAAGATCACTTTTCTTATATCGCTTTCAAGCCCCTTTGAGGAGTTGTTATGGTTATAAAACTTGAATTATCATGACTTTCTTTGTGACTGAAAAAGTATATCCCGGACGAGCCCCCATTTGTCACAAACTGGCTCAGAATAAGTGACAAAGAAGGGAGTCATACAACAAACAAAATTCAAAGGAAGTTAATTTATTTAAAAATATGGTTAAAATAACCATAACTATGAGAGTCAGCCAGATCAGTCGTGAATGCAATGCATGGATATATGCTGCTCAATTCAATGAACCACAAACTTATTAAGATGGACGGGCATAAGCTTTCTGGGAATGAAACCAAAAGAATTAGAGCTCCCCCAGCTGTTTGGTTGCAGAATAGGTCAGAAAACACTTCCTCAATGCTAACAAACAGGGTATGAGCCAAACTACTCAGTTAATAAAAACATGACAAAAATTTGTCAAACCCAGATTTTCCATGGTGATTTATTATTATAATTGTGCCAATCTATGTCAAAATGTCACATTTTGGAATAGTTTTGGTTTGATATTTGATGCAAAAAGGATAATGAATTGAACTGAGGTGTGAAACTCAAACCAGGGGCCTTTTTTGGATCAGGTTTTAGATTTCAATGATCTGGATAAATGAGGACCTACACAAACGTGGAGGTTTTATGTCAGATTTTCTTTATTCACAAAAGTCCTTTAAATGTTTATCCAAAATTGGGTTTAATTCAGTGTTTTTTAATCTTTATTTTATTTATTTGACTTCTGCACTTGTTTCTTTTTAACAGTGTAAATTTTGCACCAAAGAACTTAGGCAAGTTTATTTTCTGTGAAGTCTCCTTGAGAATAAAACTGTTTTTAATTTCTGAAATATCTAAATTAATCATATCAAAGGACAACAGCTTTAAGGTGTGAATTTAAAAGCCTGTTGTGCACAGTTCACCTATGTGGAAGATGGAAGTTATGCATTACAGTATTCAAGATACCAAACATGATGACAGCCCAGTGAACCTTTGAAAAGAAAGTTCTCCCAATTTAAAGAGCGCTTGTCACCAATTAACTGCACATCCGTGAAGGGCAGCAGGCGTGACAGGAAAATCCTCATCTTCTGTTATGATGAGAGCCGCCCTGTTCGTCAACGATGACGACAGTGGGCTGCCAAATCAGGGTGTGAAATCAGGTCAACACTGTGAAGAGGACAGAGTAAAACAGGCTTAGAACTAATGGAAGGATAGGATTAGATAGAGTATAATCACCTGAATAACACCCTCAATAATGTCAGAGTGCTTGAAATACAAGTCTTCATTAAATTAAACAAAAGCTTGAGAGAGACAGCTGTAAGTTATATAAATAACTAAAGTAGCACCATGTCTGACGAGTGGGACCTATTACTGATGTGACTACTGTGGTGGGTAAAGGAGAAAATGCACATAAAACAGCACATTATGTGGCTCTGGGGCCTCCTGTGATGGGTTGAGAGGATTTTTCCTATGATCTGATACCTCAGACTGAAGATAACAAACTAGTGGAAGAACATGAGCTCATGTTTTGTTGGCCCAGTGATGCTTTGCTGCACTGTCAGGTCACATTTCATATTTCTGACATTTTTCTTTAGGGGAGGTGTTGTGATCTGGTGAGAAGTGAGAGCGACTCGCAGTTGATACAGCTGATAGTAGTGCCAGTTGGTGTAGCAGTAGTAGCAACAACAAAGTATGATTATAGACCAATTATTCTAATATTTACATTAACAGCTATAGCTATGACACACTGGGGAGGAAGGTAATTATGCTAGAATGCAGCTACAATGATGATTATAGCAGTTGAAGTTGAGCGATACATTAACATCTTACTACTATAACTGGCGGCCTGTCCATGTGTCTGTCTCAATTTGCATAAAAAAAGCCTGGGCATACAAGATGCCATCGAGCTTTGCCTTGACTACCAAGTGGCCTACATGTGTTGACATGTGTCAAGCTTGATTCTGGCAGCCCCGGGTTGTGGCACTTCGGGCCATGATGAATCCTCAGCCCATTTAAAAGGGGAACATGTTTATCCATTTATTTATTTAATAATTTAAAAAGAAATCAACTTGAATTCTGGACTTTTCACAGTAAGGAGGGGTTTCCTTTGAAATCTTCAAACTCCAGTGACAGCTGTCAGCAAAACAGCTGACTATTTGCTTCATTACAGCCAGCTACTTTTTCAAGTTTTTCCTCAAAATAGTGTGAATAACAACTTTGAACCATCACTAATTTCAACAGCATGTCATCTTAAAGTGATTAAATTAAAAAATGCCTTCCTGCAACATAAACGGAAATGAAAAAACAATTGTAGAAATCTCTTTGATAGTACTCGTCAAACCATTCATGGGCTCTCAGCTCTTTGTATGAGATCATTTATAAATCATATGTTTCTTCACTAACTTTTTTAGTGCATGTATGTAATGACTCATCCTGTCATAGATCAGTGATACGTTGTATGTTTTACACGTGTTTCACTGAAATCTTCAGTTTCTGGATGAAGACCAGGGCAAAGTAACAAAATGAGAGGTTGAACGGTGATGAATCATGTTTGATAATTCCATCCCTTCACTCCTTCTCTGCCCTCCATCTCACCTCGATTAGTCACTGCATGGATGTGTCATTGTTTCTATCTCTTCAGAGGTTCATGCCCACTGAAGCACAGCAAGCCCATCTCCAGAGTGCCAAATCTGCGCCAAGATACAAAGACTCCACCACCTCCTCGTTTCCCAGTGGACTGCACCTTTGTGCAGTCCCCCGGCCTGTGGGCCACATGACAGCACTGACCCCACCTCCACACCGCCGCTGTGAAGCCTCAGGATGTATAAATAAAGCAGCAAAAGGATGAAGAGGAACCAGAGGCTGAAAAGACCAGATGAAGATGGAGCTCATCAGGGTGAACTGGGTGCTCGTGGCGGCGGGGTTTCTCCTGTGGAGCAGTGGAGGGTCTGCTGCACCTATGGAGTGCCACTTTGACTCCAGAGGTGAGACGAACACTGTAAAATCTCACAGGTTAAATATAGTTGAACAGGTTTTGATTATTATGTGTTTTTACAGCGCTGTGCGAGTTCGAAGGGAGGCAGTACGCTCTGGGTGAAACCTGGATGAACAACGCATGTATGCAGTGCACCTGTCTGCACCCTGTTGGAGTCGGTTGCTGTGAGACGTGAGTAAACAACATCCCTGCTTGGTTTGGGGTCCAGGTGACTAAAATAAGTATTAGTAAATTGTAGTAAAAGAAAATACTTTTTTAAACGTCCTGCATTCAACATTTCAGTCTAATGTTAGCAGTTTAATTAAAATATGAAAGGTAAAAATAAAATTACTGGACCATGTCAAACAATTTTATATACAATTTAGACAATAATGTATTATCGTGCTAGTATACTGACTAATATTATCAGAAATGTAGGACACATGCATGAATTAATGAATTTACCTCTACAGCCTGGTGCCTTGTTTACATGTAGCTCTATTGTGACTGTTTTTTTATTTGTTTTATTATTATATAAATATTGCATTTTTATTGTGTGTTTAGTGGCTTCTAATGTACCATTTTGATCGTATGCATTGTTCTCTGTTTTAAATGGAATATATTTTCATACACAGTGGTCAAAATTTCTACCATGCAAGCAAAAGTAGGTAATTAAGAATCTTTAATTATATACATTAAACCTCAGTTGGTGTAAAATACATTAATAAATAAAAATTAAAATCAAATAAATAAAACAGCAACATACATAAATGGCAGTTAAAAGAATTTACATTAAAAATGTTTCCCTTTTTTTGCATTATTTTTTTGATCAAGATTAGATTTGATCATAAATATTAAATATTAAGAACATTTTCAGAATTTAACCCTTTAAATGCCACTTTAACTACACAAGTCTCTGATTTCTGTAATATTAAAAATCCTACAAAAACAGGGCTTTTTTTATGGACTACAAAATTGGATTTCCTTAAACAGCATTATCCAAGCCTTGAATATGTTAATAATGAGCAAAAACTCTGACATTTATGCCTTATTATAATTTTTTAATTTTATAATTTTAATAAGATGTTCTAATGGTGACCCTATAGGAAACTGGGAAAAAACGTGCAATTTTCTCTCCTGCCAAATATGGTAAAAAAGCTTACATTTCATGAAACAGGAAAAAAAATGCAAATTTGAAGCAATGACCCCAAAATGACAGCCTAATATTATAAAAATACATGTTAATTACAGTTATGGCTTCAGGATAAATAATTTTGGTTTTCATGGGTTTCAATGGGGCATTTTTGGTCACCAACAGCCTGAGTGGACACAAAAAGTGTGCAGAGCTTATTTTTGACCTATTGCATGTTCTGATAGTCAAAATCTTATTGAAAAAGAAAATGCCCTTAAAAATGTTATGTTGTTAGCATTTGCAAAGTCAAAATGAGAATTGGAGGATTTTTTGGACTAAGAAGCGCCTTAAAATTAAAGTAAACCTTACGAATGCTCGTCTGCCTTTCTGGTTGTTCAGGCTGCACCGTCCAGTGGATTTCCCTGCGTGGTGTCAGGTGCGCGTGGAGCCCGTGACCTGCAAAGTGTCTCTGGTCCAGACTGCAGACCCCCGCCTGCCTTGCACCCCAGGAGAGGACATGAGGGACCCGAGCCATGGATCTCTGCATCTGCAGCAACATCTGGAAGGGTAGAAAATGCTCGGACTGAGACCTTTCTCTTCAGTCTGAAAAGGGAAAATGATAATCATTCTAGTTAAAAATCAGCAAGCATTTTTTTTTACACAAACTACATTTATACATGAGGTTAAAGCATCTGGAATGTTTGGGCTGTAATGAAGAAAATGTATCTGCACAATTATTAGTTATTAGTATTATAAGCTTTTAGTTTTTTAAAGTGCTTTATACTAAAACTGGCATATATGATTTTAGCATATGTTGTTTTCACAGTGTATCAATCATGTAATCTTTCTTTTCTTCATCATAACTTCATGTAAATATAAACACAAATATATGTACATTAATATATAAAACAATACCTGTTGGATTTGACCTACTCTCTGCTGTAGCTCCTTTACCTTTCAAATAAAAACTTTGTTAAAAAAGAAAAAACGTCAGTAACGAATGAAATCATCCTACATGAACCATTCAGTTTAAATCACACTTTTAATGGTTTTCTTATGTAGTATTTACATCAGTTTTTGCTCAAGCTGAAAGAAAGATGGTAAAATTTAAAAAACTTTCAGAGATGAGTCAAAATGAAATAACTATGGGGATGTTCAACAACCCCAGAAATAGTTGAACTCTAAAACGTCAGTGATAGAAAATCTTCCAAAAAGAAGACGTTTGTTGGGCTTAGACACTGTAACACCTGCAAACATAATAACTTTCCCACAAACGTAACAGCAGTTGCCAGCTGCAAACATAATTATTAACTTCCCACAAATGTAATCTGAACATTAAAAATGTAAGTTGTGGTCATTGTTTATTGTTTGTAGCCTTTTTACAACTGCCAGTGGGTTTAAGTCAGCTTAATCTCAATTTTTTGTTCACCATGAAACAGGAAGTTGTTTTTTCCAGATTCTTAAAACCCTTGGAGAGCCCTGAATCTTTGCACAAGTTTTCAATGAGAAACGGAGAGGAATGATATCAATTTGGGAAAGTTTTGTTGCTTGTTCTTCTTAAATCAAGGCATCAGAGGGGGTTACTCTGATCCAAATTTAAGTAATTTTACAGTTCTCAGAGAGCTGAAAAAATGGTAAAAATCTGTATGTGAACAAAACTCATAGGCTGAGGCTGTGCTGGCAAGTTACAGTAATAGAAAGTGCAAAAACTTCATTTAAAATAAAAAAACAAATCTTTAGTGAACAGGGGTTATAAGTTGTCGTAAAACATTAGAACTGGCTGGGTGAACAGTGTGTCTGTTCAGATTTCAAATCCACTGTGCTAAGATTCATGGCTCTACCAGTGTTTTAATACTCTGGAAAAAAAAACAAACTTCCTGTTTCATGGTGAACAAAAAATCACCATGACTATGTTTTCTAATGTGACTTGAGCTTTAGCTGACTTGAACCCACTGGCAGATGTAAAAAGGGTACGACAAACAAACAATGAGCACAAACACTTAATTTCATGTTCACATTACATTTGTGGGAAGTTATCACAATTTTTAAAGGCTGGAGATTTTTACCCTCCAACAAATGTAATAAATCCCTGCAAATATAATAATTATTACATTAGTGGGAATTCTATAGTAGGTAACTGCTGTTGCATTTGTGGGATTATTCCATAAAAAAAATGCAGATTTGTATTACGTTTGTGGTTTATTGTGTTTGTGGGCAGTTATTATGATTGCAGGTGTAATAGGCGCAATGCAAAATCCTAAATAAAAAGGCAAACAAAGCTGCTGTACGCAGCAGAAAACCTAATAAAGAATACATCACTGGCTTTGAAATCAAGTGGAGAACAACAAGAACACTCCTTTGCACCTGAACAGCCATTTCTTTACTTGAATTCCTCCTCTGGAAGAACAAACGTCTCTCTCTGTCGTTAACAGACACACACTCACACAGAACAAGGCAGCCATCCTTTAGAAACACATTTAGAGTTCATATCACACGCAGAGGTCAGATATTAATGCTGTTGGTTCCTGTGAAGTGGGACATGTAGGACGCCAGGGCTGGGTTAGTGGGTAGGACTTTGATTGGCAGGTCCCAGCTGAAGGTATCCACGTCGACGTTCTCTGCCCCGGTCCAAACAGTGACCTCTGATTGGTTCTGCAGCACAGTGGGTGGTTCCATTGGCTCCCGAGCCGTGACGAATTCAAAGTGAAGACGCCACCTTAAAATCACTGCGCAAGCAGAGAAAAATATTCAATTAGAAGCTCGGATGTAGAAAAAACAACTTTCCTAGTTCTGGGGTAAACCCATGTAACTATCACACTTTAAATGTTTGTTTTGCAAATATAACTTTAGTTATTCTGATTTACTTGATTATTAACGAAGACAATGGACGAAAAACAAAATGAGAAAATTTCTTCAATCAGACTTTCTGTCTGAAACCCTCATTTCAGAAAAAAGTGAAGTGAATTGGTAAATTAAAATATGCCTTATTAATAAGTAGCTCCTGTCTGCTCTATAGTAATGCACAAACCAAACAACCTTTACCATATTACTTTAAAGCTGAAGAGAGCAGGAAACACACCAGTTCTAAGGCAGGTTCTGTGTAATAAGAAGCATAACTTCAATGAGTTCTAAGCAGATGAAAAGCCTTTGAAATACAGAGATAATGTTTTCGACTGAAGTGTAAATCACACTGAATCTCTAAATATGTGCCTCTCTGTGTCTAAAAGAATGTTCTCTGGTGTTAGAGTGGTTGAGAATGCCTTTGCCTAAACTTTATATTTTTGCCAAGCCTTATTTCTATTTTGAACAAGTAAAATATTTTGCTATTTCAACATAATTTATAAAAATTACGGCATTAAAAAAGTTAGTAACATCCTTAGAAAGTACCCTCCTGCAGTCAAATAGTAAACACTGCATATTAACGCAGAATACTTGCTTCCTTTTAATGACTCGCACACAGAGGCAGAGTAGTGCAGCAAAGTCTTTCCTCTCCTGATCTGCCATTGTAGGTTTTAACAGAGAATAGAGTGAATGAGCTGACGCGCTACAATGTTTGAGCCAGCTGTGTCTGTAAAGCTTCCACTGTGTGCTCACCCTACTTCCCCAGCCGGACTGACCTGTGTCTGTGCTGAACCCCGGGGTGACGTTTAAAGGGACAGGGAGGGAAAAATGGCTGGAGGCCGTGTGAAGGCAGGACTCCATGTGTCGCCCATGTCCGGTCACACTGACGGCCTGTCCAGGACGCCGTTGATAAGGCTGCTGGATCTCCTCCTCACTCTGAAGGCTTACTGAATACTGAAACACACAGACACAGGCTCAGGATATTAGTAAGTTTTATGATAAAACTGCAGCAGCGTGCAAAACGACAGCAAACACACCTGCAAGCAGGGAATGTCTCCTTCAGAGAAGTTGAAGGTGCCGATAATGTCCTCCCCGAGTCTATAAACCGTCTTAAAGATGCAGAACTTTGCCACTTTCCCTCGCATGTTGGTGATATTGAACATGTCTGGACAAAACAAAGAAACATAGATCAAATATGGGACAAAAAAGAGGGGAAAAAAATTGCAGGAACTGGCTTGTTTATTTTACCTTCTGTCATAATTTAAGTCAGTGGTTGTAGAATACAGTGCATGCAGTACCCCACCATCACAAAGTGAAAACAGAGTTTTAGAAATGTTTGCAAGTTTATTAAAAAGAAAAAATATAATATAACACTGACATAATTCAAATCCTTTACTCAATACTTAGTTGAAGGAATTTGGCAGCAATTACAGCCTGGAGTCTTTCTGAATAAGACACATCAAGCTTTGCACACCTGGATTGGGGGATTTTCTACCATTTTTCTTTGCAAGTCCTCTCAAGGACAGTCAGGTTGGAAAGGGACCATCAGTTTACAGCCATTTTCCTGTCTCTTCAGAGATGTTTCACAGGGTCAAGTCAGGGCTCTGGCTAGGCCACTGGACATTTACAGAGTTGTCCCTAAGCCACTCTTGTGTTGACTTGGCTGTGCTAGAATCATTATCATGTTGGAAGGTGAAACTTCGGCCCAGTTCGAGGTCCTCAGCACTGCGGAAGAGGTTTTCATTGTTGATATCCCTGTACTTCGCTCCATGCAGCTTTCCCTCAACACTGACCAGTCCCCCAGTCCCTGCTGCTGAAACACACCCCCACAGCATGATGCTGCCACCACCATGCTTCACTGTTAGAACAGTATTGGGCAAGTGGTGAGCAGTGCATGGTTTCCTCCAGACATAACATTTAGAAATGAAGCCAGACAGTCCAAGCTTGGTTCCATCAAACCAGAGAATCTTGTTTCTCACAGTCTGAGAGTCCTTCAGGTGGACCTTCATGTGTTGAGGAGAGGCTTCCATCTACCTTCTCTGCCATAAAGCCCACACTGATGGAAGGCTGTTGTCATGGTTGTCCTCCTGGAACTCTGTCCCATGTCCACTCTGGATCACTGGAGCTTCGTCAAAGTGATCATAGGGTTCTCGGTCACTTCTCTGACTAAGGCTCTTCTCTCTGATTGCTCACTTTGGTCACGCGACCAGCTCTCGGAAGAGTCCTGGTCGAGCCAAACTTTCTTCCATTTGAGAATTATGGAGGCCTTCTATAGAGAGGTGTGTGCCTTTCCAAATCATGCCCAATCAATTAAGTTTACACAGGTGGACTCCTATCAAGGTGTAGAACATCTCAGCAAAGATCCAGAGAAATAGGAGGGACAAGAGCTAAATTTCAAGTGTTGTTGTAAAGGGGTTGAATACCTAAGGAAATGTGATATTTCTGTTTTTTCTTTTTAATAAATATGCAAAAAAATCTAAAATTCTGTTTTCATTTTGTCATTATGAGGTATTTAGTGTAGATTAATAAGAGGAAAAATGAATTTTAATGAATACAGCATCAGGCTGCAACATAACAAAATTGAAAAAAGCGAAGGGGTCTGAATACTTTCTGAATGCACTGTACGTGCATGAGTGCGCTTCTGTGCTGATTAACTGTGACAAATATATTAACAACAGAAATGTAAAAATTAACCTAACAAGGCACCACAGTTTCATTTCTTGCTACAAATATCTCATCAACCGTTTCATAACAATATCAACAATAATCGACCCTAAATCTAACAAAAAATTTACAATTTCTGAATCAAAAATAAATAAATAAAAAGCTTTGGGTGGCATGATTCAGTCCTTTAAACTACAGCAATGACTCACGGGGGCAGCGCCTGGAGGTGCTGACCATCAGCATGTCCAGAGCTCTCTCTAAAGGACGAGCGTCCCTGTGGCTTGCTTCCTCTTCCTCCAGGAATGGGTTAGAGGGGGAAACTTCCTCATCCTGGGGGAAGGAAGGCTCTGGCATACCTATGAGTTTGACATGAATTAGTCAGTACTCCAGATAACATTGTGACGTGACACTTAAAGATTCTTTCCAAAGACCAAAGGATATGGCGATATATGACGATGACGTTCAAAGGTTTTTATTATTTAAGTTCCGGCAGGAAAACTTTTAGCCTGTATGTGGTTTTTATTCTTGTTGATCCTATCATTCTAAAGAAGTGAAACACTCATAGAAAGATTAATCAAAGCTGACCCTGCAGAACCAGCACTCTGAAGGGAACTCTCAGCAGTTTGATAGGAGAGTTGACTCGCTGGCAGCCAATTGTCAATTTGTAGACATACTTCACCGCCTGACCACGGAAACTGGGAGGACCATCTATTGGAACCATCTCACTGTATGAATCTGAGGAAGACAGAGAAATCATGATAGACTGTTTGAATCATAAACACAAACAAAAACACTTATTAATGAATGTTTTGTTAGAAAAACTAGTTAATAATTAAAAATTGTAAAAATAGAAAGCTATTGTTTGAGCACTATTGTTTTGTGTCTTTTCTTCTTAATCTTAAGATTTTTGGGCTTTTAAGCCTTTGTTATTTAGACAGGTGGGGGCACACATAACTGCTAGGCTATTTGCGCCTCAGTGGTTTTCGTTTCTTATTTGAAATTAATTTGTCAAAGTGTAATGTGACTCCTTTAAAGAGAAGATTTCACTTCTAATTTAAATGGATCCAAAATTGTTATACACGTGTTTAAACATACATGTTTTGCTCTCCCCGGGGTCCAGCCGCAGGTCACAGAAAAGAATCTTGGGTGGTGTATCCAGCACACACTGTCCTCGCTCTCCTGCAAAAGAAAGGATTAAGTGTTGAACCAATCTGAGCCACATCACCAAGAGGCAATTAGGCAAAGAATATTTGGAAACTCTTCCATCTTGCCTGAAGATTTAATGATGCAACAAAACCCCTATTTGTTTATTTTTTTACTGACTGTTTTTTCTTGTTTCATGTTCTCATATTAAAAAGATGGTTATTTTCATTTTCACCACTAACCTCTGCTTGGAATAAGCACGGTATCACTCTCGGCCTGGACGTCCTGTTTGTTTCCCTGAGCCGGCAGGGCCACTCTGCTCTCACTGGCATGAAACTGGCAGTGGATTTGGGCGCTGGCCCATGCTAGCATTTCACTAGAACACGATCAAGACAACTAAAGTCATACATAAACATTTACAGAGTCATTGGTTGCAAGATAGTTTTAAGACTATGAGACAACCACAGTCTGTGTGGGATTACAAGACATGATTAAACTAATAGGACGTTTGTGTTCAAATTTATGATCAACACTTTGAAAGGAAACATTTTCAGGCATGAAATTCTTCAATGAAATTCATCATGCATTATAAGAGAACTTAAAAAAAAATCATGGTTAGTTAAGGAATAAAAATTCAGTATAGTTATCAGTCCTTTAAGCACACATGGAGTGTTATCTCTTATCTAATTTATCTATACAGCATGACCCTGGATGGCATTTTTAATTTTGATGTACTTTCCAAATTTGGCTTGTTCACTCTCTGCCAATATTTCCTTGTAATTAGTGGTAGGATCAGGATATTTAAGGGACAGGGGTGAAAATGATTAAAAGGGCACTTATTGTTTGCTGTGTATCACCAG
Organism: Cheilinus undulatus; assembly: GCF_018320785.1. Lineage (NCBI taxonomy): Eukaryota > Metazoa > Chordata > Actinopteri > Labriformes > Labridae > Cheilinus > Cheilinus undulatus. Next base: position 23,710,588 of record NC_054886.1, read on the forward strand.
GGCACAAAAAGTTGTCACACCTTTATAGAGAAACAGACATCCTGATTAAGATTATTGGTTTTAAACTATTTTATACCTGACACATGTTGGGAATTTAACAAGAGAATTTTGTCTGTTTTAAGGGTACCAGAGAGGGTAAAATGTCCCTACAGGGTACTTAGTGAAATTTTGGCCACTTAAATACCACTCGAGGGTAATTTGCCACACTATGTGCACTTACAGGGTACCCTAGAGTAGTGGTTTTCAATTCTTTTAGGCACACCTAGGATCAAGCAAAAAATCTCAAGGCCCATCATATCCGTTCAAAATAGCATCTTTGAAACATGCTACAGTAACTTAGGTTGTTACATAGTTGTAGCATTAAGGTATGGTCATACAAATTCCCACCGAGACTTACCTGGTGTGCCTTGCCACATCATTTAAGAACCACTGGCCCAGAGGGACCTTTAACATGTTTCTCTGGGGTTTTTTCCAAGCAATTATTTTTACACGGTGATGAAAGTACAGTGCAAAGTCACAGTTTGCTTTATGATGTCTATGTCCAGTAATGTCATAAACATGAAAAGATTGAACTCTAAGGGTTGTTAAATTTTTCAATACTTTGGTTGAAATAAAAAATACCTGTTATTTCAATAATCATCAGTAGAGAAAAGTACTGGAACTTAAAAAAAAACCCACTTAGTATCGTCAACCATATCTTGAACAAAAATCTGCCACAAGCGAAAGCGAGAAAGACAATAAAGTCTAAACTGCACTAATGATTTGTTAATGACTTGAGCAGTGTTTTTCCTGCAAGTTAAAAAGTATGCATGGTAATCTTGGTATCGTGTTAACCCTCATGACCTCACAATTTTAAAACAAATTTAGCATCCTGATGTCCAAGTGTAGGGGCGGAGAGGTGAAAACACGTAAATCGTACCTGCTGGCAGACGTGGAAAGATGGGACATCGGGTTGGTGAATGTTATGAGACACTCCATGAGCTCCCCGGCGAGGAACACAGGGCCTCGGGCCATGGAGGCCACCACCTCGATCATCTGTAGCGATAAACACCGACAAAAATCACTTAACTACGTTCAAGGAGATCATAACCCTAGGTTTTCTTTGGCCGGACACCATCGTAGTTTGAGCTAAACATAAACGTTGGTCAGACTTACACATACAGAAGTTAACTTGGTTGGTTCTGTTTGCTAAGGGATCCTGTTCAAACGGTCATTTAAATACATACCTTGGCCCCAAACGATACTGCAGCAGTCCAAATACGTTGCCTCAAACCCAAACACCGCTTAGTTTAATCATCTAATAGAATAATGTGAGATTTAACTTTCTTTTCAGCTCAACTCGGCATAGTTTATCTAGGTAGCTAGCATTCCTGATACAGTAAACAACAAAATCAATCCGTAGACAGGCTAGTTCCGGTGCTGCTCCTTCAAAAGCAAACCATGGGAATGAAACTCCCGCAGGACAAAAAGATAAACTTAGAACCAATAACGCGCTTTGTTTTAAAATAAAATATGTCAACCATCTTCGTGCTTTTGTAATTCTAATTCAACATATTTACGGAGGGATATATAATACAAATATTCTGTAAAATGTTTTGGTTGGCCATTTACAAAACGTCCCGTGGCGCAGTTACAGCGAAGTGGACTGTTGCTATGGTAACTTGGGGGCGTTCGCGAAATTTTTTACACCGTTTTCTTTAAGTTTTCTTATTTACACAGTAATTTGTAAAGAATTCGTTTTCTTGAGGCGTAGGTGTGTTTGAAAAAATCAAAAACGTAATTTTAACGTTCTAGAATTAAACATTCGAACGCTTAATAAAACGCAGTCACCCCCATTCACTACTAATGATTCAGGCTTCGCAGCGACGGTACCCTGTAGTGGAGTGCAATTCTCCCCTGAGCAAGACTTCTTAGGCACGGCAAACTTGAAGTTACACGGCCAATTTTGACTCCACCAAACAAAAAAATATTAATAAAGTAAGTTTAGTAGTTTGGCTGAGGTTTGGGTGTCATTTCAGGTAGAAGTAGATGTTCTTCGACGGAAGCCAGAAAGAAATTGTTGCCTAAAAGACTACGTGAGGGGAAAAGATATTCTTACATACCGAGGGTTGAGCTTGTAGAAACTGCAGGGCTCTGACAGAAGTCGGTTTGGAGCAGCATAGGTATGACGCCGTCTCTTCGGTACTTTAACAAACATCATATATTCACTCGTTAAATAATTACCAGTGATCCATTAAAGTTAGCTAGTGATCCATGACATAGAAGCAAAGACAAATGTGGCTAACGTTAATGGTTAATGACTAGGTGCCAGTCTGTTTCTTTGCAGCTAACCGCCGGTTACTGAGATGCTTGTCTGATATCGGCCCTCTTGTGTGGATACCAGGTACACTTGATCATTTCTTTTTAACCACTATGTCAAAATATTTGGTTTTATTTCAGGTGCTGAATGATTGGGATCGCGCCTTTAATGCTTTCTGTCGGTTTCCGGCTGCCTTCTAACCACGCAGCCTCATCCAGACTGTGCAAAAGTGCCAAAGGTTTCCACCATCACTAAACACAGTGATCCAGAGGCTGATGCAAAATGTCCACTATGATATGAGCTTACCCAACTGTGGGTGATCTTGCGGACTGTAATAACACTATAATGGCACAAGGGCCTCCCACCTGAAGGAGCATTATTACCCCTGCTTGGTCCTATTCCCTGAAGGTATTCAGGTTGTCAGTTGAGAACCGGTTTACCTCACAGGAATGACTCTTTCCTGACAGCTGATACACTTCAGGATTTCAATGCTCCATGCTGCTGTTTTCTAAATCTGACCCCACTGACAGAAAGTGGTGAAACCTTCCCTGTTCGTGCACCAAGAAGTGATTTTTTCCCCTTCTTCTACTAATTTCTTTGAGCTCAGTCTGGCTGCAAAAATGACTTCAGAGTGGGGTGAGAAGTCCACAGCAGACCTCATGAGCAGGTATGTCTCCAAGGAAATGGGATATGGCGTGCCCAAGGAGGGTTGGCGGATCTGTCTGGCACATGAGTTCAAGGAGAAGAGGAAGCCCTTTCAGGCTAAAGATGTCTCTCTGTCCAACGTTGTAGAGCACGTTGGTCTGGGTATCAGGTAAGAACCTCTGCCTCTCTGCTTGAGTAGCTTCAGGTTACACCACTTTGCTTAGGAAGCCCATTTATAGCACAATAATTAATTTTATTAGGGAAACCAATGCAGCATATAATCTGATGCTACACAAATTACATAGTTTAAAGCAGTGGTTCTTGACTGGTTTAGCATCAGGACCCACCACCACCTCCTTAATAACAAATCAAGACCTAAATTTCTCAAAATTTTCAATCATCACCATTTTTTATATGAAAAATGGGGCAGTTTAGGCTCAAAATGATGCAAATAATGTAACAAAACAAAGCAAATGAGAAGTTTTCTTCAAGATAAAAGCACATAGAGTTTTTACCACATATTTTTCTGCTGGCACATGTCTGGACCACTAAAATTCGCTTTGCAACCCACTTTTGGGTTCAGACCTCCAGTTTAGAAGAAAGGGCTTAAAGCTCCTGCAAGGAGTTCTAAAGTTGTGTTGATTCTGGAGCCCTCTGTGGACAAAGAAATACCTCTTATCTTGAGTGCTACTTGTTTTTCCTAACAAAATACGTCACCTTGTATTCCTTAACAAATATTTTTTTTAATCTTTGCCATGGAAAACAGTTTAAAAAAGGACATTTCAGTAGACTTTTCTGAAATCTACCTCCCGTCAGTAGTTACAGACATTCAAATAACTTTGCAGAAATGATCAATCTTGTTCCTGATGGTCTTGCTTGCTTGTGTAGGGCTTAAAAAAGTCATCAGTATCTATTTCTGCCTGTTTTTTAATCAGACAAAAGCTTCTCACAGGAGCTTTAAACTAGTTTACATCAACTTCTCCTTAATGGGACTCTGAAATACATACAAAATCAGTGGATTTTGCATGTGTTTCAGGGGCAACTACCCAAATGATAAAAGGGCAATACAATAAAAAGGAAAAGTAACCCATGTTACAACAAGGGGATACAAATAATGCTAAATTAGTTGAAACAAGATAATTAGAAAGAAGAGGCTGAAATAAATGACAGAACATGCATCATATTGACAAAATTATTTGGCTGCCTGACTGTCACACTAACAGGGACTGTAGTAACATTGTATACAAATATACAAACTTTAATATGGAGTTGGGCCTCTTTTGCAGCTATAACAGTCTCCACTCTTCTTGGAAGGCTTTCCACAAGATTTTAGTTTCTGTGGGAATTTATGCCATTCATTCTGTAGAGCAAGGATGAGGTCAGGAACTAATGTTAGAGGAGAAGGCCTGGCCTGCAATCTCCATTCCAGTTCATCCCGAAGTTGCCTGATGGGTTGAGGTTAGGGCTATTTGTGGGCCAGTGAAATTCTTTCACACCAACCTCATGGGACCATGTCTTTATAGTCCTTGCCTTGTGCACTGGTGCACAGTCTTGTTGAAAAGGACCTTCCCCAAGCTGTTGCCACACAGTTGGAAGCATAGCATTGTCCAAAATATCTTGGTATGCTGAGGCATTAAGACTGGCTTCCACTGGAGACAACTTGATGTATGTTAACAGTCAAAAGCACCACTCAAAGAAAATATTGAGGGGAAAATATAAACAAAGGTTATTTCTGTAGCAGTTTGTCAAGTTGACGGACACCTACCCTCCGCCACTGCCATATGAAAATGGCTATGTGGATATAATCAATCTTCAGGCTAATTGTCATGCTTGCTTTTTGTCATGCTCAGTATTATTTTCTGCCTGTTTTGTAAACAGATAAAAAAAAATCTCACAGGAGCTTTAATCTCCCTCTAAGGTTGTATACATTATGTAATGCTTGTCTGAAAGAGCAAAACTAAAACAGTTTTAATCCAGCAATATGTTTGTATTTGATTAGCAAAATCTGTAGAAAATGCATGTCTAGTTCTTTTTTTTTTGGCAATACTTTTATAAGTTATCATGGTAAAATGCAGCTTTTTTTTAGATGGGAATGAGTGTCTAGGACAGTGTTACTCCAGTAATAGCCAACATTCTTGCCTGCCTCATGGACCCTTGTCATAATTTTACACATAATTAAAGTTGTAATTATTTTATTCAAATAGTAAACACAGCGTTTTCCCACTTCTTTTATTCCTTCTGCACCTACACCTTTGAAATGATTTGGCTTCAGTTCTTTCTTATGTGAAGTGAATACAAGATACAAGAATCTTTAACTACCGTACTACCTCTAATATTCAATATGTTAAATGAATATCTTCATTAAAGCAATAATAACATCTACAACAACTTTCTCTGTGCAATGAGGAAATACTCACAGGTGTTTTGACCTTTGGCTTTATATTCTTGAGATAGTTTCACCCTTAGCATAAACTAATAGGGGAACTGTGGATGAGGAGGAGGAGATGTGGTGTGTTGTACTCCCAGAGGCAGAGTAGTACAGAGAATTACTAGGGCCAAATCAGTGCAGCTGATTCATTTTAGGCTTTCGAAACAAAACAAAGATCTTTCATTTCTTTGTATAATTTCCAGATCTCCCTTAACTTTTTTAGCCACTATTTAGAAGTCCAGAAGGTTAAGTCATTTTAACCATTTGTAGACATTAATGACTTGCATGGACTTCCCCATAAACAGGGAAGTTTTGTGCCGAACAGAGCACAAACACTTCCTATTTTTCACTCAGTGCATCACCTTTAGATTCCTCCTTCTAACACCTGCTAGTCTCAGTTTACACCTCCATAGCAACCTGTTGTCTATACCTCGTGTGTTTCCATCGTACAGCACCTGGGGACCTGTTAGCCCTAAGTGTCAGCTTTCTCATCCTGCTCAAACAGAAATCCAAACACACAGGCAGCCAGCTCTGCTGCTGTTGGAGGGAATGTGGAGAGTCTAGGATTGATCATTCTCACATGTTTTGGTTCCGTTCAGCCTTTCTGGAGAGACGTTGCAACAGTTATTCTCAAAAATCTGGGTTTATTACATGTCAGCCCCTTGATTTTAGACTTCTCCCTGTTTGACTTGAGAAAGATGATGCTTACTTTATAAAGGTCCTGCTGGCTTTATTGCTGGCCCTTTTATAAGCATACTTTAACAGTGACCTACTCTAAATGGTGTCACAAAGAACAGGAAGAGAAACAATGGTAAAAACTGTACACATTTAACCAGTGAAACAAAGTTGTAATGTTAAATATATGCTTGTATGCAACAACTCATTTGACGGAGGCAGTAATGTTTGACTTCATGAACAGCTGATTCCATGACTTCATGGTTACTTCTGTTTTGTATTTGGTTTTGTTTTGTGTTTGATTTGTTGGGATTGCTCTGTTTTAAATTCCTAAATCAAAAGTAAACAATAAAGAGAAATGTCCTGCCTCTGTTAGGTTGACACTACACACTAAAGTAATAAAAGGCTCTTAAAATATGTCAGTTTCAGTTCTACAACAGTGAGGTAGTAAAACCTGCTCTTGTCAAGATACTGCATTTTAAAATTTTATCATGATTTAGATTTTGATAAACACTATTTAGACAAAAGTATTTGTACACCTGACCATCACACCAACAGGGACTGTAATGACATTGTATTCAATTACAGCCTCCACCCTTCTTGAAAGGCTTTCCTCAAGAGTTTGGAGTGTTTCTGTGGGAATTTGTGCCCATTCATTCTGTAGAGAATTTGGACGACAAGGCCTGCTTCACAATCTCTGTTCCAGTTATTCTTAAAGGTGCTTGATGTGGTTAAGGTCAGGGCCCTGTGTGGGCCAGTGAAGTTCTTTCCCACCAAACTCATGGAACTTTGTCTTTATAGTCCTTACTTTGTGCACTGGGACACAGTCATGTTAGAATCGAAAAGGACCTTCCCCAAACTGTTGCCACACAGTTGGAATCGTAGCATTGTCCAAAAAAGTCTTGGTTTGCTGAGGCATTAAGATTGGCCTTCACTAGCAATAAGGGGCATAGCCCAAATCCTGAAAAACAGCCCCATACCATTATCCCTCCTCCACCTAACTTTACATTTAGCACGGTGCAGTCAGGCAGGTTCTCTCTGCTTTCGCCAAACCCAGATTCGCTCATCTGACTGCTAAACAGACAAGTGTGATTCGTCACTCAACAGAACACATTTCCACCAGTCAATGTCGATGTGCTTTACAACACTCCAGCTGACGCTTGGCATTGGACTTGATGACGTGAGGTTCGCATGCATAGAAGCCCATTCCATGGAGCTGCAGCTGCTTTGTGGTTGCGTTGCTGTTGTTCCTAAATGCTTCAATTTCTAAAAATACCACTTACAGTTAACTGTGGAATATCCAGAAGGGATGAACTTTCACAAACTGCCTTATTGCAAAGGTGGCATCCATCACAGTACCACACTTGAAGTCACTGAGCTATACCCATTATTTATCACAAATGTTTTCAAATGGAGACTGCATGGCTAGACTAGGCTTCTTTATTCATCTTTAACTTCAAAGTGTGTTTTGAGGACTAAAGTTTTAGGTCTGAACTTTTATTACTATATCAGTATCAATTAGTATCTGCTGAATTGAATATGTAAATAGCTAAATGTTAGAAGAATTACATTTATTAAGTAAAATAAATGGATATTTTTTCAACTGTCTAGAAAAGGGAGTTTTTATCTCCATGTACAAACAGGATGGGCAGCATAACAAGTGACGAAAGAGTTCAAAAGTTCTTTTGCAGCTTGTGGTTTGCCATTTTTTGTTTATAAAGTACAGTTTATAGATAAGTGCTTTCACATTAGTCTGGTCACAAAGCATCCTCTGTGAATGTCCTGTTGAAACTTTGTGGTTGAAAAGGAAATGCTCATGTCACGTTCTGTACTTTTCTGCTGCCAGGTCAGCTTTAAGTTCAAGCTGCAGTTTGTTTCTTTTTCCATGACTTCAAAATCCCTTCCAGCAGTGAACGCAGGAAGTTAAACCAGGTCTCACAAACACAATCTGTCTGCTTGTGAGGTTTAAATCTATGCAGCACAGCTAATTAGAAATCACCCTGCAGCTATAGAGCAAAAATCTAGCAGAGCTCGACATCTGTGGATCTGATGGGGTTTGTTTTCCAAGCCACCCGCTGACATCTGAGACGTAAAGAAACATATTATGCCAGCAACATTTTCTCTCAGTTATCAGTTCGATCTCCAGAGAGCTTGACTCAGAAATCTTTGGCATTTGTCTGTAATCTGGACAAGAGATTATTTACTTTGTCTTCCTTTCCAAATCACCTTTGTTACTGCTTCTGCCTTTCATTTTTCTATGTCTGCAACATTGAGGCGTGTGATTTCTGCATTTCATGGCAAAGGGCTGTCTAAGCAGTCAAACTCGCTCCTCTTTTGAATCTATCTGTTTCTATGTAGAATTAAAGAAAACACACATCAGCCTAAACTAACACAAAGAGCAAACATTTTTTTCCCATGTCTCATTAGAGGTGTGTCCTGGTTGCTTTAATGCCAGTGGCAACCTTTGTTAATCATTGCACAGAATAGCATGATAGTCATAAAGCAGCGGTACGAGGGACAGCATGTTTGAAGAGTGTTAAACAGAAGAATGGCCACACCTTCTGCTATAACATTTGATCACAAGATGAGGCAATTGTTGTTTGCTGTTATGCTTAGAAATGATCAGTTACACCTCGTCAGACGCTCTACAAGAAAGACTGCACGGATTTCAAGGAAAATATAGAAGAAATGTGAATAATCTGGATTTACTGAACTATGAACCTTAAACAACAAAATAACTGTTCAGCAAGAGTAGGGTGATACTATATCTAAGCTTTAGGAGTAGAATTAGCAAAGTGCGCATTGTTGCTTGAGTGGTAGTGTAGATATAATTGACCTAACTTCATATCATAGACACTGTTAAACCCAGTAAGAGCCCAGGCTTTTATTGACGTTTATGAAATTTCCCTGCCTCTATTAGGGGGGTTGAAGAGTGGCATGTGTTGGTTGTAAGTGGCAAGAATGGGCAGAAAAGGTGGTGAAACTGGATTTTAAAACTGACAAAAATGGGTTATAAGCGGCAAAATGGGTCAAAAGTGGCAAAAGAGGACTCAAAGCTGGGCTTAAAAGTGGTGAAGAGGGGTCAAGAGTTGTCCAAACAGGTTTGAGGTTGCAAAAAGGGACTTAACAAGTTGGAAAAAAACAACTAAAACTGGCAAAACTTGACATAAATGTGGTTAAATGGGGTTAAGAGAGTCAAAAATGGGTTAACAGAGGCAAAAAGAGATGGAAAGTAGCAAAAATGGGTTAAGCATGCCTAAATGGGCATAGAAAGTGGTAAAAATTGGTTAAAAAGTAGTAAGATGTCTTCCAAGTGGCAGAAATTAACAGAAAAGGTGATGAATTGAGATTATAAAGTGTCAAAATGGGATTAAAGTGGCACTACGGGATTAAAGCAGCAAAAATGGGTTAGCAGGCTAAAAAAAAGCAGGAAGTGGTAAAAATAGGTTGAAGAAGTGGTTAAATTAGATTTTAAAAATGGCAAAAATGGGGGGGAAGTGGTTAAAATGGGTTCAAAGGTGTCACAAATTTACTTACCAACCGAACAACAGCTTGACACGCTCTTCGGCTTCAAAGTGAGGTAACTGAGATAATGGGACCCATACTAGCACCAATGTTACTCATCAAGCACACACACATCGATACCATCGATAAATCACAGCATAGGAGGGTCCATTTACTGTGTTTTTCAGGGTCCCAGCTAATCCTGTTACCAGGACTGCACAAACACAGATCTAAGTATCATTTAGCAAAGTTACAGCGGTTAGCAAAAAGCTCCCGTTACTGGGCAGAAACCTCGAGCAGAACCAGACCTGTTGAACAGCCGTCTGCTGAAGCTACGTTGGAGTGAAGTTGTCTATCTTATTCAGATTTTTCTCTATAACTCTTCAATACCAATAATAAGTGGTGCCCTCTTTTTACTTGTGTCTCAGTCTAGTTTTAAAAGAAAAAAGCAAAGATACTTGCATTAAATATGGGACATAAAAGCACTAAGTTGTCAAGAAAAGAGAAAAACACTTTAATTACTCAAATGTATAATTCTACTTAGAATAAGTCTTCTACCTTAATCTGCCGAGTGTTACATTTTTGAATATAATAGATTATTTTATGCCATTTGAATTTTCCTGCTTTTGATTTGAAGTTGACTGTTTAATTAGAAGAGGTTGGCTTCAGGTCAGTGTCATCATCCTGGACACAGATTCAGATCAGGGTCAGCACCATCTTTCACATTTCAGTTGAGCTGAAAAGCATCAACATCTTAACAAAAGCGTCACCTGGTGTGGCCTCAGATAACTCCATCCTATTCATATCCTCCTGAGTGTAGTGGTGTCTGCAGACCATTGTTTTGTTGTTTTCCTGTAGGTTATTGTATGTGGCTACACTGGCATCCAGTGTAGCTTTTCTGCAGTCGCACGAGATCCTCACAAAGAGCAAGAAAAGTTTTGTCAGGGAGATGTTGTCAACAATGTCAGAGTCAAATAAGGTCATAAAGCTGAGCACAAAGCTACTACGCCTGGTTTGACATCTAATGAGGCAGAGACTGTACAGTCAATGAGCTACATTGTTACTAAGTTGCTTTTTCTATTTACATAAAAACACATCTCTCAACATCATAAGTCATTCCAAAAGAGTTTGGATGCTTTTATTTTAACACAGTGGCATGAATTTGTAAGTTTTCAATAACACATGGTTTCTTTCCTAGGGAATGCTGCAAAATGTGTCTTGAAGCTTTCATTAGAGACTAAAAATTTTAAACCTTTGTTTTCCTTCGGTAATAGGATTTAAATTTTAGCCTAAACAAATCTGCCACAAATCACAGAAAGAGGAGGCCTTAAATCAATATCCCTGTTGGTGTTAATACGTTAATATGCTACATGATATTGTTAGCCTTGCCAAATACCTAACATGAAAAGAAGTTTCTGATGACTGGAGGTTTTAATACATTAACAAACTACAGATTTTAAGCCAGCTCTGTTAGCTTTGCCAAAGTCACCAGTTTGGTGTTATAGACAGAAAAGGTGGCAGGTTGCACGGTTGTGGTATTTCGCTATCCAACTCGGAAAGTGATTTTTAAATATGTATCAGAAAAGTTAAGTGATGCCCAGTAATTTAATACATTTTAAAGCTACATACTTTAAGACAGCACTTAGTTTTCTGATATTTGTCAGTTTTTGAATTGTTAATGTCTTACAAAGCAGGTAACATGAAGGCCAGCAGTGTAACTGAGTCATTTGCTACAAATTCTTGCTAGCTCTAGTAGCTTTTTGTAAATTTGGTAGTTTGGGACTTTTTAACATCTTTACAAAACAGGCAACATTAGTCCAGTAGTATGACAGTCATTAGCTACAAATTCTTGCTAGCTTTAGTAGCTTTTTGTAAATTTGGTAGTTTGGGACTTTTTAACATCCTTACAAAACAGGTAACATTATCCCAGTAGTATGACAGAGTCATTAGCTACAAATTCTTGCTAGCTCTAGTAGCTTTTTGTAAATTTGGTAGTTTAGGCCTTTTAACATCTTTACAAAACAGGTAACATTATCCCAGTAGTGTGACAAACACCAAGGCAAAAGTTGCAACGTTGCATTCTGAAGTTCCTGGGCAAGTATCATAAGATAGCTGTATAGCTTTGTGAAATGCAAAAGTTTTTCAAAAGCTAGCTTATAACACTTGCCCAGAAACTGAAAAAAGTTTCAGTGCCTAATGACTGCACTGTATATTAAATGCACACCAAAGGTTGTCCCCATGCTACCTTCACCCTGGGAGTACATTTTTTAAAAATTACTCAAATAGCCAGACAACCAAGGGTTGATTTCAAATTACAGAGAAACACTTGCTTTCTCAGCTTTGTCACATCCATCAGTCGAGATTTCTGAACAACAAACGAGCGGTAAAGAAGTTATAATCTGCTCAGTGAGCTAGAAGGAAATCTTGCATGTCTGAGATCAAAGTCCAGAGCATAAAACAGATTACTGACTTTATCCTTCATCTCTGAGGCTGTTGTTAATGTAGTGTAATTCATATTTTACAAATTGGTGTGATACACCCACAGCCACATACACAAAAGGCACATACCCACACTGTTAACATCAGTCAGATAAAGTGGAAAACTGCCACTTTGGCTTCACTTCTCTCCTCTTACAAGTGCTTTCTTTATGCTTTTGCACAATTCCCTCCTTTGTGTCTCTGCCTGTGTGTCTGAGCGTTGGTTAAGTGTGTGTGAAAATTAACTATTTGTTCCAGTTTTTGGCTCCAGATACTACAGAGCAGTAGACTAGAAGAAACAGCCTGCTATTCAATGGCACTTACACTTATTATAGTTGTTTGTAAACTGCTTTGAAGATTAATTTCCTTGATTCATAACCCTTTACAACTCGACTATAGTCAGGGAGAATTTGTGGATTTAACACTGTTGTTAACTCCATCCTTTTATTTATTTATTTATTTAGTGATGCGAAACAGATCATGACAAGTGAAGACAACACGCAAGCAATACATACATACGGTGGAAACAAGACAGCAAAGGGAAAAGTAAAGCAGGGACTCATAACATTTAGATATTTTAAGTTTGAAGGTGTTGGAAGGCTATGTTTTTACTCGAGTGGGAGAGTGTGTCAGTGGGGTGTGTGTGTGTATGTGTGAATGTATTTGTTTGGGGGACATAATGGAAAGGTGAGTATATGGATTGGCCAATTAAAGTGGTCAATTAAATTGTTAACTCCATCCTTAATGTGTTCATCCAGGTATCTGAAATGGTGGTACAAGAAGACGCAGGTGGAAAAGAAAGCTCCATTCATCGATATGTTTCGAGCGCAGCCTTTGCGCCAGATATACGGTGAGTTCACATCATTCTTACGTCAATTTTATATCAAAGGTTGAATTTCAGAGGAATAAGTGACCTGTTTCATAATATTTCAAGGTTTTGTGAAAGGTTAGTGTAATTCTGTCTAATCTTGGGCCAAAACCTCAGTTGACCTCTTTATTTTCCAAAGTTAAGTCCCCGTAAGTGCTTTTGGAAATAACTGAAGCTGATTGTTTTTTAAATTGCCAGACCAAAGAAGTACAAGTTCATAATTTTTGACAAATTTGTTCTTCAGTGGCTTGTCAAGAGGTTTACTGACTGTTCACGATTAATGCCCAACTTCGCTTATGAACCATCTTCTCAAGTACAAAATAATAGGATAAGCTTAGGAGCAACATCTGGACCAAAACAAGCACAGAAATGTAGCAGCAACTTCCATCGACATGTTGTGTCAGTAACACTTGATTGCAAAGCTAGGGTAAGACATTCAGTGCTTTCCTAAGTTCTTGTACTAAGTTTAGTTAGATCAAATATGCTCCATGAAACAGGTCCAAAACACCCATAGAAATAGAAACATGGTCTCACCTGTTGCCTCACACCAAATTTCATAAATCTAAGTAAAACTTATTTTTTGGCAGTGTTCAAACCAAGCACAAAATGTGTCAGGAGTTGTTGGCATGTGCCACTTGTCACCTAAATCTCTGCATGTCTAACGGCCCAAATGTGGATGAGAGTGAGAGAGAGAGTGAGAGAAAAGCAAAACACCTACAATTACAATAGGGGTCTCGCACCCATTTGGTGCTCGGGCCCTAAAAATCAGTTGGGCTCTAGTGCTAACACACTTTTGCTGTCAACACCTGGCCGTGCCATCCACAAATGCACAAATGCAGTGTATCATGCAAAGAAGAAGCTACATGTGAACATGATTCTGAAATGTCAGTGTCTTCTCTGAGTCAAAGCTCATTTAAAATGTACTGAGGCTAAATGGAAAACTGTTCTATGGTCAGATGAATCAAAATTGTCCGTGCTCCTTTCAGATGTGTTGCTGCCTTTAAATTCAAATGAGCGAATATTTTTCTTGAACTGTTAAAATGTTTCAGTTTCAACGTCTGATATGTCATTTGTGTTGTATTGTGAATAAAGTATGGGTTTATGAGATTTGCAAATCATTGCATTCTGACTTAATTCACATTTTAAAAGCATCCCAAGTTTTTTGGAATTGGGGTTGTAGAACTTTACTTGTCTTTTCCATAAAAAGGCCCAAACCCTAGTCTGCTACCCCGTTATAACCTGCTATATTTCCCATATTTTGCAGGTGCTCCACTCGGTGGTATTGGAGGAGGAACCATCACCAGAGGTTGGAGGGGGGAGTTCTGTAGGTGGCAGCTCAACCCTGGAATGTACCACTACAAAACTGTCACAGCAAACCAGGTAAACAGAATCTTAAGAAGACTGAGAGACATCTGACAGGGCTAAGAATAACTTCGTTGAAGGATGTTTTCTCTGTATTCTTATGATTCTACAACGGGGTACTGAGACTGGAGGCATGAAGTTATCTGGTTGTCTGTCAGTCCATCTGCACCATTCTTGTGAACACAATATCTCAGGAATTGTGGTATGAATTTGCATCCAACTTTGCACAAATGTTCACCCTGACCCATAGATGAACTGACTCGATTTCAGAGGAAAAGGTAAGGGTCGTTAGGCCAAACACCTCAGCCCTTTTCTCTGCCTTCATTTCCTGGTAATTTGAAACTACTTGAAGGCATATATCCACCAGTAGTTCTTGTTCTAATTTCGGCCCACACAATAGCCTCTGGCTTATTGGAATACTGTCAAACAAAGTCCAGCGACAACTCCTGCAGCCTGTTAAATCACTGTTTACACTCCTGATAAGGAGAAGCTTATCTTCTCCATGAAGCTGCTTTAGGTGTTGTAAAAGCTCCAAAGTACTCATTTTAATAACAGCTCCTGATTGACCAGGTCTCAATATAATGATCTGTTTTTTCTTTTCTGTTGGTTTTTTTTCCTGTTCTTGCCAAATGTGTTTGCTAAGTATCCCATTCATGCAGTTCTACACATGAAATAGTGGAGTTAAAGGAGGGACAAATCGAGTGTAGTGCAAGCACAGGTAAGAGATTCCTCTCTCAGCAGAGTGGCTTGTTTGAAGAAAGGGTGTGGCTCTTTCCATCCAGGAAAAACTCGCTCCCAGGTCTCTGAACCGCTTAAACTACCTTACAGAACAGGCTGGATGCCTATGTCCTCAGGGTTTGTCAGAGAGTATTGTGGAAATATAACTCTTAAATAAACAAAGAAAAAAATTGTCCAAGTGTGTTTACATGTCCTTTCATGTCTGTTTCTTTGTCAGTTTACCGTATGTTTACGACGCGGGGGACAAACCATTTACCAGCAGGTGCTCTCTGTCGAGCGTCCACCCACGCTGCAAGGATGGAACTGGGGTTACTGCGGAGAATACGCTTTCTATCACGCCCTTTACCCTCGAGCCTGGACTGTTTATCATCTGCCGGGACAGAATGTGACTCTAACCTGCAGACAGGTCTCCCCAGTTATCCCACATGACTACCAGGTAAACAAGGCATCCTGGGAAAAAAAATGTATTCTCTTCCTATCAACTTGAGGATTGTGTATCTAGGTATTTACTTTTTAAACGTCAAATCCAAAGGTATTTGGTGTTTGTGGTCCCCAAAACATCAAAAGATGCACCTGCAGCATTTTTCACATAATTTTATGATGAATTTCAGAGATTTTTTTTACTGAATGAGACAATAGAAAGCTGCTGCTTCTTGACTTTTCCTATTTTCATTTAGAATGTTATTTTAACAAATTGCACAAAAAGCAAAGAAAATAGAAGTTCTACCTAGAAAGACTGCAGGCTGTCATTTTGACCGCACAGATTTTGCTGCATTTACACTGATACATTTTTCTGCAGCATTTGCTGTCTCTCACAGAGTAAGCCATCAGACCAATTTGGATGTTTGGTAGTTTAATTAAACCAGGCTGAGGAGGTTTCAGGCTGTTATTAGTCAGTATGAATACGCCGCTCTGTGGTGCTGATCAGGGGTCAGCTTGAATAAAACCATCTGGCTGCAGACTGCAGATCTAAGTGTTTGGATACCAAAAGTTAAAACCTAATTACAAAGCATCTAATAAAGCTGAGTACACAGTTTACTTACAGGAAAAAAGCTTGTCCTCCACAAAAACAATCCAGTGTAGCTAAGGCTAAAGCTAACAAAGCTATGTCAGCTAGTAAGCTACAAAGCTGATGTACCTACAAAGCTAAATGTAAAGCTACTGAAGCTTTTTAGCTACATGGGTAACAAAGCTACAGTTTGCTAAGCTAGACCTGTTTTAGGAGTAGTAATGCTAATGGTGGTTCGCTTTAGTCAAAGCTAAGGTAGCTACATTGGCTTATGTAGTTACATTGACCACATTGCTAGCAAGCTTAGCTTTATTAGCTTTTGCCAAAGTTAGCAAAGCTTAGGTGAGCCATCGTTCATCTACTTCTAAAATAGGTCAAAAATGGTCTAATCACAGATCAGGTATCAAACTTTTTCAGTTTTATTTATGAAATTTTGCTTAGTCTGTAATGGGGTTATTTCATGAATGTAACTTCCAAAGTTTGTTTATAAATAAATCTAAATTGATATTAACAATAATAATAATAATAAAAATAAGAATAATAATGTACCTGCAAATTACCTCCCTTCAGTTCCGAGAGATGAGGCGTCTCAGCATAGAGGTCTGAACATCTGAGATCTATGGTCTGTAGCCAGACCCCTCTCAGTTTGACTGCCAATTTCAGGGGGACCATACCAACACATCATCTCTATCTCACTATTATGAAGAGAGGCACATCAGAAAATAGTGATTTGGCTGCCATCATAACATTTTATCATGGTTTTTGTATCTATAATCAGATATAAAGGAGTTTGTAATCTAGCAGCTAAAATGAACTCCCACAGTCTTTCTAGTTGGTTTGGAATTCTTGCTTTTCTAATGTTACTACATTTTGGAGATTCAGATTATTTAGGAAACAGCTCTATGTAAGTCACTCCAGCGTGTATCTGTGTCCTCTCAGGACTCGAGTCTCCCTGTGGCTGTGTTTGTGTGGGACATAGAGAACAAGAACGACTTTGCTCTAGAGGTCTCCATCATGTTCACCATGGTCAACGGGTCAGGACACAAAGAAGACAAGAGCGGGGGACACTGGAACGAACCATTCCACCTGGAGAAAGAGGGGAAGGCGGTGTCGGGGGTCTTATTACACCACTGCACCACAGTGAACCCTTACACTCTGTGCATCGCTGCCCAAGAGCAGGTTTGACACAGCATTTAGATTAGAGCAGCTTTGAGCCTTTTTTGTAGGACTAGTTCAGAAATAAACAGGATTACAAAAACAAAAGTCTGAAGGCTTTAATGAGCATTAGGCGTGGGATTTAAAAAGTGTGTTTGTTTGCATGTTTTAACAGTCTGATAGGGAGGTCAGTCATCAGACGGCGTTCAGTCCAAAGGGAACCTGCAGCAGCCTGTGGAGTGACCTCATAACTGACGGACGGCTTGACTCTCCTACAGGTTGGTGGAGGATGAGGTGTAAGGAAGACAAAACTGAAGCACAGCAAAGCAAGTTTAATTCCTCCCCTCTCTGTCTTCACTTTGCAGGCTCCAGCCCACCGACGTCTAAAGGAGAGAAGGTGGCGGCTGCAGTGGCTGTGGGCTGCCCAGTGCCGGCTCAGGGTCACAACTCGGTGGAGTTCTGTCTGGTCTGGGACATGCCCAAAATCACCTTTGGCTCCAGGGAGAGGGAGCACATCAGGTACATCAAACATTGAAGTTAGACTCTCAGTGTTGGTCTTGCCTGTAATTAAAATAGCCTGAAACTGAGCAAAGCTAAATATTGAAGGCAGTTCCTTTGCTGACCTAAAACAACACTTTTGGATGTCAGTGCTTGCAGTTAGAGATTTTTTTTTATCTCTCACAAGTTACAATCAAACAGTTTCATTCAAAGAATATTTCAAGGGTATGAAGAAAAAGCAAGCCATTTAAGAAACAAATTGTCATGATTTTAAAATGCATGCCACCTTCTGCATTGAATTTACACTGTAATATACGCCATAGGTTCACTTAGCTCAGAGTCAACACTGAAGTACGTAACCTGTCCTGTACCTCCTCAAAAATGTCCACGACACGATGGCTCCCATTTATCAAATGTGTGTAGAGACCCCAGCAAATTACCAATCAGAAATCATACTAGGACAAGGTTCACATGCAATTTATGAAATGCATCTTGCCATTAACAGAATACAAATGAGTTGGTGTTGATAAATACAACAACTGAAAACCATCTTCATTTAAATACTACTCCCCCAGATATTCAGCCAGCCCCACCCCTGGAGTTCATGACATTCGGATACATAATATGGCAAAAATACCTGCTCCCTTTATTATGGTTTCAGTCTCCATCATCAACAAAAAGCAATGTTGCTCACAGGGATTGTCAAAGCTTTGGTTTGATTTTAAATACATTTTAAAAGTCATATCTGATCCAAGACAGCCAGAGTAGCGCTGCAAAGTAAATCCACACTGAGTTGAAAACATGCGTAAATGAAGTCAGGCCTGGATTGGGATTTGAGCGTATCAGAAGCTCACATTTAGATTGATAAATGCCGATCTGTGCATGGAAATGATCGTACACACCAATTTCTGTGGTATACACTTTTGATAAATGAGGGCCGGTGTATGTACTCTACTGTAAGACGAATCATCATAATCCACCTTTATTCAAATCTCAAAGATCATTGAGGTTTCCTTAATTTACATTGTCGCGTTACAGAAAAATAAAATAAAAGATTGTGTTGTAAAAGATTCCCTGTTTGGAGCACAAAAGCTTTTTTCCCAATTAAGAGTAAACCCATCGTACCTGAAGCATTTGATAGTCAGTAGAGCAAGTTTGGTAAGGTTCAGTTGACCAGTTTAGCATTGATGTTTTATGTAAGATGGTGTATGTCCATTTAAGGATTTATAAATAAAGAGATACAGGTGTTTATCATGCCTCTCAACCAGCTTTGTTATACAGAATACACTGATGAGTGTTAGTAGTAGCAGAGTGATAAACAGATGTGATAGATGTGACAGAGTGATAAATAAATGGACACGGACTACAATCAAACTTATCAAATCTACTTGCCAACATCTGAAAAATATCAGAAGTGCATGTTCTTGTCCATGTCAAGACTTTGGACAATGCTAAATAAATAGCCTTGTAGTGCACATTTTGTACATGGAAAGTTAATACATCTGGAAATCTAAATATCACTTTCCTGCAAGTTATGTTATGAAATTTAAAACAAAGAATTACACAAGGCAGTGTCTTCTTTGTATCAGAAGAACTGAATGGGCTAATGCTAGCAAATGTCAGTGTAGCGGTTTAAAATTTGACCCTGTTTACTAGTTACTTTCAATTGAATGAGATGTTGAAAACAATGAGAATACTCATGAATGCCTCTTTGTGTAGTCTGATAACATCTGTGTTATTGAAATTAACTGTGTTCATCAGTGTACACTGATATTGATGATTCATACATGGGAACTGAAAAATCATTTGCACTAGTTTTAGCAAATTGCTAATTTCTTTTTTTTAGTCCTGCATAAAACTGATGCAAGACACAATAAAACGCCCACACAGCAAGGACAAAGTAACAGTACAAAGCTCATAAACTACATTGTTAAACATTATAAGGAAAATAAATGAATTCAGAGAACCTTTAAGTAAGCACTACATGATAAAATTAACAATACAAGATCTACAACAGGCTCATCATAAAGTGATCATGATGCAAATCTTACATCGTAAAGTAGCCAAGATATAATAGTAGCACTGTAATGTCTCCAATATGCAGTAACTGCTTTGTGAAGGGACCAATATGTATTAGCTGCATCATCATTCAGAGACAATGATACTTATGCAGGTTCCTGGCTCTATAAGAAGCCACAATTAGGAAATGCAAAAGAAGCCTTTTGGGGATTTCAAATCTTAAATGATTAAAAAAGTAAAATAGCATCTGCTTTTATTATTTGTTTAATTTGTGCTGAGCTCTTGTTTTTCCCCTTTCCAGGAGATACACTCGTTTCTTTGGATCTAAAGGAGATGCATCCCCATCACTCAGTCACTATGCACTCACACACTACAGAAGATGGGAGGAGAGCATCGAGGAGTGGCAGAGACCCATCCTACAGGACAGGTAGATCACAGCTCTGATGGTTAAAGGTGAAGAAAACACTGCTTTGTTTTGTCTTAAAGTAACTGTTGATGTGTATATTTCAGTTCCCTCCCCTCCTGGTACAAGTCGGCTCTGTTTAATGAGTTGTATTTTGTCGCCGATGGAGGGACGGTGTGGACGGAGCTGCCAGAGGATGCTGATGTCAGTGGTGGTGTCCGCAGCGAGGACGGAGGGCTGCCTGCTCAGCCTGATGTCATCAAGGAGTATGGGCGGTTTGCTTACCTGGAAGGTGAGAGTCAGAGAAACAGGAGACAACAGATCAGAGTCATGTCTTGGATGAAAGTGCTTTTAAAGCTTTTGCTCCCTAATCTTTGTCTGAGTCTGTTGTATGTTTTTATGTTTGACATAACCGAGCTCTTATTGTTTTCTTAGGCCAGGAGTACAGAATGTATAACACATACGATGTGCATTTCTACGCTTCCTTTGCACTTATCATGCTGTGGCCCAAACTGGCCCTCAGTTTACAGTACGATATAGGTAAGTAAAGGCTGTTTTTGGCTTATAACTCATTAAAGCATGTGTTATAAAAAAAGTTACAGCAAAGCCAAGTTTTACAGCCTGGATCTGTCCTCAGCTGGCAGTGTGGTCAGTGTCGACCCGACAGAGAGGCTGCATCTGATGAGTGGGCTGTACTCTCCTGTAAAGATCAAAAATGTGGTGCCTCATGACATTGGAGACCCAGGTAAGAGGAATATAATGTAAAGGAGGGGATGTTTGATATACAGTCTCAGAGGCAGCCCAAAAAAAAACATGATGACTGTGTCTACAGATGACGAGCCATGGCAGAGGGTGAACGCCTACCTCATCCATGACACTTCGGACTGGAAGGACCTAAACCTGAAGTTTGTGCTGCAGGTCTACAGGGACTATCATCTCACACAGGACCTTCAGTACCTGAAGGACATGTGGCCAGTCTGCCAGGTAAAACTGAGCCTTGTAGGCTTGATTGTAATTGTAGTGTGTACCTAAATATACAGACTTGTCTGTTGGAGTCAGGTTTTTCTCAGATATGTTATTTTTTATTTATTTTCTTTTATTATGACCAGGCTGTGATGGAGTCAGAGATGAAGTTCGACCTGGATGGAGATGGACTGATAGAGAATTCTGGATATGCAGACCAGACTTATGATGGTTGGACAGTGACTGGACCAAGGTGAGACTAAAGCGCACTTAGTGAAAATGCTGCTCTAGACTCTATGCTGTCCACTGAATAGTCAAAAAATCTCCAGTAAAAATGGACAAACACAAATATACCATGTTTTGCACTGCGCTGAACAGCTTTTCTCCCTCAGTTTGTCATAAACAGGCTTTTAGAGGACACCGTGATATAATATTTAGCAGATAAATCTGGACACCACAGCTCAAAAGTTGCCAAAATGGATAGTCTGACATGGTTCCATCCCAAAACACAAAAATATTGTGTAGCCTTAAAAAGTGACAAAATTCTTATTACCTTGAGTGAGGGAGGCTTGATTGATATTAGCTGTGGAAACATAAGATAGATTTTGCTATCTTTGCCCTTTGCTTTTTAGTCTGTTTATAAATGACTTGCCTAAGACTTGTCCTGAGTCTGGCTTCCAGCTTTATGCAGATGATGTGGCCATTTATGCTTCTGCTGAGTCACCTAGCAAGGCAGCTGCAAGAGCAAATAAACCCTGAATTTGCAGATTTGTCTGGATCTCTGCCTTAAAGATGAGCATGAGAGTGTATTTTTTCCAGGTACACAAGTCTTTGATGAGTAACTAAATGCATGTAAAATTGTGGGTTTTTTCTGCCATGTTTTTGTAAATGCTGCATAAGCAAAGACTGAATTCAAGGGCAACAGAATACTTGGAAAAAAGACTTGAAGTCCAGTCATCCTGCTGAAGCTTGAAAGTATTTTTTTCTGTGGAGACAAGACCTAACTGTTTATGATAACAGCAAGGTGTTATTTTTTATTTTAATGTGAATCAGTTTTGCATATCAAAGAGAAGGCTTGCTAATGAACCTGTTTGTCTGGTGGTTTTGTTTCACAGTGCTTACTGCGGTGGGCTGTGGTTGGCGTCCCTGTGTGTCATGTGTAAGATGGCTCGAGTGGTTGAAAGTGAGGAGGCGTACCAACGTTACAGAGACATCCTGGACAGAGGCAGTGCTGCCTTTGATAAGCTGCTGTGGAATGGTAAACTTCATTAAGCCTTCAAGTCTCACCACCAGCCAGAGTTCTCTGTGAAAACAAACAATTTGATGGATGATGCTTAAGACCTGAAATGTTTCCTCTATATTATTTTCTTGAGGTAAATACTACAACTATGACAGCAGTGGGAGAGATCTCTCTAACAGTGTCATGTCTGACCAGTGTGCGGGTCACTGGTTCCTGAGAGCGTCTGGCCTGGGAGAGGGAGAATTCCAGGTGAGACTGAACCAGTTTCCTGGAAGCACATGGTGTTTTTATTTCCTTTACTTCCAGTGCAAACACATAATCCTGGTTGTACAGTAGGAGGGTCCATGTTTTTATTGTTGTTGTTGTTTTTTTGTTTGTTTGTTTGTTTTTTTTTACTTTTGTAATTTTACAACAAATCCTCTCGGCTTAGAATGAGAGTTTTCTGCCTTTATTGTAATAGATATTATTCATTATCTTGAAAATTATATATTAAAAATAATGCAAAACAAACCACAATCCTAAGTTGAGCAATGAATAAATAAATAAATAAAAAACTGGATGCAAAGTACAACTTCTTTCAGACTTTTGAGACGGACACTGACATTATTTTGAAAATGCCACCAGTGCAATTGTATTTTTAGAGGATTCCATAACGCCTTTCCAATATACACAACAGTCTGGCTGCAGACAGCAGTTATCAGATGCCCACTCTTGGAGACCAATACTGTGAGATAGCACCAAACTAAAATTGGATTAAACTTTCAGTTAGGTAGGGTTAGAATACTAAAAGATAAAAGCTTACAGAAAAAAGCTAGTCCTTCATGAAAGCACTCTAATGCAGCTAACTAGGGTGAGACTAAAGTTTACGAAGCGATGTTAGCTACGGAGGTAACGTAGCTAAATTGATAAATCTAAAGTTAATGAAGTTATGTTAACAGCGTAAGCCACGTAGATCATGTAGTTTACCTAGCTACATCTAAAGCTATTAAAAACATTAGCTTATGCTACCTTAGCTTTAGCTACATAACCTATATAGCTATGTTAGCTTTAGCTTCGTTTGCTTAGGGTTCACATTGCTGAAGCCAGCAGAACTTAGGCTAAAACCAACAAAGCTATGTTAGATATATGGATTACATAGCTACATAGCTGATGTTGCTAAAAATGAAGTTAACAAAACTAGGTAAACTATGTAGATAGCGTAGTTACATAGCTAAAGTAACTACATCTAAAGCTAACTAAACAACATTAGTTATGAAGTCTTTGCTTTAGGTTTGTATCTACGTTAGCTTTAGCTACTTCTGCTAAAGTTGAAGTAGTTACTTTGGCTTATGTAGTAACATTAAGTACATAGCTAGTGTGCATGCAGTAGACCTTTTTTCAGTTTTATTCATGAAATGTTTAGTTTGTAATCTTAGCAATGTGGTTGTTTCATGAGTGTTGCTGCCAGAGTTTGTTTTGTAAATACAGTTGAACTTAAAATATCTAAAACTGTTATGCTGTTTTGTTAAATTATGCACTTCAGTTCTGACAGAGACGAGCGTCACAGTAGTGGTTTGCAAGGGGGGGGTCTGAGATCTGTGGTCGGTAGCCAGACCCCTCTCACAATATATAGCTAGTCAATATGGACTTTAAAAAAACTGCTATGAAATCTGAAAAAAACCCCTCAAACTTCATTACCTCTGCCAAGGAGGTTATGTGATCAGGTGGTTTTGTTCGTTTGTTGGTTAGTTTGTTTGATTGTTAGCAACATAACTCAAAAAGTTGTGGACGGAATTTAATGAAATTTTCAGGAAATGTCAGAAATGGCATAAGGAAGAACTGATTTGATTTTGGGAGTGATCCGGATCACCGTCTGGGTCCAGGAATTTTTTAAAGGATTCTGTGCTATTGGGAGATAGGGCTAATGGCGGAGGTCTGCGCTCTCCGAGTGCTTTTCTAGTTAAAAGCACAACTAGCTGTGATTTATTGTCAAAATTCAGTGATGAATTCTAATTTAGGAACTTTGACTGACTTCCAAAATATTTGTTTTGTCAAAAGTTTGGTTTAGTTTTGTAAATACGTAAGGATACTTGTAGACAGATGGTTATCTTCCTAATGCATGTCTAATTTAACGCAGACTTTGTTGTTAAAACAGCAAGCATTTCATCCTTTGTCTAAGCAAAGATACATGAAAAATCACTGCATATTAAAGCTCAACATTACTCTGTCTTCCTTCAGCCTTTTCCAAAAGAAAAAATCCAGAGTGCTCTAAAGTCTGTCTATGACTTAAATGTGATGAGCTTTGCTGGAGGTCAGATGGGGGCTGTAAACGGTATGCGTCCTGAAGGAGTGGCCGACCGCTCCAGTGTGCAGTCAGATGAGGTCTGGATTGGAGTCGTGTACGGACTGGCTGCCACCATGATTCATGAGGTAAACATGCGCATGTATGACTTTAAAATGTACTAATTAACGGCACTGACATGATATATAAATTAAACTGAGTGTGTTTGTATATTCCAGTAGTCACTCTGGTATGTAAGATGCAGTCCACAATGTGTAGCTTCTTTAATATAAGCTATGTTGCTCTTTAACAAACCCAGTCAATTGAGTGCAGCACAAAAACAATATATTTAATGTTTAAACTCATTACCTTTATTGCTTCTTCTAACTATTCACACATCCTAAATTTGTGTTCCCTCACTGTTTTTGTTTTTCTTCCCCAGGGTATGCATAAAGAGGGCATGCGCACTGCAGAGGGCTGTTATCGGACTGTGTGGGAAAGGCTGGGCATGGCCTTCCAGACTCCTGAAGCTTACTGTGAGAAGGGCATCTACCGCTCGCTGGCTTACATGAGGCCTCTGAGCATCTGGGCCATGCAACTGGCCCTCAACTCTTCACAGAAGGATCAGAAAACGTCATCTCAAAATGGAGCATCTGACGGGGAGCAGCATGTGAGGGAAACTGAGAGCTAGGATCTGAGAATAAAGACTGCTGTGATTAGAAAAGCTCCTCTGAAAATCATTTTCAATCTCTCCCCTGGCAGACAAAAACCTCATCTACACTCCAGCCCTGATCAGATTCAGACCCTAAAATGACACTGTACTGTTTATTTTACTTCAAATGTCTTGTTGTTTGAGGTCAGAACTAAAATGGTTTTTACTCAATGTCTTTAGCTACTGTAGATCATGATTTTAGCTGTAGAGGGAAAAAGTTTTACTGCAAATGGTTCATTTTTTATTTTTTTAAGTTGTGCTGTCATGCGGCAGTAATAAAATCATAGCCAGTGAGCATTGCTGATAGAAAAAAAACAAACTTGTTTTTAGACAACATACTGTCTTTTTGCACTACATTCCCTAATCATCTCAACATGTTAAGCAACTTCTAAGCTAACTATTTAAGGACTGTTCTCATTATTCTACCAGCCATATGTAGTCATTATTGTCTTTGACGGTTAAATCGACATCAGCAGACCTTTAAATAAAGCTGTATTTGAATAATTTCCCAATCAGAAATATGGACAATTGAAAAGAAGACTGCAAAGTTAAAGGTATTTCCTGTTTCCTTGGCTTCAATTTGAATGCTGAACTAAGTGAAATCATGTGTGATGAGTAGAGTTGGAAATTTTGTTGTAATAGAATTTGGTGCCTTGCTGCATGTTGGCCGAAGTCTACAGAGTATTATGTAGAGGCAACATTTACTGTTTTATAAACCCAATACTCATGACAATCATGTGGAATTAAACGAACTGATACAACAGGAGGTTGTGCATTTAATTTAATTCACTGTGATTTTTCACTAGTTACGAAACAATCGAATGCCTTTATCATATCTTCAAAAGAAAACAATAAGAAGCAGTGGTCGTTTTAGATGCTTTTTTAGATTTAGTCTTTAAACAGAATGAGTCAGGCAGCCATCTAGTAGTTTTTCACATTAAATAACTACACTGAGTCTAGCTGGAGACTGGTGGATTGCTCTCTCCAAGTGGGGAGTGAGTCTCTGCCTCAGGTGAAGGAGTTCAAGTAACTTGGGGCATTGTTTAGAAGTAACCTCCAATTTCCACATATAGCGACTGCGCCAAGTTCCGCTGGCGAATCAAACTGCAAAGCACATCGCTCCCTCTCTAGTCTATCAGAGCAGTTCCACAGCCGGCGCTCCAGTCCGGCAGCGGCGCGTCCCTGGAGCGCCACTCTGCTCTACTTCGTACAAGATATGCTGCAGATTTTCAGCACTGGCCATGTCGATTCCTGTCGATCATTAAGCTCCAAAAAGGAAGTCACAAGTGTAGAAAGTCCGGTTGTTTAAAAATACAACACAATGCACGGACTAGGGATCGCATATCATCACTATATCAACATTACGTCTCATCCTGCAGCGAGAGCAAAGGGTCACTGAGAGGTCAGTGGGTCACAGAGCTACAATGGTGCCATTGATGAGGAAAAGTTAACTTTTGAGGACATTTAGCCAAAGAATTTTACATAAAACCACAGATCCTGTAAGCAAACATTAACCTTTTAACTTCCTAATGTACTCATCCAATGGCGGAACAATAATATCATGGACTTTCACCGGAAAGGATGATATATTAACCCCCAAAGGTAAAATTGTCTGCTGTTGACATACTATTCCTGCATGAACTCGCAGTTCTCCCCGTGATCTCTGCCCTCTGATCAGGGCTGTGTGCCACAGCACAGCACTCTAGACACACTTCCAGTGGGCTAGGTTGCCTGCCTTCGGTTTGGAGAAAACCCGCGGCGTTTTGGTGCACAGCCAAGTCCTCCTATGTGGAAATTGCAAACAGGGTAAAAGGCAGTCTGAGATAGACAGGCAAGGGTTAGGCAGATTGATGCAGCATCAGCAGTGCTGCAACCGTTGTGCCGGATGGTTGTGGTGAAGAGGGAGCTGAGCTGGAAGGCAAAGCTTTTGAATTACTGGTCAATCTTCCTCCCAGCCCTCCCTTATGGTCACGAACTCTGGATAATGACCAAAACAAGGAGATCTAAGATACAAGTAACTGAAATTAGTTTTCTCTGGAGGGGGATGGGCTCAAACCTTAGCAATAGGGTGAGGAATTCAGACAAGCAGAGCCGCTGCTCCTTCGCATCGAAAAGGAGCCACAGGGGGTGGTTCAGGCATCTGATCAGGATGTCTTCTGGACGCCTCCCTTTGGAGGTTTTCCAGGCATGTCCAGCTCAGAGAAAACCTCTGGGAAGACCCAGAATGCGCTGGTGGGATTATATATCCTGTCTGGTCTAGGGAAGCCTCGGGATCTCCCAGAAGGAGTTTGAAAGTGTTCCTGCGGAAAGGGAAGTATGGGTTGACTTGTTCAACCTGCTACCTCTGCAATCTGGCCTCAGATAAGTGGAAGAAGATGGATAGATTGTTGGATTTGAGTCTAGCATTTTCTCTCTTTGAACTAAGTCAGACTGGTATCAGAAATTGGTATCAAGGCGACAGTTTGTGGCTCTAAACACCTAAAGGAATTGAAGAAAAATATACATGATGCAAAAATGCAAAAGGAATTCAACACTCACAAATTGCATACAGTGGAATTTTGAGAAATAGGTTTCTGTTATTTGTTGCCCTCTGTTGTACTGTAGAAACATGCAATATGAAAAATTCAAGATGGGGGACTCCATGGAGGGGTTCCTCCCATTATGAATGAATTAAATGCTTATTCTAACTTAATAATAAAACAATTTTACATATTTAGGTGATTAAAAGCCAATTTACTTTGGCTTTCTTATAAATATGTTTAATTTCACCAGGTTTGTTTCACTAAATGCTTCTAGGCTAAATATTACACACTGCAATTTTAAAAGCCTTGAACATCACACTAAAGACAATAATGATATTAGAGGTCTTCACACACTGGGTCCATTATTTTTGGATGGGTTTTTTTTCTAAATCCATAATCTGAAAAAACGTCACACATTCAAACCTTGCACATTAAGTCTGCTGTGTTTTATTTGCCTTTGGATTCATCCATCCTGACTGAATCCTACAGCACCTGCTGCTCATGCATCTTAGTGCTGTGCCAAATTGCAGTGATGGAGAACTTTTTGAGTCAATTAAGAATGTATTAACCTGACACGCCAGATGGATGTGTTTCACACATCCTTCCCGGAAAACCTTCAATACTAAGCGTTTGGAAAAGGGCAGAGAATTTGAAAAAGACTCGAAGTGTGATTGGATGAACATTCTGTCTGTTACATCTTTACAGGCCAATAAGAACAACAAAACACGTGACGTAGCCGCGTCCGAGGTTCGTTTTCACAGCTACCGAGGAATAATATAAACCATGGCAACTATAGACATGTCAGTACACGACTTTTTTCATTTCTTAGAAGAAAACAACTCACTGCTGTTCTTTGCTCCTTTTTTAATGATGAATTATTCTGAAGTTCTGCTAAAACTGGCACTTTAGCAGCATCCACGCTAATCTCTTTCGCCATAATTGTACCCCCTCTTGCTCCTGCTTGTTTATGTCACGACTCTGCCATGCCTGAAATTACTGCCCCTGTGGACCCAAACAGTTCAGACGGGAGCTTTGCAAGATGGATTCGCCAGTGAAAAACAAGGAAATGGGCGCATCCATCTGCCTTGCAAGGTTAAGAATGTATGCCTTTATCTGTTATATTTCCACGGTTGATTTTTACATAATACACGGTCAAATTGCATCTGAATCATAAATCCCCATCCAAATGACTGGGACTGATGAGAAATTCACATTAAATCAAACCTGTTCCAAAAATAATAATAATAATGGCAGACAAAAGTTTCAGCATCAGTGTGCAAACACGATGGAATAACATAAAACTGATTTTCTATTTTAACGTGCGAAAAACGGACTAATTTTTGTTTTTAGATTTTTTTGGGGGGGGGGGGGGGGGGGGGGAATTTTTGTGCCTTTATTTGATAGAGAAGGACAGTGGATAGAGTCAGAAACAGAGACGAGAGCCGGGGGGAGACATGTGGTAAAGGGCCTCAGGTCAGATTCGTACCTGGGCCGTCCGCGTACGTGGGGCGCGCCTTAAACCACTAGGCCACCTGAGCCACTAGACGGCCTACATTTGCAAAGGCCTTTAGGGTGCCCTGGGCAACCCATAACTTAACAAAACACACTTAGGCCAGAGGTGACGGAAAAAATAATCATGTGCAATTTGATTTATGTTGAATTGCAGAGAATAAAGTAGAAATTCTAAGATGAAAGTTAAAATGTCAAGAAAAAACACATCACAATATCAAGAAAAAAGTTTAAATACAATTTCGAGAAAAAAGCTTACATTTTGATAATAGAGTAAATTTTTTATAAGACTATAAAAACAACAGATACTAGACAACTGCAGTGTTTATGAGCTAAGAGAGAAAGAATCTCTTCTGAAGTATGGTTTCACAAATTCATCAATACAAGACTATTTTTATGGTTTAAACAGGCTTGACTTTTTTTTTGTTGTTGTTGTTCTTCGCAAAATTTTTAAATTCACTCTTGACCTTTTCACTTTTTTCCCAACATTTTGACTTTAATCTTAAAGTGCACAGAATTATTTTCCCCTTGCCTCTGACCCTAATCCTCTTCTATAGAAAAGGATGTAGCATGAATTAGCAGTGAAACCTGTAGTTCATTTGGCAAAAAGTGTGGCAGCATCTGCTGTTTCTATGCAAATTTAAGTCACAATCCTGCACACAGGAGAACCTGACAGCAGTTTGTTACATAACCAAAACAATTTTTTCCTGTCTACACATAAATTCTGTAAACAGAGGTACTAAAAATCATATATTTTCTCAAAGGTGTTTTTAATTACCTAAAATGTCGTTCAGATGTACACAAAAAGCCAAAATTCACAGGAAAAACCACTATTCTTAAAATTACCCACTTAAATTTGGACTAGTCCAAGACAAAAGGGGACAGTATTTTGGTACTTGTGTTTCAAGTGTTTTCACCTGTGAGCATGCTCTCAGGTGTTAGCAATTAACTGGCAGGTACTTGAAGCAGAACTGTGTGTGCTGAGGGCTGAACCTTGACATTCTGCATCTCTCACTTGTAAGGATTTTCAGAACATTTTGTTTATTTTCAACAAAACTGCTGGTACAAATTTTCCGTATTTGTTTGCATTTACATAAAACGTCACAAAGAGATGACAAGCGCTTTTGCAACATGACAGTGCAAATCCACAATTGAATGCAGCACATTTATCAATGCTATATAGAATTTATGAAGGTGAATTCGTCAGCCAGAGAAGTTCATTTGAACGTAGTGAGTGAAAACAACACACCTAGCCCCATGAGCCACCATGTACTCTACTGGCATAATTCATGAGGCAAATGTTAAAAATGAATAAATCCATCAAAATAACCATCACAGCTAACGGATAAATATCTAACTAAAACAATACTCACTCCTCCTGTCACATCTACGACACCTTAAAAGAGGATGGTCATGGATTGAATATATGTAAATCTGAGATTTCTAGAGATTCAGATAAGAAATTCACTAAAGATCCTCATCTGAAATGATTAAGTAAATTTGCTGGGCCTAGAAAATGCTTACCGATGTTAACTTTAAAATAAAATGTTAAAAATTCAGAAATCCATCAAAATAATGAAGACATTTATAAGATAACTACCTTACTACAGTGACACTCCCTTGTTTTGACTAAAAACCTAACAGGCCGTCAGCGTGTTTTATCCAGTGAGAACTGACCATCTCCGTTATTTGCAGGATTAAAAAATCCAAGGCAAATTACCTACCATATTTCAGCACACAGAGGTCCACGAGTAATTACTTTTCTTTATTCCTTTTTCTGATAAAAAAAAAAAAAACAGACGCTGTGTAGGAAATGGTTAACAAAATTTTGACATATAGAGATGATAGTGCTTCGCTTTCAGTTAATTTCAGCGTATGTGTAAAAATTGCTTTATTTTACATAACTTAATGCATATTTTATGCACATCACAGTTTATGATTTAAAATGTGTCAGTCAACATTTAGTGGTTAAGCTGCAACAGCTGATCTCGGTGAGAACAGTTGTTGTGGATGTGTAACGTTCCACAATGAATAGAAAGCGAAATATTACAGCGTCAAATGCATAAAAATGTTAAAAATAACAGGAAGGGTTCAGATTGACCATGAGGTAAACCGTTTGTGTAAGATGCATGACAAAAATGTCACCTGCAGAATGTGATGTGCACATTACATTTATTTTTGTATAAATTTTGGAATTAAAAATTAATCATGCATTTTCATTGCTGCAGCCATGCAGCACCCTTATAACCTTGCAATGCAGATGGACACATTCTTTGTTAAAAGAACAAAGAACAGCAGTGAGTTTTTTTCTTTTAAGAAACGAAAAAAGTCGTGTACTGACATGTCTATAGTTGCCATAGTTCATATTATTCCTTGGTAGCTGCGAAAACACACCTCGGACGCGGCTACATCACGTGTTTTGTTGCTCTTATTGGCCTGTAAAGATGTAACAGACAGAATGTTAATCCAATCACACTTCGAGTCTTTTTCAAATTCTCTGCCCTTTCCCAAACGCTTAGAATCGAAGGTTTTCCGGGAAGGATGTGTGAAACACATCCATCTGGCATGTCCAGTTAGCATTCTTATGTTTTCCTTCAGAATTGTCTGTAAATTTGAGTACATTACAGACTTTCCTTATTGCATGCAAATGCGCCACACCAAAAAATCAATGTTAGAGGGGAATTTACAAATTACCAGAGGTCCTTAAGTAATTCTTATTCTGTCCGAATCGGGCGTAAGACTTACAGATCAGCACACTGCACCAGCTCAACTGTTGTAAGCTTTGTTTAATGTATCAGAAATCTGTTCTTTAGATTTAAATATGTCCAGACCCAAATGTTCATAAACACGCTACAAGGACTAAAAAGGAAGATGAACAAGATTCAGATTTTTTTAATTTATTGAAATTTAGAAACATTTTTATAAAACCTGCACTAGTATTACTGTAGACATTTAATGCATAAAAGAAGTAACAATGCTACTAGTTCAAGCCTCACCTACGGCAGATTTTGAGGGGCTTTACCCCTCAGGTATCTTCTCACAGGAAGCAGCAGAAATGTTTGTTTTGTTGACATTTGTTTTTTTAATTTTGGTCTTTTAGTTTCTCTAAGGCAGGAGGGTTTGTCTTATTTCATCAGTGATTATTTAGTTTCCGAAAGGCAGCAGATCTTCATATCTGCAAGGCTGGAACACGCCAATGTTTATAAAATGCCCAAAAAATATGTCCCTTCATCACATTCTCCTATTTAATTTTCTTAATTTAAACAACTATTCAATTAAAAAAAACGGCTTAAATCTTGTTGAGGAAGTTAGAATAATCAGTTATTTATTAATGAAAATTACAAAAATAATAAAGTGAGATACAGATGCATCCTTTAAACTACATTATTAACACACAAAAAATGTGGGCACAAAACAGGGCCTGAAAGTGGCGTACGCCATTTCTCGCACAAAGTATGTCATCTGGCCCACAGTGCTCTCAGGAAAAATGTAGTGGTGTGCTGGTCCTGGCTGGGGGTGAGCAACTGGGGCTTGAAAGTTAGTAGGAAGGAGAGTGGTAGAAGCTATAGCTAAGCAGCTGGGTAGACATAGCTCTTGCATCATAAAAGCAGTTTTCTGTCTCTTCACCCTCCTGTTGTGCCACTGCACAAGTGTGGTGTGGCTCACATCCACCAGCTGGTCTGCTGCAACTGACCCATTAGCTAGAATGCACTGCCTTATTCTCTTGTAATCTTCCAGGATAAGGTCCCATCTTGACACAGTGCCTGTCCCCCTTTTTTTGGGACTGCGGTGGATCTCTCAAAGCCTGATGAGAGGTCCACTGCAGTCCCAGCCTGATTAAAATACTTTCTATTAGGTGACAGCAGTCTGGCCGCTGGGCAAGTGGGGCAGTGGTGGTGAGAGCATGCCTTTTGACGCTCTGGTACCCGGTGTAGGTCAGCAAAGATGGTGGCTTTCTTGTCACTGCCACAACACTCCAGTCCTGTTTCCACCTGTTCAGGCCTTTCAGGAGGTAAAGCTGGAAGTGCATTCGCACTGGTTCCTGTGAAAACAAAAAATATATGCCAATCAAAGGCTTTTTTTCTTTCAATCTAATTTTTTTCCCCATAAAAACGAAAAAAATGATCACACATTTGGGAGACACAAACCTGGAACGAATCTATTCAGGTGGTGGTGAAATGACTCCAGGGATGTGGACCCTCTGGCACAGCAGTACTTGGTGAGGACCACACCATACTTAGTGGTGGTGCCTACCTCAGAGACAGCTGTACACCAGGCATGTTGAGGATACATCTGACATGTCGTTTCTGAACATGCCAGATGTGTTCCATCCATACCTGATCAAGCAATGGCATCCCATTTGCACCTCCCAGTTTCTGGCGCAGCTGGTCAGTGGTTTCCGTCACACCATGAGTCCTCCTCCTGCAAAACTGACTCAGCTCTTTTTTGCTGATTTTCTTGTCCACCAGTTCATCAGCTAGAGACGGAACACCTTCATGCCAGAGCTGCTCTTTCTTTTCCTGCTGCAAGAGAGTGAGGTCTCCTGCATCCCACTTGAAGATGCAGGCAGAGAGACAGCCCATAAAAGTAGGGTAAAGGGGGTGGGCATCTGCGGTGCAGCCTACAGCCGGTGTCTGCATAAAGTGGCAGATGTCAAGGCAGATCTGGAGGTCTGGCCAGTCTGCAAACCTGGACTGCAGCTTGTATGTCCCCTCACTCACACAGCAGCCACAGTCCACATACAACAGCAGTGGGGGGTGGTAACAGTCCGTAACACCTTGCACCATGGTGTCCAGACCTGGCCCATCCTGCACTGAGAGGACACTAGTGAGGATCTGGCCAAACTCATTGCCTATGGAGGTCACCCAGAGAGCAGTTCCTCTTACGTGCTCAGCCAGCTTCTTTGTGATCTGAAAAATTTCACTTTTTTGTACAAAATACAAATATTTCGTAGTGTTTATCTGCTTACATTAAATATCTTATTTTAAATATGCTCACTGCTAATACCATGTGTGTAAGAAATTAAACTGAATGAAAATGTACTATTGTTATGAATAGTTATTTTTGTACCTGATTTTCCCCACAAAAACTCGGAAAATTCACCCTGCTCATTTAGGGAAACTTAGCGCACCTGAGGTGTCTGCTCCCAGCTGAGAGCTGTTGTTGTAATCAGCAGGGCTGGGTTAGGATTAGGGCGTAACACTATGCAGTCATTTTTTTTTTAAACCTTTTTGGTGGAATCCAACTTTAAGATGGTGCCAAATATGAATGTTATGCTGGCCTTTATGCAGTCAAGATGGGAGAGAGGACGTCCCTGCCATACACCGACAACACCCAGTGACTGGTGGGGATGTCAAACTGCTTGACCAACCTTGCTGGACTACTGCCCAGAATTCTGTCCCAAAACAGAAAAATAACACGAATGTCACAGGCATACCTGAAAAGTAGATTTTTTAAAACAAGTTAGATTTCATGTTAACAGGAGGATAAATTAATATGTTGTACAACTTTTTCAACCTCCATCATTTTATAACCATTTTTACTCACTTGCGGGTCATGATCAGACCGAACCGTTCCTGGTGTGCTGTGTCTAGCTGGCCCCTGACAGTCTGACTGGTCGACAGATAGTGACAGAACACACAGTGCACCTGAGTGTTTCTGTCACCAGGAGATAGCACCTGTTGATATCGAGGACCTTTGGAGATCTCTTGTGGATACCATAACCTGTCAGGTTCTTCTCACAAACTGGGCAACGCACTACCACCTTCCACAAGTGGTAAGACATCCACGCCATCAGTCGATGAGTGAAAAATCTGCCAGGTGTCGGTTTCTGGTGGTAAACTGGCACAGGATTAGGGGGCTCATACCACAGCTTTACATCTTCCCCCAGTTTTTGTGAGTTGAAGAGGGTTTTGCTAATCCATTTCAGATCCTGAACACGGATGGTCTCCCTCATTCCCTTAGGAAACCAAATCTCTGCCAACAGCTTATTTTGCTTTTGCCTCTTGTTTTCAGCCTCTGATAACATTGGGTGCTGAAAATGGGGTGCTTAACTGGCAGAGAAGTTTGGTATTTTTTTCATAGTCACACACCACCTATTCAAATGCATGTTCCTTACAAATATGGCACAATTTAAAAAAGAAATAAACAGTCTTTCTAATGGTATATGATTCATTACCAAGAAACCTTGTTACAACAAAGTTATCATCTACCAAACACAAATCTCCTTACTTTTTGTGCTAGGTTTATTTTGAGTGCTCTTGTGGGATGAATGTGATTCTTGGACAGTAACATTAGAAATAACATCAAATTCAAACACAGCTTGCTGCCTATTTTAAACAGAGCATACAATAAAGACAAAATTCAACCCATTAATTTTTTCTCTTTCCACAAAAAAGGAAGCTTTTAATTTTCAGTTTTTGCCTTTCAACTTAACTCCAAATGATAGAAATGCTCCAAGGTGTTAAAAGGGACATATAATGCAAAAAGCACTTTTTCAGGCTTTTCTAACAAAAAGTGCCCCTGGCCTGTCCACAATCCCCTAAAGTACCAGAAAAATCCACCCCCCCCCCTTTTTTTCCACCTTTCAGAAAAATGTATGCTGAAACAAGCCGTTCTCGGATTTTTCCCTTTCCCCTTCAGTTAGCCCCACCCCCAGGTTTAGTTGGCCCTCCCCACTTGGAAGAAAGTTCCACCCTCCTCTCCTGAGTCAGGAGAACCACATCCATTAAGCCACATCCATTTCCTGAGAGGGGCAGAGTCAAGGGTGGAGTCAGACAGCTCAGTAACATTTAAAGCCACAGACACATAAACAGCTCATTCTGAGCAGGACTGAAACATAGGGGTATTTAGACATACAAAAATCCTATCCTGGAGTGTTTTTTCAGCAGTAGACTTCACAGGCATGTTTTAGGGAACTCTGAGACCAATATAAACTTGTCTTAAAAGGGTAAAATAAGTCCCCTTTAAGAGCCTTTTAATGACCAAGAGCTTTCTTGTAATGTTACCAGGATCCCTCTCAACATTTTTATGTAAGCTTTATGATTTACTAACCTTGTGGAAAAATTGTAATCGTATCATTATGACTTGCACATATATTTCTAAGAAAACTGCCAACAAACTATGGGGGACCAAAATGACCAAACTAAAAATAAATGACTGTAGAAATTAATACAGAGATAATTACGGATAGAAATAAATGAATAAAAAAATAAATACAGGAATATATAAATAAATGAATTTTTAAAAAGTGCAAAAATGTAGAAATATATGTATTTGTCTTTTTTGACATTTCCAGGCTCATTTATTTATTTGTTTATATGCTTATATATTCATTATTTTGATATTTCAGTATTTGTTTCTTCATTTTTTACGGAAGTGGATTAGGGCCATTTTCAAAGGAGAAAACAATTTTGGACAAGTCGAGATTAAAGTCGAAATTTTGAATAAAGTTGAAACACACTTTAGAGATTTAAGTCAAAATGACAAGAAAAAAAGTTGAAATTTCGAGAATAGAGTTGAAATACAATTTTGAGATTAAAGTCATAATTATGAGAAAAAAGTTGAAACTTGTTAATACTAACAGCGGATCATAGATGTTGTGTGTTTATGTGGCAAAGAGAGAGAATCTCTTTGTTGTTAAATCCAATAAGGTATGATTTCACATATTCTTTGATATGAGGCATAAGGCATACTGTAGAGACCGTCACAATTCTCTGTTATTGTCTTAAATATACATCAACAGGCACACAGCAGCGCTTTTGTCTCTCTTCCTCTTGTTCTCCGTCTGATCACCTGTAGAGACGCACAGGTGACAGTTTTAATGCTTTATGTGTCATAAGCACAGCGGTGTAGTCATGCTAACAACAGCTAGGTCATGCTAACAATAGCTAACACGCTGCACGCCCCAGTGTAGGCTTGGGCAATGTACATCACACCCCAGCAGAGGTTTTGTCCCACTGTAGAGGTCTCCAGCCGAATGCCCCAGCGTAGAGGTTTGCTCGAGGGCTGCAGCCAGACCCTCTTGAGATGACCTGGAGAACAGTGGGCCTTCTGATGTTGTTTAGTTTTGTTTGGAAAATGTTGTTGAAGACATACTTCAGTTTAGTGCCTACATGGACCATGAGGTTCACCCAACAGTGATTGATGGCCCCCAAGAAGTTGCTCAATAGCTTAATGTCCAGCTGAAGTCAGAAGAAGCAACAACATATCTCTTACCTCCAGAGGTGATAAGGTTTCATATTCTTTTAGGACACACGGCTTGGGAGATTGCTCATTTGTTTGGAGTGAGAGAACTGTTTGGAGGAGGATGACCCACTATGAGATAAGGTAAGTTATGTTTCTATTCTGCCTCGTCTGGTTGGTTTATATTAAAATTACAATGCTGCATGGAACAGTAAAACATCAGTGTACTTTTGCAAACTATGAATTTACAGTTCATAAATGTTTAAATTTTCCTAAAAATAAATTCCAAAGCAGTGTGACTGTTTTGTTAAAAGTAAAGTAAGCCAAATTTCATTACCTACTTTCACTATTTAAGCATACTCTGACTTCATATAAAATATTTCAACTAAGTAAAAAAAAGCCAAATTTCATTACCTACTTTCACTATTTAAGCATACTCTGACTTCATATAAAATATTTCAACTAAGTAAAAAAAAGTGTATGGATATATACGCATTCTGCATTTGATTATGGTAAAATGTTCAAAAAAGGTGAGACAAGGCTAACAAAAGACTGGAAAAGTTGGGTGTGCTGTGCCTTTTATTCTCTGTGCAGCAATGTTTTTTTGGGACAGCATTGGCTTCCTCTGTGGTGTCCTCCCATGAACTCCATTCTTGTTTAATGTTTTACTCATTGTAGATTTATAAACACAAATGTTAGCATGTGCCAGAGATTTCTTTAAGTCTTTAGCTGAAACTCTAGGATTCTTCTTCACCTCATTGAGCATTCTGCGCTATACTCTTGCAGTCATCTTTACAGGACGACCACGCCTAGGGAGAGTAGCACCAGTGCTGAACTTTCTCCATTTGTAGACAGTCTGTCTTACCGTGGACACATGAACATCAAGGCTTTTAGAGATACTTTTGTAACCCTTTCCAGCTTCATGCAAGTCAACAATTCTTGATCGTAGGTCTTCTGAGAGCTCTTTTGTGCAAGGCATGGTTCACATCAGGCAATGCTTCTTGAGAACAGCAAACTCAAAACTAGTGTGTGTGTTTTTTAAAGGGCAGGGCAGCTTTAACCAACACATCCAATCTCATCACATTGATTGGACTCCAGGTTGGCTGACTCCTGGCTCCAATTAGCTCTTGGAGAAGTCATTAGCCTAGGGGTTCACATACTTTTTCCACCCGGCACTGTGAATGTTTACATGTTTTGTTCAATAAAAACATGAAAACATATCATTTTTTTGTGTGGTATTAGTTTAAGCAGGCTGTGTTTGTCTATTGTTGTGACTTAGATGAAGATCAGAACACATTTTATGCCCAATTTATGCAGAAATCCAAGAAAT
The DNA here is from genome assembly GCF_018320785.1 of Cheilinus undulatus. NCBI lineage: Eukaryota > Metazoa > Chordata > Actinopteri > Labriformes > Labridae > Cheilinus > Cheilinus undulatus. The sequence continues at coordinate 23,749,389 of NC_054886.1, forward strand.
CCCAAAGGGTTCGCATACTTTTTCTTGCAACTGTAGTTTGGACACCTCTGATCCAGACAGTTACAATGTGTTAATATGGTCATGTAACAATCATGAGCAAAAATAAAAAGTCAATACAGGAAAATCTGGGTATAGGTGTAATACTAACATAGCTTAACTTCATTATTTGTCTCAAGAAATCATGCCCATGCGCCAGCATGCACAATACCATGTGCATGCTGGCACAAGTGATAAACTACTTTTCTTTTCCCCTGAAACTATGAGCTGGTATTAAACAGAGATGCAGCAGCTGTGTGTAAATACATTGTTGGGTAAAGCCTGGGAGATAAAGACTACAAATCCCAGCGACACAGGTCGGTGGTGGGAGACGTCACTTCCGGTCTGTGTTTGAAAACCGGTTGATTGTGAAATTGAGGACACCTGTACAGAGAGCAGCGGGGATTCGCAGAAGCTGCAGGGCCATGATAGAGAGGCCGTAAAGAACTACTTCCCTCTTACATCTGATGGACAAACATGTGAAGTTGTGTAGTTCAGCTCGCACCATGCTCGCTTAGCTGCATGAGTTTAGCCCGCACGTTTTTAAACCTGCACCACCGTTTCCACCATCTATCCACCATAACACAACAAAAACTGAACGGAACCAACCAGTTGGGGCTGGCAGCTCGTGGGAGCCAAAGACTGTGCTTATCGGGTAGCCGAGGAAGGATGCCGTGGTCGAGGTCCAGACGTCACACCAGGTACACACAGCTGCCATTTATTCACCTCTGGTTTACAGCTCAGCTCATGGTTGTATTTTCACATTTGGATGCAGTGACCACAACTCCATCAATTGGGGTTGTCTAAGTTGCATTCAAAACACTCTGCTGCAGTTTTGGTTCCTTTGGAGATAACAAAACAGCTGAATTGTAAATTATTTCAGCTGAATATTAAGAGGACTGAACCTGAAAAAATATTTGGCAAAAGACCTTTGTAAAACAATGCTTAACATATCCAAAGCACTGCCCACTGACCGGATGAGGCATCATCCAAAATATTTTTGTTTAAAACTGTTTAGAACTGTTTTCAACAAGTGTATTAACTAGTCTAAGATATCCAGAGGGCATATGATATTTTGAACTTTGGGACAATGATGCACGTGTGTTCTGCTCAGATCAGTCCAAAACCAGTATCAACAGTCCCAATAGCAGCAAGGAGGTCTCTATTGAAGACACTGTAGTCTGTGTAATGTCGAGGGAGTTTGAGCAGATTTAAGCTGAAGACCCCAGGAGGGAGCTCTCGACAACTTCAACAGCCAAGTGTTGGGGAAGCACATCCCGTCCTACCCAAAACTGCAGAAGTTTTCCAAGCAAGTTTGGCGATGCTGGAAGAGAGGGAAAAAATCCTCTATTTTAAACTGAAATTACTTTTTTAACAGCATTGGACGGTAGGACAACTTAAATGATCACAATTATTTAAAGAGAGCAAAACAGATGTCTAAGGTTGTGTAAGTTGTAAAAGCAGCACATCTATTGGTTGACATACAGTGTATATACAATGAAATAATGAGCACAGGGTTAATATTAATCCAGCCATTAAAGATTAGTTCACTGACAGCTTTATACCTTTTGCTGTGGCTGGCTCAAAAAACAATGATTTGGATGGTTTTGGGCTAACAACAGCTTGAAAACTAATAGCTAAATATGAAACAGCCAACCCTTACAAATATATTTCATAAAAATATTGCTGTTTTTTTTTTTTTTGTATATATAAACAAGGTACTGCATTATGAATGCAAAAGATGCACCAATAAAGTTTCTTTGAGTTGGAGGAGGCCAAAATTGTGTTTAAGATTAAAACCAAATTAAAACTCACCTCAATAATTTTAGGAAATATTTGCTTTGGGTCATTACAGTTGTAAGAAAGAACAAAAAATTAGAGGGGAGCACACTCTAGACCGCAACCGCATCAGTTACACACTCACCATTCTCAATGAATGCACACAGAATCCTGTGAGTCTGCATGTATCTTTCAAAGACACATCATTGTCTTCTTCTTGGTCCAGTGTGGGTCAGCTGATCTTGTCCAAGACCATCTAACAAAATTGTGATAGCGTTAATAAAAATAAAAGTAACCAGGAAACAATAGCTTCTCCAAGCAGCTTAAGACAACAAACAACAAAAAAACCTCAATGGATAACCATAAGACACAGCCCACACAGTGATGCAAGGTAAACTGTAATTAAGGCATGCTCAGGATAAGTTAGAAAGAAAAACTGACTTGTTATTACCCAAATACTCTGCTGATCATCTCAAAAATATCAGCCAACAATGGGCACTTTTTCAAATGCTTGTTTAGCACTTTTCCACTTGTTTTTGCTCCGTAAAATTTCTAATTGTGTTCTTTGATTATTTCTATTGACTTGAGATACGTTGTATTAATACGCAGAATTTACAGCCAAAAACTGGCAACATTTAATATCTTTTTTCCCCGCAAGCAATCAGAAAAATCACTACTAGGCACAAGCTCTGCATTTTTTGTAGTTAAGTTCTGGGTGTATGTAGACAGATGTTGAGTGATCGCCGCAGCCGAACGGCACACTGTCAGCTGTCTCCCTCCATGGCCCGAAAAGTCGTGAAACGTTGACTAGGATCAAACAGTAATCCACATTAGAACGTTTTATTTTTTTATGTAAGTTTGTAAAATATTATCAGAATAGAGAATCCTGAGACTTACTCTCCACCAGTCGTCGGAGTGTAGTTGAAGGTGAAATTGGAGACTGAACCTGACTAGCGGTGTTAACAACAACCGGTGCTGCATGAAAATATGGACTTGGATTAGAGAGATAAAATGTTATATTTTCATTAAATAACCACTCATTTAGTTGTGGCATTCACTGTGTCATTCATTAGTGGGGATGCTCAGCACACTATCCACACTATTGATATTCGCGTCGGCCATTTTGTTTATTCTTCTTCTTCTGGCTAGCTCCTCCTTCATACTTTGTCCTATCAACACCGTTTAAACTAAAAAAAAATTCAGTGTCTTTGCCATTCGACTGCTCTGACTTTTCTCATTTCTAACTTTTTTAATTTTAAAAATGTTTAACTTTGTTTAACAATGTTAAACAGATGTTTAACTATTTTCACTATTCTACTATCAATTCTCTTCAGCTTCTTGTGTTCTATTAAGCTATTTATAATACTTTTTAAAATACTATTAATACTTCAACTTACTTCAACACTTGTTTCCAATGTTTTGCCAGTTTTTGCCACTATTCACTGCTTTGTGTACATTTTAGTCACTTCTCATTCTTTTTTGCCACATTTGGACCATTTTATGTCACCTTTAACTAATTTTTTGCCACTTCTCACCCATTTTTTGCTACTTTCTGACCCCTTTTCCCTTTTCGTCCCCATTCTCACTTTTTTTCACCCATTTTTGTTGCTTGTCGACCAGTTTTAACGCCTTTAACTTATTGTTTTTGTACTTCAAGCTGTTTTTGTTTCACCTCTTTGATTGTGGCTCTTGCAAAAGTATTTTCAGTAATTTGGCTCAGGGTTAAGTATCTTCACCATCTTTAGCACAATCTCACAAACCTTCAGCATTTAGACTCAAGAGGCTACTCTGTCAATAAGGCAGTGTTCAATTTTTTGTTAACTAAATTCTATATTCTAAGGAATGATTTCACTTTCTTCACAAATCAGGTATTGCACTCTACAGCTTTTAAGCTATTTTCAGCTATTTTTTTCACTATTTTCAGCTATTTTTATTCTTTTCAGCCATTGAATGCAATTTTCGGCTATTTTCAACATTCTAAGGCTACTTTCAGCTGTTCTTATGCTATTTTCAGCTATTTTTAGGCTATTTTCAGCATTTTAGGTACTTTCAGCTATTTTCATCCTTTTTTAGCTATTGAATGCCATTTTCAGTTACTTTTATGCCATTTTATGCTATTTTCAGCTATTTTTGTGCTTTTGGCTATTTTCAGCAGTTCTTCCACAATTCAGCTCTCAGCATCCCCACGTAACTTCAGCTGAAATTGCAATTTTGATCTAGTAACCTCCGCCACAGAGGTTATGTGATCGAGTGGGTTTGTTTGTTTGTTTTTTTGTTTGTTTGTTTGTTTGTTAGCATCATAACTCATAAAGTCATGGACAGATTTTGATGAAATTTTTTAGGAAATGTCAGAAATGGCATAAGGAAGAACTGATTAGATTTTGGGAGTGATCCGGATCACCATCTGGATCCAAGAATTTTTTAAGGGATTCTTACTATTGGGAGATGGAGCTAATGGCGGAGGTCTGCGCTGTTACCCCTTTACACCAGGAGATGGTGGACATGAGTAACCTTAATCCCAGCAGCATGTCTTTAGTGTGTTTCTATTCAAAGTTTTGGAGTTTATAGAGTTTGAAAGACGCACGCCCGGTCAAGGAGACGAGTCGGAGTGTAACAGAGAGAAAGACAGTAAATTGTAATGAGAATACTCACAATGCTGGGAGGAATAGAGGAACATTCACCCTCTGCCATGACTTTCAGGCGTCCGGTGAGACCATGGGTGCTTCCGCCATGACAGCCCACACGTAGCGAAGCCAATGCTTTGCCTCCACCCCACCAGAGAGGGAGTAATCGGTGAATTAGATTTTGGGAGTGATCTGCATCACTGTCTGGATCCAGTAATGTTTTTAAAGGATTCTTCACTGTGCTTTTCTAGTTACTTACTGTTTTCCAAACAATCCACCAATTCCCACAGCATGCTAGGCAAGTGGTTCCCGCCAGACACCATCACTCTGAGAAACAAAGGGTAGTTGATACAGTGATCGATTGCTGGAAAAGTCAGTTAGAGGCAGTAACATTCTACCTTTTATATAAAGTTTGTGACATAGAAACCTACAGATGGTAGGATTCTAAGTCACATAAGCCCCACCTTTTCAGAAAAGATTTTTATCAGTTTGGTGCAAATCTCAGCTATAACATAAACATTGATGTGTTCTATCATAGTTCAGTCAGATACCACAGTGTACAGATTAAAAAAAAAGTTGAAGTGTTCACTACCTCTTTAAAGACAGGTGAAAAATACAGGACAAAGTCCTCACAATGGTGCAGTTAATTTCCTTAGAAACACAAGCCTTTAGCATCAGTCTCTGTGGCGCAATCGGTTAGCGCGTTCGGCTGTTAACCGAAAGGTTGGTGGTTCGAGCCCACCCAGGGACGAGGCTTTTGTCTTAATCCCATGACATACACAAACATGCCACACGGACAGCCACGGCTAACAAAACGATCAGGTAAACTAAAGGAATAGTAAGGGGATGAGTGAATCACCCATTCTTTAATGTTGCTTTTCAAAAGAAACAGTCCTTGCAGTTTGCCTTTCCAACTATTTACACCTGGCCAACTCTCTGAAAATAGTGGCATAGATTTACACCCTTAAATGATGTCAGTGTATCTTAAAGAACCAAAAGGAAATTCCTTTCACTTTGTGTATTTCTCAGAATTGTCATATTTTCCATTGTTCAGCCTTTGCAGGGAATCATGCCTCATTTACAATCAAATCTAAACTTGTTTTTTTATTGGAAGGCCAGAAAAACAAAACTACTGGCACTGGGACTATCTTTATGTGATACAGGGGCCCAAAAAAGAAAAATCTCGTCCCTGGGTGGGCTCGAACCACCAACCTTTCGGTTAACAGCCGAACGCGCTAACCGATTGCGCCACAGAGACAAGGTTGCTGCAGAAGGCTAAGCTTTGAGTCTTTCTCCATGTGTTCTTCAACAGTGGGGGATGGGACAAGGAAGCATCATGGGCAGGCGTGCCGCAGTGTCCCATTCTATGAGGGGGAGGGGTGGAGCATAGCCCGGCTAGCTCAGTCGGTAGAGCATGAGACTCTTAATCTCAGGGTCGTGGGTTCGAGCCCCACGTTGGGCGCAGTTCTTTTTTTCTGAGCGATAGTTTTTAGATGATGCAACCTATCTAGTAACATGCAGCTTTACATTCCTTTACATGCAAGATAGCACCCTCTAAAAGTAAACTGACTAGACACCCTTTGGATCTTTGTGCTGTGCACAAACGGGGGATGGGAGTCAGTCAGAGCTGCAAAGAATCACTGCCATGGAAGATGGGGATCAATGGTAGAGCATTTAACTCTAAACCTCATATAAGGCTCAAAGTAAAGAGTTATATTTTAATCACCTTCTTAAAGACTTGTGTATTCCCCTTGTTAATTTCAATATCTTGTCATCTTCTTGCTTTGTGAGCAAGAAGCGCCAAAATCCTAGAAAATGTCATGATGAACCCACTGTAATATCTCTCTTGTTTCCTACTTCCCTTCAAGTTTTTTTTTTTTTTGGGTCGTACCTAAGAACAAGTGCAAACAACACAGCCAGTGCTATGAAAATCACAGCCACATTCAGAAAAAAAATACTGCGCCCAACGTGGGGCTCGAACCCACGACCCTGAGATTAAGAGTCTCATGCTCTACCGACTGAGCTAGCCGGGCTGTTGCAACACTGTCGGGGGGAAGGGTTTATGTATGTGAACGTCCTCCTCAATGCGACACAAAGAGCACGCTTTGTCCTCTTCGCAGAAAGAGTGGTTTGGTCAACAAGGCCCCAAGCTAACAACTGTAAAATCTAGGGCAGACACATAAAAATACTATTTTTTTCATCTAAAAAAGTTAGCTACTCTCTGTTTACCGGTGCAACTGAAATGTCAGTATGAAATGCTAAAACGTGCTGTCGTTACCTTAAGTAAAGCTGTTACCATCACAGATTGCACAAAACTTCACACTGCTGAAATTAACACCAATTCAGTGTGTGTTGCCAGCAGCCCCATCAGTGTTCAAACCGTGCTGGAAAACATAATGACAGAGGCCAGGCTCAGGCTGCCAATGTCTCACAGACTTTCCCTCATTAGGCAATAACCCTGCATTTAAAGAAGCTGGTGGCATACTGTTAAGAACATAAACCATCTGGAGAGCTGGTTTGAGCGAAAAGATTCCCCAATTAAAGATAAAAAGTGACCAGCAAAGTTGATTGCAAAATCTGCATGACAAGACAGATGTTAAAAAAAACACATACACTGAACAGAAACTTGACATTGGGGACTGTGACAAACACAATGAAAGTCACTCATTAGAATCAAAGAAGACATCTTAAACATCTTTTTCTTCTCAGGGTATTAGTATGTGACAGTGGTGCCACCTCCTAGGTTTTTTATCCATTATTTTTAATGTTTGGTTATACAAAGATGAAACAGGCTTAACCATGGTCAGGGAGGCTTGGCTCCACACTGTGACACAATAAGACGTGTGAAAAAAATCATTGCATGCATACACAGCTGTGATACTTTTATTGGTATATGGTGCCTTATTAATTTGAAGCCGTTGAGATTTCTTTTTACTGTCTTTGTGACCTGTTTGACATGTTTATCAAATTTAGGTCTGGAATCTAGTACTACACCTAGAAACTTAAATTCATTAACCATCTCTATTTCTTCTCCCTGGACTGTTACTCTGAGTTTTGTTGATTGTGTTGGTTTTCTGATAGAAAAACACATAGAGACTGTCTTTTTCGTGTTCAGACAATGCTTTTGCTACCTCAGCCATTGCAAGTGAATGAGATCCCTGAACAATCTAAAACGGCGGTTGCGTACTGATAAAGACGTAGATGTAGTCTGCAAACTAAGGGGAGAGACCTGGCCTGCTGTGTCTGTCTGAAATATGTCCATACAGCAGAAAGGGGATAGCCTCTTTCCCTCAGCCGGAAACCTTTAAGCCACTGCTGCTAGTTAGCTAGCGTGCAGCTAGCTTGTTGAGGAAGCTGCCTGAGGCGGAAACTGTCAACAGACGTTCTGGGGGAATTTCAAAATAAAGGCATAGCTTGAAGCATCAATTTAGATCGATGTTTTGACTTTTCATTAGTCTGACTGGACCATTAGCCAACCAATCGATTTATCGATACACATCGATGAACCGTTACACCTCTAGTCATTACTGACTATGCAGCTGGGGGAGTTGTTAACTACAATGGTAACCTAGCCTGACCTGTTTGTAATAGGCCCTTCAACCCAAAACTTATCTCACTCTGCAAACAATCTTTACATCAAGCCCAACCTCCAAAACCAGGCACTTAAGCACATATGCATGCAAGAACTCCCATGACCTACAACCACCCAATAAATTATAATGCAACTACAAAAACGTTGAAAAAGGTCAGTCACTTACAAAAGAAGTAAAAATATACTCAAGGCATGCACCTACATACTCAGAAACCCCATCAACCGGTGTCTGATCCTGGACAAATTCCAGACACATTCTAGCACATTAAGCCTGGAATCTATTGCGTTCATTTTAACTTACATTTATGGTGCCTAGTGCTGAAAAAAAAAACTGGCACTATGTTTGGAATAAGCTATATCTGACCTGAAAATTTTTTCAGGCTGAAAATCCCCAAATGACAAGTCTCTGTGGCGCAATCGGTTAGCGCGTTCGGCTGTTAACCGAAAGGTTGGTGGTTCGAGCCCACCCAGGGACGAAGCTTTTCTCTTGTTCTCAAAATAGCAATGCAAAGAACACCTGACAACCAATAAAGCCACATGTCAAAATAAAACACTGTGGAAAGGAGCCCATCCAACGAGGGATCCTTTACCCTCACACCCAAGTAGCTGAATAGAACAGCAAAAAGAGAGAGAGAAAAAAAAGACATAACACAAACGAACTAACCAATATTAGAATTACATGTTTTATGTTAGTCATACAACATTCTTAAACATAATTTTGAAAACACAAATACTAAAAACCATAACACATAACAATGACATTCATAGGATACAGGTGATGAACATGGTTTTTACAATTATTCTGAAACTACTGCTCACCAACACTGTATGCTAAACTTCCTTTTTAAAAGTGAGTAACAAATATCCCAAACAACACCAACAGTATAAGAAACACGTGACACACCAAGGACAGAAAAAAAAAAAAAAAAAAGTTGCGCCCAACGTGGGGCTCGAACCCACGACCCTGAGATTAAGAGTCTCATGCTCTACCGACTGAGCTAGCCGGGCATATGCATCCCTGACAGGGGGTGGGGTTTAAAAACGCATCCCCCCCCCCCCCCCCCCCTCCCCCTCCCCCTCCCCCTCCCTCCAAGGGCTCGCATGTAAAAACTTAGGACTTGTTACTTGACACATGTGCACTGTCAGCTGTTATGTTCTAAGCTCACAATGACCCAGTATCATAGGGCCAGTTCCTATAAATGTGGGATGAGAATTTTGGTTAATACAAAACCCAGTCCCGACAGAGAAGAAGTTTTAGGCTCTCTAGTATGAGTCGTCCACCATCCTACAAATGATCTGTAAAATGTGAGGTATTTAAATTTGGACTTTTTTGCAAAAACTATTTATATTTGAAACTAATCAGACTTTAACATAAAAAGTGAATTACAGTTTATGCAGAAAATTGTATTACTTCTGTTTTTGTTTTTTTTGTTTTTTAATAAAGCACAACTTTCAAACTGAGGTTAGCTGTAGCTGATTGTTAATTTTCTGGAAGAGGAAGTTTTGCTAAGATTTAACAGATATTGTAATTGTAAGATTGATCACCAAATCACATTTTAGAAAGGCTGAAATGAAAAGCAAATTCTTACTCAAATTATGCAAATTGTGCATATTATCTAAGACAAAATATTCCACTTTAAGGTTACGTAAGACAACTGAAACCAATAGCCTCATGGCTTTTTAGCAGCTCTATGAGTATTGATGAATAAACCAGGCTTTGTAACATGTGAGGGATCTAGCTTCAAACCACAGATTTCAGATGCCCACTCTCGCAAACTGCTACAGTAAGACGAAAGTTAAGTGAAGAAAGTTACCAGTGAGTTAACAGTACGCGGCTTGTGGCTTAATTTGGTGTCGTTAGCTTTCGCAAAAACTTAAATAGCCATGCTAGCAACAAAGTTCACATTACTTGGTAAGCCAATGTAGCTATGTTAGCTTTAGCAACGTGATTTTAAGCAAACACAGCTAAGGCTAGTGTAGCTACATTAACTACAAGAGGTAATGTAAATGCGTACCTAACATAGCTAAAACTAAAGCAGCTTCACAGCTACCGTAGCTAACAGCAGCTATGTTACCTTTAGCAAACATACCATAAGCTTACATAGCTTCATTAGCTTTAGGCTTAGCTACATTAGAGAGTTCTGATGGAAGTCAAGACTGTTTACTCAGCTTTACTTAATGATTTGTAATCAGGTTTTGCAGATCAAGTTTTTGACTTTTAACTTGTTAACCCTAACTAAAAATTTCATCCAATTTTGTTTTTTTTTAACGTGTTAGCATGTATTTCTGTTCTGACTGAGGCAACGTCTCACACTAGTAGTCTGAAAGAGGGGTGTCTGAATTCTGTGGCCGGACTCTTGGATAAAATAGTCAAATTAATTCTAACTTACCTCCATATCTTCAGCCATTAGCTGCTCCAACAAATCCTAAAAAACAAAAAAAAAACAACAAAAAAAAACAAGAAAAATATTTAATGTTTCATTCTATTCCACAAATATTTTATTGCAAACAACCAACGTTATTGTGAAAACAGTAGGGCAGTTATACAGTTATATAACCTCATCAATCAATAACCGTTGCTCCACTTAACGGTCGTTGACCTCTCTAGGCCTTAAACTGAGGCCTAAATTAAAGTGCGTCATCGACCAAAAGCCTAACTGAAATTGCATAGTTTTTACCATGGCCTTTACCTCTTTTCATCTCAACTCTACACATATTTCTCAATCAGCATTGTAATTTTACATATTTTGCATAGAAAACAGGTTAGTATGAATTTCTACATCTTTTGCACGGAGTGTTTCACTCCCTTTTAGTCGACGTGAAGACGACGTGTGCCGATTTGTGGTAACGCTTACATAGTCTAGTCACTCGAACATAATTTAGCTTAAACAACTACTTGGTGATGATTATCACCAGTTATTATGTGCTATAACTGTTTATTTCTTCCCAACATTTGAAGTTACTTTAATACTCACCGTGAAAATCGGCCAGTCAGCTAGCTAGCTAGCCTGACATGTCAAACTCCGGCTTAACTAGCGTCGTCACTCGGTGTTAGGGGTCCAGTTGCAAAGCAGAGAAAACAAAAAAGGCCAAAACTTAGTTTAAACATGCGTCCTTAGTAATAGTTCCAAATATACATATTTAAGACGCGATTTATGGCCACAGAAAATGACATTTATCCAAGCTTTGGAAGAACGACTCACCTGGCTCGACGTCGATGGACTTTTCTGTCCTCGGTCGATTAAGAAGGCGGAAGAGGAGGGGTGGGGGGCGATTCAATGATCTTAAACTTTATTCAAATCAGTTAGATGTACAAGAACCGGCTAGGATTGGGAGTCACAGTGTAAACGCTATTGTAATCGCAATTGTTTAATTACTGGTTAATATGACGAGAGAAATGGCCAATAATAGTAGGATTATGTCGCCATAGGCCTAAATTCTATCGCAGGTCTTATCAAAATAACGCTATAATAAAGGCGTTGTTTCGTTTTGCTTAATTTGTTAACTTACAGGGGCAATGCCACACCAGCTTCAGGGCCAGATCCTTGGTTTAACCAAAAAACAAAACAAAACAAAACAAAACAAAAAAAAACAAACAAAAAAAACGAAACAGTTGTTTTCGTCAATGAGACCAATATATATATATTTTTTTTGTTGGACGTTCAAAATCCATGATATTTCTTCACTGTGTGTCAATATTTTCATTAGTATATTTTAAATTGATTTAAATATTGAAAGTGCATCACTTGAATGTTTTACCGGTTTTTAAATTTGACTTCTCATATTGCTAATTTAAATTAGTTCAAGGAAAATAAATGTCTTGACTAAAAGTAATGACTAAAATGTAAGCAGTTTTTCTGAGTGAGACGTGTTTGAATTTTCATTGGCTAAAACTAGACTAAAACTTTCAAGAGAGAAAATGGGTAAAATGTGACTTAATCTAGGACTAAGACAAAGAGTAAAATTTATAATAGCTTCCAAAATGAATAGGGATGCACAATATTATAGGTATGGTACTGGATATCTATAACCTATATTTTTGCCATCAAAGTATGCCGATATCAGCTATAAATATTTGCTGTACTAACAAGTAAGTTTGTGGTTTTTTAGGGTGGACCAACAGACTTATGTCAGCTGAAGGCTTTTCTTTATTTATGATCATTCCTTACACTTTAAAGTATGTTTTAAACAGAAGTGGAAAGAGTACAAGATTATTGCACTCAAGTAAAATTACAGTTACTTTGGTTAAAGTTCTCTTAAGTAGAAGTTAAATTGCTGGTCTATCAGTTTACTCAAGTAAAAGTAAAACTTATTTCTTTAGACATAATCTTTAGACTACTGACTAGTTTCTGAGGAGTTGTTCAGTAAAATTTTATCTTTTCTTATTGGCAGGAACAGCTTGAGAATATGGCTCTGCAGCAAGGTTGTTTAGGTAAAGTCTTAAGATAAAGTGATATGCAACGGCTGGGATGTGATGTTATTTTCTGGCAGTCATATGTAGTCAAAGTCAAACAACCAGCCAGTGTCATCCCGTTGACAGAAAAAAAAATTGCTGTGTTTTGACCTTAAGTTTGAACCATTTTAGAAATGTAATAAGGTAGGCTACAGTGCTTTCCCCAGAAATATACATAAGTATAAGTAAAAATACTGAATTCAAAATGTTTTTTTTTTTGTATTTCAACAAAAGTCCAAATACACACAAAAAAATCTACCCAGTCACATCAGTTTGAGTAGTTGTAATAATTTACTTTCCACCCTTGGTTTTAAGAAAGTTTGTTCATCCTTAAACTTTAAATTGTGTGTTTAAGGGTTCATGTTTTAGGTCTGAATTACATTTAGATATCAGTATTGATACTGGTACCAGAAAAATATTATTTGTAAATATTGGCATATCAAATATGGGTTAAAATGAAATATTGTAAACCCCTTAAAATTAACACTGCCTTAATTACAATAGAAATGGCAAATAAATAAATAAATAAAAATAAAAGAATAAATAAAAAATACATGGTCAAAAAAAACTTATTAGATAACTTATTAGATAATACCATATTAGACGCATGTGACATTTTTCACAACGTATGTTTTTGAAGCATTGACTGATCAATCCGCAACAATTTAGACTGTTTAAAAAGATTAGTTACATATGTCAATTTAGAAGTCAAAGGGCTACTATGATGTGAAAAAAAAATAAAAATGTAGATGCCTCTCTGATTCTCTAAAGTCCCTGTGCCAGTGAAATCACAGAAAAGAAGCAATAAAAGGAATATAAATCTGTTTAAAGTTCAAATTCTTACATGAAGAAATAAAAAGTTAGGTATAAATGAAGAAAATCAAATGAGTAAATAAAACATTGAGTAGATAAAAGGGGAAGTGAAGAGCAGCTTTTATGAACTTAAAAATTGTTTGATGTTTTAATTTTTCTGACCCTTTTGGTTTTGATGCTGACAAGTATCCCAGATCACTGAAAAACACAAAAACTAAAATGAATCAATTTGGCAAAAATGAAGCTAACAAACCAACAGTCAAAACTGATAAAAAAGAAAAAAAATCTAAACTGAAATTGGAAACAGCAGGGCAAATTAAATAAAAATAAAGCCTAATTTAAAAAAGCAAAAACATTATTTGGTTGAAGAAACGTTTCACCTAAGAATAAGGCTTATTATTTGATTAAAACAACAACAAAAAAATTATGTGTACGCACTTCCACAAGGTGGCGTCCTTCCTCTACAACAGAGAACCGGTGGCTCCAGCAGCAGAGCGACGCCAACTGCTGCATTCCTCCTGGCTTTGATCCTTACTTCTCAGCCAAACACAGCATCGAGAGGAGCGTCGCAGGTGTCTACAGCGGAGCGTCTTTTGTACCTACTCAAAGGTGTCAAACCGGGCAGTTAACCACACACGGATAGCCACGAGCAATCACGTGATCAAATGCGGAAATTGTCTGATAGAGAAAGTGTAGCGGAGAAAAGACGGGAGTGGAGGTTTTCGAGGTTTTGACGACCGTTTGTGTTTTGAGTCGCAGCGGTTAGTGGTGTTCTTGATCCCCCGGACCAAAACAACACTTATTCCACGGGGAGAAAACGGCAGAGTAGCCTTTCTGTTTACGAGTTTCTTCCGTCTGGAATACAGCAAGGTAAGCTTGACAGAAACAAAACCGAAGAAACTAACGTTTGACAATTGAACGTTATTGCGTCAATGGTAACTTTTTGTGTTAATGCCAGACTCATATGTCAAGACGGCAGGCTAACGTGCTTTCATGTTGATGTTGCTATGATCCCAGTTAATATCAGAATATATCAAATATCAAAAAATATTTGTTCATATTTGTAATATCAACAAAGGAACTTTTAGCGCGCCAAACTACTGAAGCCAAAGTTTTATTATAACAAAATGCGTTTTTGATAACATATTTAAACTTGAAACAAGTATATGCACGACGAGTACAAGTAAGGTACGTTTTTTGCGGTTTTAATTGTTGTAAATTAAAAAAAAAAAAAAACAACGAAGTATTATGCTTCTGTAATAACAACTGAAGGTGCTGTATGCATTTTTTGAAATGTGCTTTAAGAATGTACTGTTACTGCAGATGGCAAAATTCCAAATAAACCTCCATTCAGGGAAACTTTTTTTTTTTTAAATAGGGAGACATATAGAGTTAGATACAGCTAAAACAAATGGACCAGAGGCTGAAGATTTAAGAGTGAATGCCAATTTTTTTTAAAAACATTTTTTATTGATAATACATTTTGCATATCAATGCTCAGAAACATTTTACTACAGTTGCAATCAAGAGCAGAGGCTAAGTAAAAAATGAAAATAATAACTATGACTCCTATATTGTTTCACTTGATTGTCTATGAGTGCTTCCTTCTCACAGAGATAGAGACACTTTATTCTAACAACAAAGCATTGAATCAAAGCAGGGGGTGGGTACCTGTTGCTGTCATCTGTGTGGTATCTGCAATTTTAATTTGTCAGCTGTGGCTCGGAGCTGAGTGGGAGCTGTCAGCGACAAAGCTCGGCGTGGCCTCAGGATATGAATAAGGGGGTCTTGCTTATAAATTAAACTCAGTGCTCACATCATTGGAGGTTGCTTAAAGGAACCAGCCTTTGCAATGCAGAAGTTAGAGTTTAAAAGAAGGCAGTAACATGTTGTGGTACAAAAAAGTTGGGGTGCTGTGCAGCAACACATCTCGAAAACAGTAGGGACAGGGCCACGTTAACCGTTGCGTAGCTTCTCCTCTTCCTTTAACAACAGTCTGAATATATGTCTGGGAAGTGAGGAGACCAGTTGCTGGAGTTCTGGGGGAGGAATGTTGTCCCATTCATGTCTGATTTAGGTTTCAGCTGCTTGACAGTCCTGGGTCCTCAGATTTTTCCTTTTCTAATGTGGGTTAGCATTGACTTTCTGAAATAGTCAAGGCCTTCCCCAAAAGAGACATTGTCTGGATGGGAGCACATGTTGCTCTAAAGTCTTTATACTTTTCAGCATTGATAGAGCCTTTACAGATGTGTGAGCTGCCCATGCCGTAGGCACTAATACAACCCCATACCATCAGAAATGTAGGATTTGAGTTGTGCACTGATAACAAGCTGGATGGTCCCTCTCTCTTTACTCTGCAAAAGACAACATCTGTGGTTTCCAAAATGAATCTGAAATTTTGATTCATCTGACCACAGAACAGTTTTCCATTTTTCCTCATTCCATTTTAAATGTCCAAGAGAAGTCAGCATTGATTCTGTATTATGTTCACATATGGCTTTGTCTTTGCATGATACAGCTTTAACTTGCATTTGTGGATGGCACAGTGAACTGTGGCAACAGACAATGAGTTCTGGAAGTGTTTCTGAGCCCACGCAGTGATCTTCAGTACAGAATCATGCCTGTTTTTTAATGCAATATCACGTGAGGGCATGAAGATCACAAGTAGAGCTGAAACGATTCCTCGAATTATCCAAGTGATTCGATTCAAAAAATTCCTCGAAGCAAGTTGTCTGCCTCGAGGCTTCTCTTAAATCAGTCCTGTTTCCATATACGCTCATTCTGTAAGCCTGGACATTGCGGCGTGTGTTGCAAGGCGTGCTGTGTTTGTTTTCACTGTTACCATAACGTAACATGATTTGAGGCGTGAAAATCACGAAGGAAGAGAAGCTGATGCAGAGAAGTTTACAGGTACTTGTCCTGCATTTTTAGGCATCCACTGGTCGTGGCTTTATGGCAAATATGGCACTACGCCTGCCCCTATGAACCTACACAGTTCTCTGAGTTTCCACGCTGCCTGCATGACTCGCTGGTGTGAGACAGCACTCAGTTTGTGTCAGCAGACTTCAGGGCATCTCATAAACTACTCTGATTGACCTGACGGTTTCACAGAAGACAGTCAGGCTTCACGATTAAAGTCCTGTTTTGGTGCTTTCCCTCCCTCTCTCTCTCTCTCTCTCCCTCCCCCTCTCTCTCGTGTTTGCACATTATACATTTAATTATAAATCATTTAAATTCAGCGCACTGATGTCTTGATTACAGTGTATTTTTCCAAATGTTTCAGCATTCCGAATAACCTAATTTGATAAGACTTATATTGATAATAAATTGACACCAACTAAATAGAAACGCACTATTGCCACAGACGGACTAAGACCAAATAGGTTAAAGTTCATCATCATAGAGTCAGGATTCAACAGGTCACTGAAGCAGCTTTATCCCTTAAAATGCGTTCTCCATGTCAGTGGATGGTCTTAATGGTGGATGAATTCACAAACAAAAATGTGCAAAAATTAAAAGTGAACACCCTTTGAAAAATGGATCATATTCCTGTAATCTGAAGGTTCACCTTTCAGACATCATCAGACCACTGTGTGAATGATGGAGCTTTATTCTTGCTAGAATGTGAAATATTACATTCATACATAAAGTAGAGGATGTTAAAATAATTAAGTGTCCCTTTACTTTAATGGCAACTTGGAGAATAGAAATAAATTACAATTAAAATAAAGTGTTAGCACCCCAAATTTCCTGGGAGAGGATCCCTAAAACCCCAAATATGGCATAATCTAATGGCATTATTTAACTTCCTTTCCTTGTAACTTTAATAAATGTAAATTGTCATCAGAACTTCATTGCACTTTGTAAAATATATTTTCTTTAGAGAACCTGTTAATACCAATTTTTAATATAGAAGTAGTTCATTTAAGGGACCCAGCTTCTTTTCTTATTTGCCTAGTACTACTTCTCTTAAAAAGCAAAAGTGATTGGAAAAAAAATACATTTCTTATTAGAGTACCTGATTAATCACCAGAAGAATCAATAGAGTACTCGATTACAAAAGGAATTGATTACTGCAGCCCAATTTAGGGTGTGATTATACTTGTGGATGTGTCAAAATGTTGGAAATATCTGTTTCATTGGTTATAAGTATTTTATATCAGGGTTATTCAAACAATGGATCTGTGGCCACCAGTGGCCCTTTTTTCATGAAATTTAAGTTTATTTCCATTTAATTAGTGAACATTTTCATTTACATAAACAGGACACTCTTTTACGTGGTAAAATTAGTGGAAAGGTTAAAAAATGGAATTCCAAAATATTAAAACAGAAAAACAGAATTCAGAAAAAAATAAAACGGAATTTGGCAAAAAATAAAACGGATTTCACAGGTCCCTATTATATGCTTCAGATAGTTTAGCAAGCAGGGACACTGGTTTTCTTTGTCTTACTTAAACAAAGACTGAACCTCTGCAGAGGAAGTTGTGCTCCATAATTGTCGACATTAGTTTGACTTCATCCTTTCAAGAGTAGACAAGAAAGCCCAAGCCTCATGAAAAAAGAGAACCTGATTATTATGAACATCTCCTGTGGTTCTCTTTTTTTTCAAGAACAACAAGTTCTGCTTTTAGACTCTGGGAGTCTGAGAGACGAGCAGCTGGAGAAGAACTGAGCATCATTTCATAGCTGTGTGTCTAGAGGAAATGCTATCCAATGAGGTAATATTATTGTAGAGGTGGTAGCAGTGACCCCTGCCCCCTTTTGGGAAACAAGTGGTCTTCCTAGAGGTTTGCTTGTTGATGGATCTTGTGCAATATCTTTAGAGAAGTTAAACATAAAGTGGGGGTAACAGCTTAATCTTTCTTCTTATTTTCATGTCGGTGTGAGATTAGACAAGGGGTTGTTTGTTTTAATCCTATCTAACTGTCTGTTTGCCCATTTTGGTTCCTCTAATGATGTGAATGCGCATTTCAAGTTCTCAGCTGTTCTCAGAGCTATAATAATGCTATATTAATGTAAGTGGTTAAAAAAGGTATTGCATGCCATATCAGAATATATGTGTGTGTGTGTGTGCAGAGTATCCATTTGATCAGACAAGCTTCATTTTCTCTATTCACTCTACTTCTCTCATAGGATCTGGATCTCATCCTTGGTTTTCCAATCATAGTGACCCATTTCAGTGCCCAAAACAGCACAGATATTTGGAGCTGTCTAAAAAGGATCGTCCTCTGATTCTTAACTTTTCTCAGTAGATGATAGACTGACACAGATCAGAGCTTTCAGAGTTTTGCTTTACAGCCTTAAAATGTTCAAAACGATTAAACAAAAATACTCCCCATGTTAAAATGAAAGTATGAATATGCTGTGGTTTACAAAGTTGGAAAATCTGAAGGAGAATGCTTCTAAAACTGATGTAAGACTAGTGATCAAAGCTATGAAGCAGTGAAAAAGCTGTTTTTTCATTTATAGTTAGTTTTGCCCATGCAGAAATGTAGTCTCTAGTTGTTTGCTTATTCTAAAAACACTCAGTTTTGATCTGTGAGGTTGTAAAAATATTTTTACAAAGGCAGTGAACTGTTACTGTTATGGAGCTGATGCTGTGTTTTCAACCTTTCAAACGTGCATGCCAGTCAGAATTTTGGCATTCAATAGTCAGAGCTTTCCCTTCTGCCTTTATGGTCAAAGGTGCCCTCAAGCTGATATACACAAGGCACCAGTAGGCTGTTGTACTGAATATAGCACCAGTTTTTGCCCAAACCTCTGCAAGGGTTTAGCAAACATCAGTGTCTTTTATTCTATTCACTTCTGCAAATATTAATTCCAGTAGACATTATGATTTATCATAAAATATCATCATAGTAATCTGTGGGTGATTGGTGTAGCCTTAATTGGTGCAACAAATTTAAAAGCACAGAATGTAAATTCTGCTGCTAAGGAGCTCTCAAGCAAAACAAAGACAAGAGGAGTGGAGATGCACTGCTCAGCTTCACCCAGCTCCTCTTTACAACAAAAACAGCAGTCCATGCTAAGATTGTTTCAAGGTGCCTATTTCTCTAATCAGCCAAAGATCCATTTAGATTGTGTTTAACAGACCAGTCTAAAGAGGAGAAAAGGCCTAAACAACTGTCAAATTCATAACAGGGTCATTTGGGCAGTGAGTATGATGTGAGTCAATATACTGTGCAGAGCATCGCCAACATTAGCAGCTAGTGGCACCATGCTTTGTTCCTCTTTACAGATTAACTGAGATTAATGTAGTTACTCATCACTTTGATTGAGTAGTTATGCATAAGTGTAACCCTCAATAGTTGTTAAAAGTGAGAGTAGCCAGCAGCGTTGTGTGAAATTTATCAGTGATGTTAGTTTATACTCCGCTCTGAATGCAGAGCATTGCATTTGGCCACTATTTCTCATGGAAATACCAAATAAGAAGGGTAGCTTCCAGCTGCAGTTCCGCTTCCACATTTATGTCAAAGTCTTTAATGTAAAAGGTTTTTTGCAATCACATGATCCCAAATGCCTGTTAGGGGTCAGGAAGTAGAGGACAGACATTTGCATTAAGTGGGAATGGAGGACAATTAGTATAGTTTATGTATATGGGGTACAATCCATACACTTAGTCCCCTGGATCTTCTCGTGTCATCTAGCCAAGGGGGCTTCCCAAACTTTTCGGCCCATGACCCCCAAATTAACAGTGTCAGAGACCCTACTGTCCCCTGGTGGGATAAAGTGTACAATGTTGCACAAAGCATCATGTACAAAGTTTGCATTTCAGGTCATTTTTATAACTTTTACTTACATTTAAGCACAAATATAACTTTCTAACGACGTTAAACTTGAACTCTTTTTAACAATACTCTTACAATAATACATAAATTAATGTTTTTAAAGCATATTAAATTTCCCTTTGTATTTGGAAAGCATCCCACGACCCCCCTTCACTGTCTGGCGACCCTTCTGGGGGTCCCAACCCCTACTTTGGGAACCACTGATCTAGCCAATTGAAGGTAGATAAGAGGTGTATATGAATGCAGGAGTCTTAGAATCTTGCTGCCGTTTCACACAGATTTATTGCCTGAATATTTCACTACGTCAGAGACACAAAAGTAGCATAAGAATCAAGATCTTTTTCAGTTTTGCACCTTGAACACTCAGAATGTGGCCTTTTTGGTTGCATTTCTCTATGCAGAAATCACTACTTGCCCCCCAGCGGTTGTTCTCTGCTGCTACGTGATGTCATCTGCAAAGAATCTATATCCAGTGTTTTCATGGTTCATGGTATATGAGTAGAATTCTTTTACTTGATAAAGATGTTTCGGTGAAAAATTAAACATACTGTGTCTTTAGAATCATCACACTGTTGCTGTCACAAATCTGCTTACCTATAGTTATTAGTATTTTAAATGGAATGTTTTATGTCAGTACAATGATAAAGATTTTTTTGTAAAACTTTTCACTAAGTCCACTGTGATAGAGTCTTATAAGATTAAGTCGAGACATCTCTCCCCAGAAGTTACATTTATTGGAGGGGGGCACTTGTGGATGCTTTCTCTTGTGCATGGGTATTTTATGTGGATTTCCTTTTATGAAAGAAGGAAAATGGTGGACAAATACACCTGGGTGGCCAGCCTCAGTATGGTCTATGTGTGGGAAACAATGCTGTCTTTTTCATTTATATAAATTTGAATTATACCTGTGTTGTTGGCCCACTTAATGATTGTCATACTTAAAGACTGACATTAAGAATTGAAATTCAATCAAGTATTTTATCATGTGCTAAGCATCTCTAAACATTTTTAAGCATTTCTAGTGCAATTTTGTTTGTCATATAAAGCATCACAACAGTAGATATGCTTTATATGAAAAACAAAATTGCGGTCAGTTTTCTTCATAAACTTATTGATATAAAGCTCCTCTCAGAGAGGTGATAATAGTTTCCCATCTGTGTGAAGCTGACACAAACAGCAGCCTCAGCCCCTGGATAATCCTCTTACACTGTTATGTTGTTTTCTTTTAATTGAACTCTCTGTTGGAAGCCCCTGCCTCTCTTAGCTGGACTATTGCAGCACAGCTGTGCTGTCAGCTGATACAGCAGCCAACCTGAGGTCTGACATTTAGAAAGAAAAACACCTCAGGAGGCTAACAATGACAAGCTGTTATCTCCTTGTTATATTTCTCTCTCCTGTACAATCTTTCTTCCTCCTTATCTTCTAGTGTTCCTCTGTTGATCTAATCACCGCCTACTGCCTCTGCCTCACTCTGCTCTCTGTATTTTGCTGAATCTCCCTCTCACACCGTGTCCTCCATCCTGACGTGCTTTGCAGGGTCGTTCTGAGGTCAGATTGCTGACATGATGAGGCTGTGACAGTGTCTGTCCAACTGAGTCTGTGCTGGACCGAACCCTGGGACATGGCTGCTGCAAAGAAGAGTAAGTTTTTAATTTTCTCATCAGTGCCTGATGTAGGCTTGTCACAATATCAGAATCTTGAACTTCGGTCCAATAATAGTAAAAATCAAAATATTTTTACCTGTTTTGATGCCGTGCTAACAAAATTCACCTGCACACCGATTTTTACAAATAAGAAGAAACATCAACTCTGCTCCTTTTCTTTTTCTGAAGCAGCTTTGGTTAAAAATATCACTGAAGAGTTGTAATTCTTTCAAAGCTTTGGTACCTTTTAATACTATCCAGGCTCTCCAGCATTTGCAAGTGTGTCTTGTGGTTGTTGCATGCCTGATTTTGCCTCAAAGTTGCATTTATGATGTTATGAGGCTTTACTTATTCAAGATATCCTAATATGATTGAATTGGAAGAGTTCATGCAACCAATTTTGTGTTCTACGTAGATTACATAAAAAGACTTAAGATAAAAAATCAAAGTATCAGTCAAAATCTTTTATATGAATCTGCGCAACAGAAATTTTTATTAGTGTATTTAACCAAGAACAGTCAAACTCAACATTTAAAAAATTTGATTACTACATTCAAGTTCTGTATTTCTTTACGTCTTTCTTAAGTCCATATTTTTATAATGGAAAGCAAATCTTTGTAGTGTCTTGATTTTGGAATCAAATGGATGCAGTGAAATGCACATCATGATTTCAGCTTCATTATGTTAATAAGGGCTGCACTGACTTAGAGGTAGGAGACACTTTCAAAGTGCTTATTTGTAGAAAAACAGTCTTAAACACTGTTTAAGAAATACATAGGAGCGCATGTACAAAATGACTCTCTGAAATCCAGTTATTCTGGAACAATGTAACAGCATTCACTCTTTTCAGGAGTTCACATTTAATTGCTTTCTCTGTGAAAATAACCCTTTTAAAGCTAAAAGGTAAGCTAAGGTACTTTCTTAAGAAACTGTCTTTGTTGATGCTGTTAGTTTTAGGACCAAGGTTAAATTAGTTTTGGATTTTTTATTTGTTTTAATTTTTATTTCGTTTTCACTTCTGTTTTCACTTTGTTTAGTTTTAATTAGTTTTTACTGCTGGTGTGTTAGTTTAGTTTAGTTTTTTATTTTGCAAAAATGCTTTGTTTTGGTTTCATTTTTATTAGTTTTAGTGTTTTTGTTTTTTGGATGTCAGGGCTGAGTGAGCATCATGCATTTTTAAAAACATATTCAAACAGGCTACTCTTCACATAACACAAGTCTTAACCAATCAAATCAGGCTATTTTCACTCCCTAGATTGTGCCAGTCAGTATGGTTGTGTCAAAGACTTAAACTAAGGACATTTTGTCTCTATTTAGATTTTATTTTAGTTAGTTTTGTATGTGCACCATAAAGTTTTAGGTAGTTTTCTTTTTTTTTTTTTAGTAAAGCTTAGTTTTTAATTAGTTTTAGTTAACTAAAAGGATTTTCATATTCTAGTTTTAGTTCTTTAATCAGTTTTAGATCGCTATGATAACCTTGTTTAGCACCATATTGAGCTAAAGGTACCTTGCTTCCGGTTTGATAAGATTCTGCTTCTATTTTAATGAAAAGTGGGGAACTTCTGCTTAACCACTTTATATGGATTAAAAAGTAAATGTGGGGAACTGTATAAAAGTAAAATGTACACATGGTTCAGATTGCTTCTGACTCGTCTGTTGAGAAGACTGGGAGTTGATTAAGTCATGATAAACAGTGGTGTCCTTGTTTTTCATCACTGTAAAAGCAGGGACACTACCGTGAATAACTTCTAGGTGCTGGCCGGCTATGGTAACTTAACATGTGATTAGATAATTTAATACTTTTATTTTAGCCCTTAATCTCACTGTGATTAACGTGTTAATGCTGAGAGCCCCAGCCATGGCTCCTCTTAAGAGGAAGTAAGTCTGATTGTAAAGATGTTGATGTGCAGGGCTGGAAGAGTGCAGGGCTATGACCACTGGTAATATTTTTGGAAAAAAATCAGTAATTTCACAAAATTGCAAGTAAATGCAGATTTCATGGGGACTAGGTGAATTTGCATCGCACTCTCAGGATCAGGTCTTATCCTTTTTTTGATGAATACATCAACCGTATGGAAACGTGCTTGAAGTTCATTGCAGAAATGAATTTGTAGACAAGCAGTGAAAGTACAGAGAAAGTCACAAGTCCAGGTTCATGAGGAAAAGAAACAATAAAACGTCTCCTTGCAGCCCCTGTAAAAAGTTTTTATCTGGATTTGAAACTGAGTGAAATTCATGGTGTTGCTTTTTATGACCTACCAATGCAAATGAAACCATCAGTGACAAGATGGATTTAAATTGTATTGTAATTTTTTGGCTTTAATTGCTTTGTGATGTCAGACGAGACAAATTTTCACTATATCTGCAATAAATACGTAATTTAATTGGGGAAATTCGTCAGACAAAATGATTTACATCAGCACAGGCTCCTGCCTTTTCTGTGCCTGCAAGAAAATCCTGAGGCAGGGAGAGAAGCAGCCAAAAACCCAGAGCAGGACTGCCATCAATGACAACAGAATGGCACCGCTTAAGTCAGAAGCAGATTAAAGGAGGAGCTTGGGTGGAGGAGGGTTGCAAAAAGCAGCTTGCAGAGGGAGCAGTAAAGCTAGAACAGGTTAAATATGGCAGCATGAGTGCGATTTGCCAATAGCGTGCCTAGAGCGAATCAGCTGGCTGTCAGCTGATGAGGGCTTGCATGGGATCAGCTGACCTCAGTTATATGGCAGTGTTTGACTCCTGGCTTGCTGGAGCTAACGCTACACACTCAGTTTGTATTTTCATTTGGTATTGAATTGCAAACACTCAAACCTGACTCTGTAGTGCAGGAGATGGATTACTCTGTACCTGTAAGCTATTTTATGCAACCAGGAAGTGATTAGATGTTTATGACTCTATATCCTGTAATCTGCTATAGGTGAATTAAACATCTGTAATCCTTCCTCTGTATTCAGACGTTCTAAGAAGAGCTTCACAGTAATACCTGGTAAAGAAAAAAATGCTGGACAGTTTTTTTAGTATATTACTTTGTGATTGTCACACAGGAATCCCCCAGGTGGGATCCTCGGGATGGTGGATCGATTGAATTTAAATTTGTATTGATTTTTTCTCTGGGTTGGGTTTCTAGGGAAAAGACATGTTTTGGTTTCTGGCTGAGCAGCTTTATGGCTTTTTTCTGTGAAGGCCAGCACATTTATTTCCTAAAAAGTAGGAAGGACTACAAAAAACTGTGAAAAGTTCAAGAGCTGGTGAAGAGTTTTAAATTGCTCATCAGTTTTTTATTATTTTTTATCAGCACCATAAATTCGCTTTGTCTGCTTCCCAGTGGAAATGGGTACTTGTTGTATTCAAGGACCACTCTGCAGGCCTTTGTTCTTTGATAAGGTCACTGAATGAAAGGCAGTGCATAGGGAGATTGTGTATTGACTTCCTGTTGACAGCATTTGTAAAGAAAACTGTATTTTACGTGTGTTTGGGGTGGACTGAAATGTCACAGGAAGAGTGTTAGTTTCCTTTTTGACAGGGAGAGGAATGTTTTGACACGTTTGTGAAGGTTCAAGTTATATTACTAGGAGCACTGAAGCTTTTATTGTGTAATCTTTGGTTGTGTTTCCTCATAAGAATTATAACCTTAAAGGATGTCTAAATGACCATGACACTCTTTCAGTCAACAGTGAATGTAGGACAGCATGATACGCAAAATAAAATACATTAATGCTCTGAAAAAATGAAAGCTTTAAGAAACCACTGTTAATGTGTTATTAGTTAGCTTCCCCCATTTAGGGTGGTGTTTTTTCTTTTTGAACAGCAAACTGTGGATTGCTGTGTTAATAGCTCAAATAATTACAGATCATTTGCTCTATCTGTAGTATTACGGTCTGATTCAGCTTTTTGCATGTGGACAGAAACAGAAACAGGGATGAGAGAGTGGCTGAGACATGCGGGAATGGAGCCACAGTCTGGACCTGAACTCAGGCTTTCCACGTACATGGGGTACAACCCAACCGATAGCTCATCTCCGGCCCAGAGGAACGTTTTCAAGTTAAATGTGATGCCAGAATGTAATACAAGTTTCCATTTAACATTTCGTCTCTGAATACAGCAAACAAAGACAACCTTTTGCATCCTTGTCATGCCTACATGCCAAATTAAATTTGCCTAAACTTTCTTATCGAATTATCAAGAATTCAAAATGACCCAAATATCCAGATACATGAAATTTCTATGAAAACTCTTTCATTTTAAAGGACACCCCGTTCCCATTTTAAATTCCCCCAAAATTTAAATTTCACATATTTACATGAAAATATCTAAAAGTCGTAAAAAAGTTAAATCATATACCCCAAAATTACTCATGCTTTTCTCAAATTTCCATGAAAATGCCAGAAAAAAAAATTAAAAGCAAATTTTCCCAAACGTTCAATGAAACTCTTCAAAATAAACAAACATGTCCCTGAAATTTCCATGTGAATAATCAAAATATATTGCAAGTTCTCCCAACATTTCAAACAATTTACCCAAACTTCAACTATATTATAGGAAAGCCTGGCTGTTATGTCCCCTTGAGGGTCTTAGGAGGTAAACAGACAAACTTCATCAGTAGATTAGTCAAGTCAAACTAGAAAACAGGTGGTTTTAGTTAATATCAAACCAAAAAATGAAGACGAACATGCTTTGGGTCACATAACTGACATTCTGCATCCTGGGATATAACTATACTCGTGCATATTTGAGCAGAATTTGATCAACTAGACCGTGGCAACTCGAAATTCGACAAAAAAAGTCATAATGGTGAACCTGTCACCTGTCACCTGCTGTCAAATTTGACCGAAAATTCGTCTGGACTGAAGCGACTGAAAATTTGATCAAAAAGTCATGACCGTGGACATGTTGCCAAATTTAAGCAAAAAATCAACCTTAGTGGAAACAACCCGAAATTTGTCAAAGTCATGGCTTGTTGCCAAATTAAAGTGAAAAATCAATCACAGCAGAAACTGCTCAAAATTAGCCAAATAAAAAGTCATTACTAAGGACCTGTCGCCAAATTTGAGTGAAAAAGCGCCTATGGCAGGAACGACCCATATTTGATCAGAAAGTCATGACCATGAACCTGTCCCCACATTTGAGTGGAAAAAGAAAAAAAAAGCGACCATTGCAGGAACGACCCAAATTTGACCAAAAAGTCACGACAATGGACCTGTTGCCAAATTTGACCGAAAAATTGACATGGCAGGAACAACTCAAAATCTGACAAAAAAGTCTTGAACTCAGACCTATCCCCAGATTTTGGCAAAAAATTGGATCTAGGTGGAAACAACCCCAAATTTGGCCAAAACCTCATGACGGCTGACCTGTTGCCAAATTTCAGTGGAAAAATTGACCAAGGCAGAAAAGACCCAAAAATCGACCAGAAAGTCATGATGGCAGACCGCTTGCAAAATTTGAAGTGAAAAATTGACCCCTACAAAGGCGGATATTACCAAAAATGATGACAGCAGACCTGTTGACAGATTTAAGTGAAAAATGGACCACAACAGAAACAAATCAAAGTTTGACCAAAAAGTCATGACCTCAAATCTGTTGCCAAATTAGAGTGAAAAATCAATCCCTGCAAAAACGACTCAAATTTGACCAAAAAGTCATGACTGCAGACCCGTTGCCAAAGTTAAGTGAGAAATTAATCCTGGTGGAAATGACTCAAAATTTGAAGAAAAAGTCATGACAGCTGAACTGTTGCAAAGCTAGAATGTTGAATCCATCTGCCCTAATTGAAACCAGTAAAAATGTGAATAAGTGATCTTTCCAGTGCCTCTTTGGCTGTAGAATGTTGAGTAAGGGGGCTGCTAGCTGAGCTGCCAGTTATATCCTTATATGTCATGTTGTTTTTTTTTGTCAGCAGTTCTCACAGTATTGGAGGATTATGAAAGTTTTTTATGGTCATCACTTTTTTTTTACATGCCTCAGTTGCAACACAACCGGTTTATTCAGCTGACGCCTAAAATCAGCATTGAAGTGGGGAGAGTCTGCAGCCACTATTTCTGCTGTTTGACAGGCTGTTAGCTTAACCTGTATGGTACTAATGCCTAAATTTAACACTTTCCTTTTTCAGTGGTTTTATTGGTCAATCATAAACACATATAATCTACTCTCCCTCCTTGAATTGCATCATTGTATATGAAAGTAACTCATCAGCTTTTGTTTGCTTTCTTTGTAGAGGAGCTTCAACAGAAGTTGGAATGACAGAGATGGAATTGTGCAATCTAACTGCAAAATGTGCAAGCTGCTTTATACCCAAACATATTTGAGATTTTATTTAACAATAGGTAGAATCCCAGGTGTTCATTACTGTGCTGGAGAAGCTCCTGATTGTTACTGCTGAGTCAAAAAAATCATGGTGTTGTTGGAAATATCAGCCAGGCTGCACAATCATTTGTAGACAGTGATGCTCCATTGTTAAACCTGCAATTATGGCAGCCAAATTTGATGCTCTAATTGGCCAAATTAAGCTGTTTATCCTCTAGATAGGAGCACATTTTTGCTATATTTGACAGTTTTGTATAAGAGAGAGTTGATAGAATAGGCTTCTGGGTTGACAGAGCATATTTAGCATTTAGCAGAGCACAAGCAGATACACTGACAGACAGATTAGTGGAGGAACAGAGGTAGAGATTAATCTGAAATAAGCCAGTTCAGTGGGGCGTGCATGGGCGTGCACACATGCATAGTAAATTTTTGTGTGCACATGCTTGTGTGTGGTTACTGAGTTGGTAAAGAGTGTTTGTGTGTGTGGGTGTGTGTGTGTGTGTGTGTGTGTGTGTGTGTGCCCCTGCCACGGCTTTGTCTGAGATTATCCGACCCAGCGGAAAGGCCCGAGAATTCAGTATTGTGATAATGAGCCTGAAACAGAAGCTTGGCTCAGAGCTTCACTGCTGATTGAGTGCTGTTTGTTTAAGAGGAGGTAAATCGAATACAAGCACAGAAAAAAAAGACAAAAGTCTGAACTGGAGGAGTAAAGATAAAAACAAAGGAAGTGAAACCAAATATGCTTTCCTTGTACAAACAAGAAAGGGAGCAGCTGCACGACAAATTAATGAGTAAGTGATGACGATTGAGATGAGACAAACACTATATCTGCACAATAACCGACTGTATGCGCTCCTATCTTTTTTTTAACAGCGATAAAACTAATTGTTCTGCCACAGTCATCAAATTCCCCCTCTGATATTAGAGTTCACTTTAACTCTGCAAATAAAAGCCCCATCTCTTTCTACACTCTAAACTCCTCATAGACCTGCTTATAACATGAAAGCCTGCCATTATCAAGCTTACTGTGTGCCTGTAATTACAGCCATGGAGTCCTGTTGTAAGAAGTCAAAGGCTTCATGGATGAAAGCCTCTTATAGCAGGAGTGGTGACCTAAAATAACAGGTCATGTCAAGTGATTTAAAGATGAAGTCCCAGCTTGAGTCCTGGTCTATTGATACTGCCAGGGGTGGAGAAAACCGAATATGTAGGTAATTTATATACTGGAGGTTCAAGCTTGAGTATGTA
The DNA here is from genome assembly GCF_018320785.1 of Cheilinus undulatus. Taxonomy (NCBI): domain Eukaryota; kingdom Metazoa; phylum Chordata; class Actinopteri; order Labriformes; family Labridae; genus Cheilinus; species Cheilinus undulatus. Next base: position 23,778,665 of record NC_054886.1, read on the forward strand.
ACATTCAATGAGAGCCTTGTAGAATCAACTCTACTCCCCCTCCCTTCCTGTTCTTCTCTGTGTTTGAGCTCCGTAGCACTGCTCCTCTTCTCACAAACCTCCTCGCAAATGTGCATGTCCGTTGAATCGATACTGATGGTGGCAAAGCTCTTGTGGAGTGATTTTACTCCACTTTTCCACTGAAATCAATGGCCAAACCACAGGCAAGAAAACAGTCTAAGCATGAACAAATTCTACATAGGACCAAACACCGCTGGTAACTCCAGCAGCAGGCTTAGCAAGTCAGCCCATATATCCCTCCTACCAGCAACAGTGCAGCTTTTCCTGGGAGATCCCAAGGTTTTCCCAGGCCAGATGAGATATGTAATCCCTCCAGCAAGTCCCAGGTCTACCCCAGGGTCCCCTCCTAGTTGGGCATGCCTGGAAGACCCCCACAGGTCCTAGTCAGATGCCCAAACCACCTTATCTCCCTCCTATTGATGTGAGGGAGCAGCGGCTCTTCTCCTGGCTCTCTCTGGATTTCCGCGCTCCTCCCCGATCTCTAAGGCTGAGCCTGGACACCCTCTCATGCTTACCATCATTACCCAAAGCTCATGGCCATAGGTGAGGGTTGGAATGAAGACGACCAGTAAATTGAGAGCTTTGCCCTCCTGCTTTGCTCCATCTTCACCACAGTGATCTGATGCAACGTCTGCAATACTGCTGATGCAGCACCAATCCGCCTGACAATCTTTTAAACATTTGTTTAAAAAAAAAAGGTTGATTTTTTTTTGCCGACAGGTCCGCGGTCATAATTTTTGGGTCAAATGTTGAGTCGTTATAAAAAAAATGGTCAACAAATTTTGACCACTATTTATAGAAACAGTGCAATGTCTCTTCCCACCCTCCAGAGAAATTACTAAGGATGTTCCTAAGCGTCTATTTCCCTATTCGGCTAACCACTCATTTAAATTTCATTGAACTGACTAATCTAAACAGGAGAAAATTCTTAGAAAACAGTCAAATTCCTTACAGTGTCATTGTGTCAGTGGGTGTATTCCTGGTACAGTGTGGCTAACATTCAAAGCTAACGCCGCCAGCCTTCGTTCCTCTTTGCAGATTAATATTGTGCTTTGATGTGTGGCCTCTTTTCACTTCAGCTGAGTAGTTACACTTGAGTTCAACCTTCAACAGCCTACATACCACTTTATGTCCATTTACTTCATAATAAACTGTCATACCACACTGTTCATACTACTACATATTTATGTCCGGTGAAGTGCCAGACAGGAAGGCAGCAGCTATTAACTGAAGTTACAGCGGCCTCTAGTGGCGAGAGGTCCATTACAGTTTAGAAGAGCATTACAGATTGGGATTTCAAGCCTGTGTTTATAAAAAATGATAGGCAATTATTTAACCGACTCGTAAATCTCCTGCCAGCTAATATGATAAATTAATGTCACTGTTTTACCATTTAACTGCGCACATCCCTAGAAATTACACCCCCATTTGGGTGAAAAAAGGTTCGTGTTTGAATGGCAGTAGAAAAGAAAGGACACAGATTTAATGTTATTGCATGTGTTTTGTCAAATAATTAAGACATAATTTTTGGCTGTAATCTGTTTTCCCGTTAACAGATTTTTCCCCGGTTATAAGGATGAGGTAGTTTGTCCAGTATGACTCAGGGAGTCTGAACAGAGACTCATGCAACTAAACCTTTGTTCATTTTATAATCTTAAGATGCCAATCATTACTCTTAAATGTCTTCCTATTGGATTTGGGCTCTCAGTAATCGCTGAAGCGTACTTTTTCATATTTTAAGTTTTTAAACCCCTAATGACCCAATCTTTGCCATTTGCTGCCGTTCATGTTGATGGAATCTTTTCACCAGCAAGGCCGGTGTCATTTGGGAAAAGTCCCTTTAAGCAATAATATCAAACAGATAAGAATGGTTATTTTACATGATCTAGAAGCCAAAGCAAGAAAATATGTGATATTTTTTATTCAGTAATGCTTTGAATTAATACAGTTCCAAACTCAGTGTAACTCTCTTTTGTTGTATGACTGGTAAATTCTACATTACATAACACCACTTTTGTACCTTTATCTGCTGTTATAATGCAATATATGAACTATATATAATCATATCGCCATTTTACAATGATGGAACTCTTGAAACTCATTCATTTATTAATTTATCCTCTCGTAAACAAGTTTTTCATTTAAGTGTGAGTTTGATAAGAAAACTCATTTTAACTCTTGCACTACTTTATCTGGACATTAGAGAGATTGTGCTATCCAGGACCAAATGAATAAGGAACAAAGGGTATTTTGTTAGCCTCCTTCCAGGATCCTGCTAATATTGTGATATTGGATCTTTTGCAAACAGATCTGTAGATATTAAAGGGCTTTTTAATATCACACGTCCAACAGCATTCATTCTCACTTTCTCATTCAGGTCTGTAATCATGCACATATGGAACATTATGTAACTCCTGAACTCATTATATTGAACCAGATTGCTGATAGCAAGGAGTCCTAATCTCTAATATGAGTCTGTATAAAAGTTTAATGGAAGTGGGCCCATGTGGGTCAGTAATGGCATGTTCCTTGAGAAATACAAGCACATAATTCAGAGCAGACATTCAGGTTAATTTAATATAATTATATTATGAAATGACCAGGTTTCCTGTGCTGTTGTATGGGAATAGGACATTCATCATGTTGCTGTCTGTTTGATTTTCATGATGTATGTTAAATTATTACCAGGCTCTGCATGCCTGCTGAATAATTCATACAGATGGCACCAGTTTCACAAACGTTGGCTCATCATTGCTTGGCAGGAAACTTCAACTCATCCTCCTCTGAGAAAAAAAAACCTGTGATTGACTTTAAGAAAGATTTCTGGACCACATATAAAGTGAAGGACGTCTCTCTGCCAATGACTTTCAAAAAGGAGAGGCTTAGCAAACTTTAAAGTTTACTAGGAAAAGGAGAGATGTGAAGTAATGAAATATCTCTGCCTCGTTTGCAAAAACAGCTGCTTGAAGTTTGTAGTACCGTGACCAAGCCTGAGTCTTCTGGAGGTTGAGGTTCTCTTTAGGAGAATGTTTTTATTTTGAAAGTTAAGTACTTGTACCTGATTGTGCTCTGTTGTCTCACCGCACTTAAAATAGTTGGCAAAGCGTCAGATTGGCCAACAAACAAAGCTCCAGCTCAGTGTCACCGTGAAGATTGGAGCAACTTTGAAGTTTCTGAATAAATCAAGAATAATTGGAGAGATGGTAACGAGACACACAGGGCCCTTGAAGTGTGTGTGTTTCGTGATTACCATATTCAACATCACCGTGTCTTTTTAAAGTCAAATTTTCGCAAAAACACACACGTAGCAACAACTACTTCCAGGGAAGTTTCTGTGGGAAATGACTTCTAAGTTCCACTGATGGATGACTCCCTGAGGCTCTCTCATTAAAAGATTATGAACCAAACATTGAAGGGCTGTTGTTATAGCAGGAAAGGACAGCGATTCTCTGCACTGTTTATTTATCTCTTGTTTTGTACATGTCTGGCACTCTCATGAGGTCTTGGGAAAGCCTCTGTAACTGAAACTCATTCATCACAGTTTATTTTTTGGTGGAGTTAGCTTATTTGGAGAAAAGGTTTCCATTCTCTCACAGTAGAATTGAATGTCAGGACGAGAGAACAATAAACATTAGAGTCTTGGAGTCAAAAGTAAACCTAAAGGGAAATGATATGTGTAGCCTGTAAGCCTAAACCTCATATTCTTTATGTTGAGATTCTGTAGAGACTGCACTCAGAACTCTGCAAGGTAATTTGATTGTAAAGGGAAATTTAATGGTACATTTCATTTGCAAACAGCCTGACATAATAAAAAATGATTAAAAGGCCATCTCTCCTTGTTTGACTCAAGGCTTAAGACTCCATTAGAGCTGCAAGATGCCTGTTTTTGATGCAAGTGATCATATTTAAGTTTATTCAAGTGAATTTCAAAATAAAGTATTTTTTTAAAGAAAGCTTCAGGTTATTACACTGAAATTAATTTAGTTATTATTATTATTATGGTTATTTTTCACTGTAGAACAAGGCTTGAATCGTACACAGTTAGATTTACAACCCCAATTTAAAGTTCTGGGAGAGGAATGCTGTCCCATTCTTGCTGATGTAGGATTCTAGCTGCTCAACAGTCCTTGGTCATCCTTGCAGGATTTTTCGGTTTATGATGCTTCAGATGTTTTCTATCAGGGAAAGGTCCGGACCGTAGGCACGCCAGTTTAGCACTTGCATTCTTCTACTTTAAAGCTATGCTGTTGTAATGGGTGAAGTATGTTGTTAAACACTGCCTTACTAAAATCTGCAAGGCCTTTCCTGTAAGACACGTTGTCTAGATTGGAACATATGTTGCTCTAATACCTCTTTATACTTTTCAGCATTGTTAGTGCCTTTCCAGATGTGTAAGCTGCCATGGGCACTAATGCAACCCCATACGAGATGCAGGCTTTGGAACTGTGCTGATAACAAACTGGATGGTCCCTCAGGACACAACTTTCAGGGTTTCCATAAAGAATTTCAAATATTTGAATCATCTGATCATTTGATCTGATCATCATTTTTCCATTCAAATGAACTGTGGCCCAGAAAAGATGACTTTTAATTTTTCAGTTTTTAGACTGCCCATCTTTACTTCTTACAGACTCTGCCCCTTAGCCTTTGGTTGTCCCATCCCTACTTTTCTGAGATATTTTACTGCCATCAAATTCAAAATGAGCTAATATTTTAATGAAATGGTAAAATGTCTCAGTTTGATATTTGATATTTTCTTTATGTCCTACTGTGAATAAAATATGGGTTTATGAAATTATGAATTTTGAAATTTACAATCACTGCATTTTGTTTTTATTTACATTATTCATAGTGCCCCAACTTTTTTGGTATTGGAGTTGTAGATTATCCTGAAAGAGTTCATTAAACCCAAGATTATTTCTAACTCATGCAGCCACATATGTAGAAACTCCTTGCCATATAAAGATTAATCACTGATTGAGTGATTGACATTTTTTACAGAGCTAATTGCAGATGTGTGAATGGAACTGTTACAGCTGTAATCAGGCCGGCTGATGACGTGTTTCTGGTGATTCAGTTTGTCACATTGCCATTAGCTGTGTTTTGGGTGTTGCAAACAGACACATAGCCTATTTGTTCAAAGTAAAATATTGCATTAGACAAACAATACTGTGAATTTAGAGAATTATTATTATTACATCTTTTTTTTTTTTAAACTCCTCACAGAGAAACTTTATTAAATGAACACCTGTCCTCTCCATCAGCTGCCCACTTAAGGCAGGATCCACTGTGCTTTACTTGCTAACACATTAGAAATTCAAGGCTGTAGCAGCTAAATCTGTCAGCAGAAAACTTTCCTGCAGATATCTTGGTTATAACAAGACTGAGCTGACAAAGCATTTTTGTGTTTGATATGTGCTGTGAACGAGTGCTCCCATGCTAGAGTGGTGATGACAAGAAACACGCATGCAGCATCTTTATTAAAGGGACTAGAAATTAATCTGCTTAATGCAGGAATCATGTTGGTGATAAAAGATACAGAAAAAGCAAACCGTCATAGCAGCACTGACTTACTGCATTTGTAAATTACTGCACTGTGCTCCATGTGTCTCTTTTGAACAGATCTTTTCTCTAACATCGCCCAGTGTGTGTTTGTTTTGTGTGGCTCTGACCAAACCTCCTCTCTCCCTCTTTCTCTCTCAGGTGGTGTGAAGATGGGAGGCGTGCGCTTCTCTGAGGAACCTCCTGCTGCCGGGGCCCCCTCACATGTTCACTTTGAGGAGAAGCTGCATGACTCTGTCGTCATGGTGACGCCAGAAGACGACGGTAACTTCATGGTCAAGGTGTGTTTAACCTTGCAATACACTGGCACTTGAAAGCTATTGATTTAACTCAAATTCTTGCTTTTTTTCCTTCCACTTTCATCTTTAATCTCAGTGTTGGATCTGTTTCCGCTGCTGGTATCTGTTCTATTTAAATTCAGGTCTGGTGAGTCTATTCCTGATTCCCACAAAGGACACAACCTTGCTCTACTCTTTCCATCAGTGTTATCCTCTATCAAAGCAATTTGTTTAGTGGAACATGCTTAAGGGCAAGGAGAACATAATGGTTCTCACAGACAGATAATTGATAATGTTAATAATAATTATTATAAAAATATCTTATTTAATTCAGTTAGATACACCAGAAGCAAGCAGAGAATTGATTGGACACAACATATAACCACTGGTGGTTTGCAATGTTTGTAAACAGAGCTGTTTACAGTTTTGCAATTTTTAAGACCATATGGACCAGTATCTTGAACTAGGAATCATATGAATGCAGTTTCAAAATACATCTGATACAGCTGAAAATGTGGGTATTGGTTTTGGTGAGTACAAATGTTTATGCACCAATCTGATAGTTTGTTTAACTATATCTTTTGCCGTATTCAGCCATGGGTTAGCTGTACGTTCACGTTCTAAATTGAAAATCAGTTCTTCTTTGCTGTTCAAATGCACAAACATGAACTACTGTTGTTAGAGCAGAGAAGAAGAACTAAACAAAGGAGAAAGAAGGACCAACTGCAGCACAAAAGTTTGGAGGCAGCTTGACATTCATTATTCTCTATATGTTCTTGTTAAAACCCTTCTAGACTGATGTTGTCGTATACAACAAGGAGTGACACACGTTAGTAAAAGTTAAATATTTTTAACCATAAATGGTAGCCTCTTACATTTTTCCTCTTGAAGCTAGCCATTGCGCTCTTCTTATGACGCTATCCACACCTTTGTAGCCCTTACAGAAGCGTTTCTAGCAAGCCTGGAACTTAAGTGACTTTTTAGGGGCTTCAAAGATTAAATCCACATCAGTGATTCTGATATTAAATGTATTTTTATCTAGTTTTTAATCAATTTTTTATAATTTGTTGTCTTAGTTGCTAATGCTAACCACCATATTTTTTCCAAGAATGCTTTGTGAGGGGATTGTGGTGGAGATGTCCTGAATAGGTAAGAATGGAGAGAGAAAGAGAGAGAGAGAGAGACTCTGTGATGTGGCCCTCAGTGTCACTGCAGACAGGATCTACTTTGAGAAATGACTCAAATAGAGTAAATACAAAGAAGCACAAGGACTGACGGTAGATTTTGCTGTGCTGTGACTTGAAAAGTCTTTGTAGTTTCATGGTCAAGTTAAATGTTTGTTTCGGTTAGCAAAAATGCAGGAACAACTCTGGCTCTAAAATCACACCATCAGCAGAATATGTCTGTATCCTTTGCTAAAGTATTTTGGCTTCACTTTTGTATAGCAAGAGGAGGTGGGAAAGTCTTGTTCATCTTTATATACAGTCAGTGCTCAGGTGGGATTAAATGACAGCAGTAAATAAAACCAAATGTTACTTGTAGTGCATTGAAGACCCTTTTACTCAAAGTGAAGCTAAAGATATGTGGGCAGACTTTGTCCCAAAGCAGCATGTTGCAGTCCCATTATGATTGGCATGAATCCACTTAGTTTGAAGTGGTTTCCTTAAAATCTTGGACGTCTTTGAGACACATAGATGATCAGATTTTTTTTTACCAGGCTCGGTTATCGTCTGGCATCTTCACATCCCTTCTTGGATAAGAAATGCTCTGCTTTTCCCCTCTGCCAAATGACATTATTGAGTCTCCATCTGCTTCATGGACATCGTGTACAACAGATACTCAAACCATGTCCAAGTTAATCATCATGTCAGGGTATTAATATTTTTAATAGTGAATATGAGGTAAACATGATTTTGCAACACAAATGACTAAGCAAGGTGTTAAAGCTGGTTTCACAGGTAAAAATCGGGCCTGATTTATGCTGATAAATGTTCTGAACATAGCAGCAGCAACAGCACATTTTTTATGAGGATGTCACAATATGAATCATACTTGCACAGTTAAGTCAGGCTGCAGTCACAGTATAGGTCAGTGACACAGTTTAATTGGACCACTGTCCTTGTCCCAGAATAAAAGCACCAGGGGAGAATTGATTAACTGATGGAAGCATGCCAAAATTCTCAACAGTGGGTGATGATATGCCCCCTCTCAGCTAGTTACTCTGGAACCTTCTTCAGCTGCCCTGTTATACCACATACCAAACAACTGACTGTCCCCATTCTGTGTTTGCTTCCTGGTACTTCAATCCTTTCAAGCCCTTCAGCTGATATCACATAAACTCTGCTTTCTCTTCAGTTAAAAATATATGGTTCTGACTAGGAATGGAATTTTACTGTATTTTCAATACTCAAGTATTTACAAATCATGATTACTGTTAGAAAACATAACACATGGGGATAAAGGTGTATGCTATTTTTTTATTTTTTAACATCCTCTGCCCATCAGTGCTTCATATCCCAGCTCTGAATTAAATAACTAGAGATGGTAATGTAACCAAAGCTATTAATTGTACAAATAAATAGAGAACATCAACACCCAGCTCCATACTATGAACGAGAGAGTCCCAACATTTTTCAGTCATCGCTGCCAACTGGATAGCTGTGATGATGGCTTTTTCTCTGGCTCAACAAATGCCATCAGCTTGCTGAAGTCATCGCCTTCCACAAAACCTAATGGGGTCTCATCAGGCTTGCAAAAAAATTGCTCAAGCTTTGTCAAGTTGCACGTGGAGTCCATCTCCAAATTTTCTATTAAATTGAGGTCTAGGCTTTGACTGTGAACCTATGCTTTGGGTTAGTGTGTTGCTGGGAAATAAATCTTTTACCAAGCTGTAGTTCCCTTGTAGACTGAATAAGATTGTCCTCCAGTATTTTCCTGTATTTCGTTGCATTCATTTACCCTCTACATTTACAAGCCTTCCAGGGCTTGCTGCCGCGAAGCATCCCCACAGCATGATGCTGCCACCACCATAGTTCACAGTGGGGATGGTGTGTTTGTCTCCTTCTTGCAAGGTCACTCAGGTTGAGGACGGCCTGATCTCGGCAGATTTACACATGTGCAAAAGTCCTTCCATTTCTTGGTGATGGATTTAACTGAGCTCAGGGGGATGTTCAGAGCATTGGAATTTTTTTGTATCCATCCCCTGACTCATACTTTTCAAAAACCTTTTCTCTGAGTTGCTTAGGGTGTTCTTTTGTCTTCATAGTGTAATGGTAACCAGGAATACTGATTAACCAGTGATTGGACCTTCCAGACACAGGTGTCTTTATATACTGCAATCACTATAGTCACATTCACTGCATTCAGATGATCTAATTTCAGTGACTGTGGAACTACTAGCATAAACTGGCTCACTCATTTTATGTTACATATTTTTATTAAATTGATATACCTTTGTACAAATCTGTTTTTACTTTGACATAAAATGTTTTTTTAGTTTGTTTTTTGTCAAAAAAGCTAAATTTTATTGATCATTATAAAATCAATCAAAGGGTAAACATCCAAGGAGGTGAATACTTTTTACAGGTACTCTATGTAGGCTGAGTTTCCCTTGATGAAGTGCCTCCAGCACTTTCTTTCAAATACTGATATCACTTTGTCTTTAGTGCTACTCTAAGTCTTGTTATTGATCATAATTTGGGGCTTTCCTTCCCTTAGTGCCATATTTTTTAAGTAGCAGATGTATTGTAGGAGTCGGACCCTCAGTTTCTACAAGGATTGATAGGATTTTTCCCGCAAATCATCCAAGAGAAGATTAAATTCCTTTCCCATCACGTTAATCTCCTGTGATGGCTCTAAAAGCACTGAACAATGATATCAGTACTCTCATCTGTTCTCTGCTGTCAGCCCAGAAACCTCTGGAGCTGCTTGGCTCAGCTAAAAAACTGGTACCAATGCCTGAAAAATGACTCAAATTGACAATCGGTGGCAATAAATGTGTTCAGGTGTTCAGACCTAATGGTAATGGCAGTAATGAGGGATTGCTAGGATGATGGTTGTTTTGCTCTGCCTTGCCAATTTAAATGCAGCTCAGTTCTAACTAACCAATCAGGGTAAATTAATCTCACCATATCCGTATAGCTGTGTTTCTTCTTCTTCCTTTTGGATTCAGTCTTGTTGTGAGCACACCGCATTCATCATGGGCAGTGAAAGCTGTAAAAAACATTTGATTGATGCTCTGCAGCAAAGATTCTCATCAGTCTCAAAGCAAAGGACATGAAAGCTTCCATCACAGACCCAGTTCATCTTGTGGGATAGGAGTTATACCAGATTTAAAATGCATTTAAAATTTGAAGACCATCAGTCTGCCTGTCTGTCATTTCAACAGTTCATTTCAGATGGAAATAGCTCAAAACTATGAAGTGAATAACCTTGAAATTTGGTTTATTTCATAGTGCACAGACGCTTGCTTTAACTGGAGTAGCCACAGCAATGCCTTACTTGTTGTCTGAATTTTACTAGTCCTTCAGTTTGGGACACAGTACATATAAAATCAAAGATACTCTCATGAAACACAGAGCAGCTAGCTAGCTAATATGCTTCAGTAAGATAGTAAACATGCTAAATTTATCACCAAAACATCCAGATGTTAGCAATGAGTTGACAGTGTGTTGACCATAGCTAAAGCATTACTGTGCATGGCAAAAATATCTAGTACTGTAGCTCCAGAGGCCCTTTCATGACCCTTTTACACATTACATTGCTCCACTGCTCCCTTACAACCAATTTCTTCGTCAGTTAAATGGAAGTTAAATTCAGACTAACCAACAAGTGCAAAGTAAACACTTGGAAAACTGTCTAAATTTAATAGAGCTAAACACAAGGTCAAAGCGTCTGCAGGTGAAGAACATCAAATTGGCTTGCTAATTGTTGTTGTTAGCAGTTCTTCTAGCCCTAGGCTCGTGTCCCCATGCCTGTGCTGATTAAGCATCGCTCTGGTTGGGCTTTTATATAAGCCCAACCAATTTATATAATAAGTCAACATGACTCAGCATAAATTGAGTTTATTGTTTCAGTGGTACACTAATTGTCAATAATGCCTTTCTATTATGCTCATCTCTAATTTAGTAGGAACAATGTGTCTGCATCTGAGTGGTTGGATTGCACTGGGAAAAGAAAAAGATTTTCCTACACCTTCAACCGTTTAGTCCTATTTGGTGAAACACCCATTTAAATTCTGTTTAAATGACTAGTCTAAGGTGGATGGAAATGCTTAGGGAACAGTCAAATTCATTATGGGGCCATTGAGAGTCTATAGTATGAGCCCAGAATGTAGAGTTGAGTGTGGCCAAAGTTAGCAGCTAGCTCTGTGAGCCTTTATTCCACTTTGCAGATTTAAAACATGCTTAATGTGGTCACTCATCACTTGAGTTGAGTTATATGTGAGGATAACCCTCAACAGCCTTTTCTAGTTTAAAAAAAAACCTGTCAAACCATGACATTCCTATTTCATGCTAACCTCTGAGCTTCTTGTTTTCACATCCGGTGAAGTGCCTAGGGCAAGCTCTAACAGAAAGGCAGCGGCCACAGATTGAATCTATGGTGGCTACTAGTGACAGGAAGGCTTCATTACAGTTCAAAAAGAGCATTGGACTGGGAAATCAGACCCGTGTTCTTACAAAAGAAAGCTCAGTAGTTTAGCCGACTTGCACCTGCCAGCTTTATTAGGCCTTTAAGCTGGCTAATCACACACCCCTAATAAAAATATTTATAAGTGTATCCAACAGTAACTCTTGTGCAAACAAGCGGGGATGACAACATATATTTTTATTGTTTATTTTTGGTAATTAGTTAGTTGTTCACATTGAGAGGAGTCTGGCTGCAGACCCAGACGGATGCCCCCTCTTGCAGAGCACTACTGTGAGACACCACCTCTGTCAGAACGGAAGTAATGTAATATGCCAGTGCAGAGTATTTTCAGTTTTAGATTTTAAAAAATTATAAAGAAATCTGGCAGTTACATTTATGAAATAACCACATTGCAAACACAGCAAAGACCCGAGGACTAATCCAGGATCAAATTATGTATGGACCTGTTGTAGAAGTAGTTACACAAACAGTGGCTCACTTAAGCTTTATTAGCTAACATAGCTATGCTAGCTGTGTAGTTGATGTAATTATGCAAATGTAGCTAAGCCTAAGGTAGCTGTGTTAGCTACATAGTTAATGTAGCTAAAGCTAACATAGCTGAGTAGCTACGTTATCTTTAGCAAACAAAGCATAAGCAAACATAACTTAATCAGCTTTAGCCTTATCTACGTTGGCTACGAAGTTATGTTATCTATGTAGCTTATGTACTTTGGTTGGCTTTGTTAACTTTAGCCCCAGCTACATTATTTGCATAACATTGTTCATGGAGGAAAAGCTTTTTTCCTGTAAGTTAACAGTTTACTTGGCTTCATTTGTTTCTAAAACAGTTGGAACACAGCAGAACATTTCTATCTGCTTGGTCTGAAAAAGTAATGACCCCTTCACAGTGCACTGCTTTGTGCAAAAAATAGAAAAATTGTCTCTTTTGATTTTGTTTTTAGATGTTGAATGAGGACACTTAGGTAGCATAAAGAATCATTTACAAATAAATAAGAGCTCTTAGTCTGAGGCCATAGTAAAACATTGAAGATATGCATACGGGCAGAAAATCAACCACATGATGAATCAGACAAGTCATACACTGGTCTCTGTTCCAGTGGATGGCTCATTAAACTAAGTGCAAACCAAGTAGCTTCTCTTATTGGAAAGGCCTTTGAAAATCTTCTCAGCTTGGTATAAAAGACCATACGTCCTTTAAGATACACCAAACACAATCAAAAAGCATACGTTACCTTTCTTTTTCTGCTCCTCCTCAATTAAATCCCAAGGGAAAGTTCTGTACTGTCGTTGACTGAGCCTTACTAAACTTTGAAAGCCAAAATAATTAGGTGTAATTTTTTTATGTGTCCTTCTAAGTAGATGGACTACAAACTTGGCCACCACAGTTACAGATCAGCCTGGTCGTGTGAGTTTGAGTGTTTCTCAGAGCTCTAGAAGTGTCCCTGAGAGTGGGCATAAATTCTGTCACACTGGCACCGTAGAGCTGTAAGCGGTGGTGAAGGGGTTGTTGCTAAGGAAATAATCAAGGAATTGGGGGGGGTTCCTGCAAAGATGAGATGGAAGTGTGTGGGATGGAAGTGGTATGCTCATCACAGTTGTATTTTTTTTTTTTTTTTTTTACTTTTAATGAAGGCTTTTTGATTTTCACAAGCTGTGTTTTGTCCTTGCAGCAGGCAGGTTCACACAGGAACAGTCTGTAATCCTGTTAAATTTTCAGTGTTTTCTCTGGTTTCTGGTGATGACGGTGAAGGAGGCTATGGAAATGAGCAGCTGTCGCTGCCACAGAGTTCAGCTGAGGAAGTGTTACTGCATTTCTACATTTCTGAGCCAATTTTTGAACTATCTTCTGTAGGTTAACATGCTCATTAACTACAATCACATTACTTTGGGTAACACGATTAAATGTTAACGACAGCAAGAATCAATGTAGCCTGGAGGGAAGACAGCATGAAAATACAGAGAAGGGGAAATTAAAGAGGTTATACTAGTAATTATTTTAGTTCAAAGCAGCATCGATCAATATTTCTGTATGAATAATTCATTAAAAACAGAGTCTGTGATTGACCTTAGCATCTGTCTACTCACTGTTTTCTGGTCTGCAGTGTAATGTTTTCATGTTTGGAATGGGACTAAATATCCATGCAGTTTTTTACATACTTGTGATACAACTGTTTTTTAGATTTCACTGCCTATATGACTCACAGGGTGACTAATACATGATTGCTCATGGTGACTCTAACAGCATGAATGAGGGAAAAGGTGAATGAAAGTTAAATGGTCAAAGACAAAGCTGACACCTGGATAAAGGAACACTAACCCTCACATTCCACATACTCCACCTGCATAGTGTAGCGCATATCTCTCTCTTTCAGGCCAACCTTTGCAAGTTCCACACCGTGCGCTCTTGTCTCTCTCCAGTACATGCCAGAAACACCTCTCCACTTTGCTCCACTGGTCATACCCACCGTGTCTGTTTTCAGTGGAGACCACTGCCAGGACTCATCAATCCAAGTGGAGCAGCTCAACCTGAAAAGGAATGAGCATGCACAAAGCATCTTGTCAGTTTTGAAATACAACACAACACACAGACTCCCGATTGTAAATCTCATTACTATATTATATATATAGACTATATACTATACTATATACTATACAAGCCAAAAGTTGTAAACTGGACAGAGGTCTCTGAAGAAATACAATGCCACTGACCAAGAGAAGTTAATTTTGGAGGTGGAAAACTCCCGGATTTTATCAGACTCCCCACATCCCCTCTAGATAACATAACCCTTTTAATTTTTCAGTGTACTCACCCATGGCATAAGCAACAAAACAGGGTAATTTTGTCATAGTGAACAGCAAATCATCCTCTGAAAGGCATCATAACCTGTCCCGTAAGGATTTGTAGTTCTCCTGTGATTTAAATGTCATCCAATCAAAAGTTTATATAGAACAACCTTTGATCAGAACAATAAAATCCAAGAGCAGATTAGCTATCTGTCCTGATATGCATGAAATTAGATATTAGAAATACACTATATGGAAGAAAGTATCCGGCCACCTGACCATTATGCCAACAGAGACCATGATGACATTGTATTCAAATACATGAACTTTAATATGTCTGCAGCTCTAACAGCCTCCACTTTTCTTGGAAAGCTTTCCACAAGATTTTGGAGTGTTTCTGTGGGAATTTGTGTCCATTCATTCTGTAGAGCATTTATGAGGTCAGGCACAGTGCAGTCAAGTTCTTCTGCATCCAAACTCATCAAACCATTTCTTTATAGTCCTTGCTTTGTGCACAGGGGTACAGTCATTTTGGAGTAGTAAAAGGCCTTCCCAATCTGTTGCTACTCAGTTAGAAACATAGCATTGTCCAAGATGTCTTGGTATGCTATGGGATTAAGATTGGCCTTCACTGGAGATAAAGGGCCTAGCCTGAACCCTGAAAAACAACCCCATAGCAATATCCCTCCTCCACCAAACTTCACAGTTGGCAGGCAGGTAACGTTCCCCGGCATCCACCAAACAGACTCTCCCAGACTCCACAGATCAAGTTTCCGTCTAGTGTCAGTGGAAATTCAGAACTTTTCAGCTCTGGAATCAGTGCAGCTTTGCGCCTTAGCAGTCTTTGACCCTGATCTGGGATTTTACGTGGTCATCTGCATCGTGGCTGAGTTGCTAATGTTCCTAAACACGTCCACTTTCTAATGTTATCACTTACAGTTGACCGTGGAATATCCAGGAGGGATGAAATTTCACAAACCTTTTTATGGTAAAGAATCAATCATTTACAGAAACAATCTTACAGTAACCCATTTGGAATCACATTTTTTGCAAATAGAGACTGTATGGCTACATACTTGACTTTTGTACACCTGTGGCAACGGGTCTGATTGAACCACCTGAATTCAATGATTAACAGGTGTGGCCAGATACTTAAGCCAGCATGGTTCAGCCACCTGTCAGGTGGCTGCAGACCTGCCTCAGCTTTATTTCTTTGTTTTTAAGCTGATCTAAAGCTAGAGACAGTATTTTTGATTTAGAGGCTGCCGCATTGTAAAAGAATGAGATCAAGGATACAAGCAGTCGAAATGAGATTCCTTAGGAGGGTGGCCGGGCTCAGCCTTAGAGATGGGAAGGGTCCGGAAGGATCTCGAAGTAGAACCGCTGCTCCTTCACGTCACAAGGAGCCAGTTGAGGTGGTTCAGGCATCTTATCAGGATGCCTCCTCTGCCCTTCCTGTGGAGGTCTTCTGGGCAGGTCCTACTGGGAGGAGACCCCGATGCAGACCCAGCACTCGCTGGAGGGATTATATATCCCATCTGGCCTGGGGGCGCCTTGGAATCCCACAAGAGGAACTGGATAGTGTGGGGGAGATGGACATCTGGGTTGACTTGCTTCACCTGCTGCCACTGCGACCAGACCCTGGATAAGCAGAAGAAGATGGATGGATGGATGGAGGCCACTGCGGAGTGGCTTCAAAATCCCCCTCCAGTAATCAAAGGCCTGACCTCACCCAGGCTTTATTCAATACTTCTCATGTCTTTGGTTAAAAACATCAAGTGTCAAAGATGTCATTTTCTTTCTTGCTTTCTTGCTTAACCAAATATCTTTTTATTTCTTTCACTTGCCACTGCAGGCGTTGTTGGTTTAATAAATTATGGTTTGGTTCCCCACTGGGATCTCTCTGTCCTTACCAGACTGATTTGTTTATGTAACAGTGTTCTCTAAGTTCAGTTTCTCTTTTTTTATAGTTTAAAGTGAGATAATCTGCATAGGTTGCGTGCTAGCACTCTAATGAAAATGTATTTTCTGACTCACCAAATAGTGTCATACTACATGATTTTTTATTTCTCACATTGCCAAGAGCATTAAGCCAGAATTTTAAAGAGCTTACAAGTAAATGTTAAACGCGCGTGTCTAATTTTGTGGGGCTGTTGTTCATCCTCCTGTAAGTGGAATGTTATAAGTGTAGTTTCATAGTAAAGTTTGTTTTATGTTCATTAATACTGGCTGATCTGTCTTGGTGAACTGGCAAGCCAAGATCATAAAAGATGTGGTATTCAACATGGAGTTTAGCAAAGAATAGCGCCGTTGTTGAGGATGAACGCTGCGTTGTTTGTGTGTCTGGGTGTGTCCCACACAGTGCTACACATCTCTAGAAACAGCACCATATTGTCATCCCTTAAAAGACACTTTAGTCTTTAATTTTCTGTAAATGCATCATGTTGTTGTCCCTCTCCTTGAAGTTCCTCAAACCTCCCTCTTTGTCCAAATCCGCAGCATGAAATCCAAACTAAAGCAATTTCAGAGACAGTTGATGATCTGTGGACATGCGTGGGACTCCTCTCACAGAGTGATTATTGTTTTTCTCTGCAGAGCTTCCTCCAGTCTTCCCTCTCTCTCTCCTAACTTCATGCTGTTTGCAGCTCAGCTTTGCCCGCTGCCTAAACACGGGGTCGTGTGGGGCTGAAGCTGCTGTGTGCAGCAGTAGCTTGAGGGGCTTTGGGCTTATCTCTCCTCGCCTGCACTTCCCTGCGGTGTCCATCTCTCTCTTCTCTTTCTTTTCCCTTTCTCTCTCTGTCTCTCATCCCCTTTTCTCTGCATCTCTTTGTACCTGTCTCCTCTGTGAGGCTTGCCTTTCTTCGTGTAGATTCCCTCATGAATTTTTCTCTTTGCTGATTATTACACCATTGCATCTCCATCAATCCCATCCTCTCATCCTCTATTGCTCTCTCATTCCCCTGCATCGTAGCGTCTCTTTAGATTTTGCTTGTTTTTGATATGAATTGACAGAGTGTGAATAGAGCCGTTAGAAGAAGCAACAACGAAAGAGGTTTACTTTTGTTGCATCAGATATTTTTGCATCTCTTTGTTCTGATATTTTTTCTTTCAGTTTAAGGATTTAAACAAAACTAAGAACTGCAAGTGATGTTTCATCATCAACTAATCTGCTGATTATAAGTCACCTTATAAAGGGTCAGAAAATATCCAAACATGTCTGTTACATTGACGTCCAGGCAAAGTTCCCCAGTAAAAATTTCTTCATGAAAAAGTCAGTGAAAGTTGAACACAACAGAGCATTTTATAGTATTGCAAGTGATATAGGAAGTAATTTTACACATGATCTAAGGAGCAATGTTGCACAGGAAATGAAAGGTCATATTTCACATACTATGAAAAGTAATATTGTCCATTATAAGAATGGGCGGTAGTATTACTAAACCTGGATTATTTAAAAGAAAAAAGCCATAGTAGTTTTGGTGAGCATTATTAAGAAGGGGCACGCTTATAATAAATGCCTTAAGAGTGTGTGTCCATTTTCAGCAGCAGCACTGAAGCTTTTTTTTTTTTTTTTTGCAAATAAATACAAAAAGACATCTTTAAACATCAAAGTGAAAACAGAACCTGCAAAATTATGTCAGTTGAATGTAAATGTATGATGTAAAATAAGTGACTGCATACATTTTCACCTACTTCAAGTCAGTATTTAGTAGCTTTGGTCTGTGTGGATAGATCTGAGGCTTTCACATCTGAACATCAATTTTACTCCATTTTTCTTTGCAAAACTGCTCAAGCGCTGTCAGGTTGCACGGGAATCAGGGGTGAACAGCTCTTTTAAAGTCCTGCCACAAATTCTCTATGGGGTTGATGTCTGGGCTTTGACCATTTCTGCGTTGTTTTTGCTGTATGCTCGCTGGAAAATAAATCTTTTCCCAAGCTGTAGTTCTCTTGCAGACTCAATAGGATTGTCCTCCTGGATTTTCCTATATTTTGCAGCATTCATTTTACCCTCTACCTTTACAAGCCTTCCAGGGCCAGCTGCTGAGAAGCATCCTCACAGTATGATGCTTGCCACCACTATGCTTCAAAGTGTGGATAGTGTGTTTGTGGTGATGTGTTTTATTAATATGTGAAAATATACTGTTCTGTTTTCAGTTCTGTTTTTCCTTCTCATTCGGTTGAAAGTTACCAGGAATATGGTCACATTACTGACGTTTGCTAGCGCTAGCTAACTAGTGTTGCTGGCATCTCTGATTGACAGTTCAAGCATTCTAAACTTTCCCTGTTCGAAATTTGCACTACAAAGATTACTTCAGGGAATTTGTTGACAGGAGTATCTCTTTAGTAATAGCACCCTGTGAATAACATTTGCCTTTTGCTGTCCAGTCAGGGGCGAGACAGAATGGAACAGACAGCATGATGATGCAAAAGGTCTAAATACAGCACAAGTACACATATATGATATGAAAAGTAGTTTACACAAGTTTACAAGGTTGCTCATTGTAACCAATCAGCCACTGCAAAATCAGATATATAAATGCTATTGATTCAAAGCAGACACAACATCAGATACAGATTGTAGAAAAAAACTTTTTTTGTGTGTGTGCTTTAAATCTCATTTAAATCAGTGTATATAGGGTTGTACACGTTGGCCATGAAATAGAGCCAGGTCATTACAGTTCATCTTAAGATTTAAGGTTTAGTTGTGGCATTGAAGCCACCCTGCCCTGGAGCCAGTAAACAGCTGTTCTGGCACTTTAACAAGATGGAGTCTGGCAAGTTGAGTTGAAGGTGTGTTGAAATACGGTGACTTTGAAAACAAACTTCCCAGCCACAGCTTGGATGAGATGCCCACCTGGTTACAATTCCTTCAGTGTCAATCATTTACAAGGTTTTAAAGAGGCATTTACTTCAACGTGGAAGGCATCAAGAAACAGCATACTGAACATGTGTTAAACTGTTTGATCTACCCAAGAGTGAATAAGTCCTAAGGGTTTTAATGTGGACTCATATTTTATTGCACTCATGTAATGAGGTTGGATTGTGGCACATCCCTTTTATTATTCTAAATGTCGTCCTCTTGAGGATCTGTTTTTTGCTTTGTGACTCTCAAGCTTTTACACGGTCTCTGCTGCTGTCTCTAACACAAACTAGATGGTGTAACCATAAATAAGATTAAGCTCTTGAGTTCAGAACAAATCTCTTCACATTGGATTAGTATTATTGGAAGATTTTGAAGCTGAGTCAAATCCAGGAGGTGGTTCAGGTTTATTTCCCTCTGGCTTAAATTGCCAACCTGCGCAGAGGTGAGAGGGTTTAAAAACCCTTCAGCAATAACGAATGATTTCAATTAGACGACTCCTTCTTGGAAAACTCAGATTGACGATGCGGTGCTTGTGAGAATTACTTATTATAGGAATAAATCCTTGTTTACTGAGCTCTAATGGACTTTGTGGTCAGGCCAAAGCCTGTTTCCTGTGTATAAATCCCTCTCTCTGTTATTCCGCCTCTCTCTGTGTGTTACAGTCACACTAATCCAAAGTTTTTGCAACTGAAAAAGACATTGTTTTTCCTACAGGTTTATAAATCTTTTCCTGACTCCTTGGCCTTCTTCTCTCTCTCTGTAGGTCGGCTTCTTAAAGACGCAGCACCGGTATGAAATAGTGTTCACCTTACCCGAGGTCCCAGCTCTGGGGAAGGATGTTTGTCCAGCACCTGTTCCAAGTCCACACCTCCGGATCACTGACATCACACCTGCACCTGAGGGTAAGATCAGGAGAGAACAAGGGCAGCAAATCATTTACCAATAATCCGCTTCACAGAGTCTGATCAAAGCGTTTAAATTTAAAACTTCCTTGACTGTATCACACATCATTGATCAAACCTCCATTCAGCCTTTAATGCCGGGTGCACTCTTAACCATGATGCCCCTATACTCAGCCATTTTTCTCAGAAGCATGTATAGCCTTCAGATGATAGCTGATGAGTTCTTAGATTGTAGTTTGTGTTGTCATCCTTAACACTGTTGTTTCAGGCTTCACTGATGACAAAACGTCAGAAGAGTAAAGAAAACTTTAGCGAAAACATCCTTATCTCTGTCTTTAATTAGAACACTAGGCCCAAGCTAAAAAAAACCTTTTATTTTAAGCATAACAGCAAACTTAAAGGTGTGAGAGTCTATTCTGGCCTCACGGTTAAACCTGCTCATTCAGGCCAAAGGTGATCCTCTGACTCTGGGAGCCGTTCCAGCTACATGTGTAGCTTTGGCAGGTTAGTGACCTTTTACATCAAGCTAGTGTCACTCTCTTTATGATACACTGTAATCTAAAGCTGTGTCAGCTTTTGTCAGCTGATGGTGACTGTATTATATCTTCGTGACAGTTTGCTCATCAGTCAGCTTTTCATCCTGTTGTCATTCTGTCTTGACAGCCGGATTATTTCTTTAGTGTCTGATCTGTATTAAAAATAGTCACGCAGAGAGCCAGAGACAGCGTGAGTGTGCTGTTTAAAACCGGACATTAAAGGAGAAATCTAATCTCTCCGCTTCTTCATATTTCCCCTCTCTGTGTATTTCTCAGGAGGTCTGAAGGTGACGTGTGAGTACATGGCCCAGCAGGAGGGGGTTCTGTGTGAGGAGGTGCTGCTGCTGAGTGAGACCAACGAAGATGTCTGTGTGAAAGTCAAAGTCCACGCCAGAGTCATGGGTGAGGTTACTTTACAAATATAACTGATACTAATCTTCTTCCCTGAATGTACAGTTTACATTTAAACACAGAGCTGTTTGAATGGCCTTTGGACAGTAGAGCTTGTTTTTGTTCTCTATTTGGACATTAACCCCGTGGGGAAAAAAAGAAACTTGGAAAAAAGAAGTGGCTGCAAAAATCGTTTACTGAGGAGGTGAAAGTTTGATTAATGTGGCAGAGGCAGTCAAAGCACACTGAAGGAGTAATTATGATGAACAAAAAGCATGACTCAGATGGAATTAACATGATATCCACTACACGTTTTTATTTCAGTCCGTTCAAGGTAGATGTTCAGGGACTGTATCCTTAGCTTTTCAGAGCTTAGCGTACCGAGTGAAGAAACGCCTTTTGTGACAGCTGTTCTTTTTTTTTTTTTTTGCAACATTCACGGTGCTCTCAGTTGAAAATAGTTCAGCTTTGGAACACCTCTGCACTCATCAGTGTCACCTCTCCCACATCAGCCTGTCAGAATCAAGAGGGGGCGGGGCTTCTGATATCAGCATCATCAACAACAACAGGGGAGAGGAAACTGACCCCACCATATCTTTTTATAGGCACAGTTTCTAGATTTGGAGTTGCTGCTAATATTACGCACACAGAGCCCATTAAAACAGACCTTGTGGATGATTAAAAAGTGTCGATACCAGTTTGATTCAGTGAAACGGATGGGTTGTGTTGTATTGCACACAGGAGGCATAAGGTGTGTGTAGCCAAATTGTCGTTATATGTCTTACTGCCTCTTTATGCATACAGTCAGTCCTCTAAGTTTTAATTGTCATACAAACAGACTTTATTAAGAAATGGGTCATAAACCTCCAGAAAACTTTCAGTTTTGTATATCATTAAACAGCATGACATGTTTCAGGTCATGAGACTAACATTGCATGTGCATATCACCTATGCGCACGTTGGCATCATGGTCGAACAACAATACAACAATGATGAAGCCCTAATCTAAATGCTTTCCTCTGTGTTACAATATAGAATGATTTATTGCTTGTATTTATTTAAAAATATATAAGATGAGGAACCTAGAAATAATCGCATATCAAATAGCAATCGCAATATTAGGGAAAAAACGCAATTACATTGTTTTCACATGTTCAGCCCTAACTTTAAACCGCTTCAGTGTAGGGTTTAGTTTGGACTCTACACCATAACTTAAGACAGAACTTATGCATAGCTGGTGCAACAGGCTGCTGGCGCTTTAGTGTGTGCAGAGCTCTCAATAGTATACGCAACGTAGTTTTAGAATAGCTCTGTGTGCTTCACATGTCAAAAACATGTAGATAATGGGATAATAAATAAAGGATCCTGTCCTGGCATAGGCAGCAGCTGCTGTAGACCTGGAACCTTCATTCTCAAAAAATCAAATTTGTTTTTCTTAAGCCATTATCAGAAGTCCCGCCTCTTCTCAGTTTTGATTGGCCAGTGAAGGAGCAGTGACACTGACGAGTGCAGCGCTTTTCCACAAGTTGAGCTGTTTTCACTTGGGAGTGAGCACCAAGTGAGAAAAACAACTGGAGCCATGAGTGTTTTTTTCTGCTTAGGGCGCTGAGAAAGTTGGACTGCATTGGCTTTGTATTGAAAATGACCGCTGACAGCACTAAAAATGCTAACTGCAAACACAGGCCAAAAGGGCATAAATTAAATTAAGTAAAACTTAAAAAAGAGAATCGCAAACTAACAGGTTATAACTTTACATTAGAAACAAACAGTACTTTCACATGTACAGGAAAATGTCTGCAAAAAGAAAAGAGCTACCACTTTGTCCACAGGAGGCATAAAAATCAAAATTAAATTTCCAGACAGGAGCTATTATTGTCTACCACAGTCACCCTGAATTTTATTTAAACTGTATCTATCGTAATGGGGATAATCATATATTAATTTCAGCACAGTTGTTTTTTCTCTTAAAAACATTTCTTTAGTCTTAAACCAGCTCTTTGAGCCCATAATTAAAACTACTGCCGAATTCTAACATGTTGGGGCTTTTTATGTTTTTTAATTCTTCTAGTTTCAAAGGCAAACTCTCATTTATGTGTGCTACTGCCCCCTGCTGGTGACTCAGTGCTCTGTGACAGAGTCTGAACACTGTGTCTTTCCAACAGCTGCTCCAAATAAGAAGCTCAGTGTGGTTTATATAATTTAAACAATAAAGACACATACTATAAGTTATATTAAGATATTTGAAGGTAAACTGTGCAGAGGAGTTTTGTAGGGCACTAAAGAAAGCATTAAATCTCTGTTGTGAGCTTTGTCAGGATCTCTATCGATATTTCTCTATCTCTGTTGTTCTAAAGCTTTCTGCATCAGAGGGGAGCCTGTGTGAATTTCCATTTTCTCCTTTGAATAAGTCAGACTCATTTAGATGCTGGTTTGTGTGTCAGCAGATGGACAATTAGGTAAAGGGGGTGTGTTTGGGTCTTCAGTTATGCCAGCTTAAATATAGCACAGATGTGTTTTTCTCTGCATGCACATGTGTGTTTGAGGATGAATGGTGGTTGTGTTAGTCAGTGAGTGTCTATTTTTACTCACAAAGCTGAACATCTGTCCAGATGTGTGTGTGTGTGTGTGTGTAATTGAGGCCTGGATGTCGACCAGATCAGAGGATTAAGATGTGAGTCTACAGACGCTGAGCTTCAATACGATGTTTATATCTGTGACTGAATGAGAGAGATATTAACTTTGTTCTGCTTGCAGGAACCTTCAGGTTTTAGGACTGTTCTGTGTAAATGTGGTAGATATTTAGATACTTTAAATGTTTTAGGGTTTTACTTTTGAAATCAGGACAGTAATTTGTTTTAAAATCATTCCTAAGGTTTTTTTTTCCCAACATTTCAGTCACACTCCAGCACACTGTCTAAACTGCCATCACCTGGAGTTGCAGCCACTACATCACAACCTAAAAGCAAGGAAAGCCATAATCCTAGGAGCTGGAATGTAAACAAGAGCTGAGTATCAACGCAGTGATGCTCATGTGATTGGGCACTGGGTCTGAATTTTATTGAGCATGTCCTCTCTCCATGACCCAATGCTGCAATCTAAAGCTTTCATGCAGGCTTGATCTTATCCAATTCAGGGTTTTTTTGGTGCAGAGAAGGTGGAAAATTATGCCACTGGTTGTTGAAGTCTCTCCACATGACAAGCACAGCTCTACTGTTGATATGGAGTCAACTTTGCATCATGCTAAATCTGTAAAGCTACAGTGGGGTGGCTATGAATGACAGCTTTACTACAGCCATCAGTGAAAGCAGATATAAAGATGTAAAAGCTAAGTTATGATTCTTCCTCAACAAGAATGTGGGTGGTGTCTCCACTGCTGCTGCTGTGTGCAGTTGTCCAATCAGCAGGTCTTTGCAAACAATCTGCAGGAACTGGCACTACCTCTGGGAACCTGTAGCACTGGGAGTTGTAGTTTTTCAGCTTACCTAAGCCACTGATGTTAGTTCAACTCTGTAGAGCAGGGGTCATCAACTCCATTTTCACAAGGGCCAGCTTTTACTAGACAGACGCTGTTGGGGCTGGACTAAAGTTAAATCAATATTTCGGTCTAGTCAACATATTTTTGTAAAAAGAAAAAAAAAGCTTTCAAAATTAATGAACTTTAAGCCTTTAACAGTGAGATCAGTCCCTATCACCTACGCTGCAGGCAACCGCAAGGGGGCGATTAAGATATTTTTGCTACATATTTCTGGAACCCTCATGACATCCGTCATGTTTGACGCTAATATTCTTTGTCGTGATTGGCCAAAAACGCATGCAGGAAACAGATCTTCTGTGAAGATTCTCAGGAAGGGAAATTGTACTCTTAAAGGGCCTTATATGGAAATTGATGTGAAAAACTGCAGCTTTAATCAAGATAAGAACAATAAGTTCACATTTAACATGCCAAATCACAAAAATGCTTGTTGCTTCTTGTTTGATAAGTCGCTAGGTTGAAGGTTTTATTTAACCTTTGAGAAAAAAAGTAAATAGCATGCCATATTTTTCCCTTACAAATTTTCTGGATGTAATAATCCTCTGGGGGCCTGAAGAGCCTCCAGGTGATGATCACTGCTGTAAAGAATCAACTGATCTAAGCTCTCCCCACTGTGTCTTCATATCCTGGGGATGTGTGGGCGTTGTTTCCCGTCATGCCCTTGGGCAGCAGGTTTAGATGTGTTTTATAGTTGTGTTTGGATGTTTTCTGTTGTACAGTGATCCCTGCTTTGGCTCTTTTGGTCATGTTTCTGGCAGGTTGTTGTTTTTGATGTGAGATGTATTTGCACCATGAGTGAAGTTATCCACTGAGTAAGAGTTCTGTGACTTTAAATGCTCTATGCTCATAAAGGATGCATACAGCATATCTTCATCAGTTTGCATTGTCTTGTTATGAGGTTGACTCTCTGCTATGTTCTTTTCAGAGGGGACTGCCAAGAGTTACTGCAATTCTGCCGTATTGTGAAATATTTAAAACTTTCAAAAGTGTAGTTTAACTAGATTCTTTTTACTTTTGTGTAGCTTTATAGAGCAGTACTTTTAATTTTACTTAAAGCACATTTTAACCAGAGTAACTGTACATTACAATATGAAACAATATAATATAAGAATATAAACATTCATTGAAAGCTTTTAAAGAACTAGTCCAAGGTAATATTTTACATCACTATGATGGCTGTGGTATTTCTGCTTTGTGGATGTCCAAAAGCGTTAGTCGTGATCTGTATGCCTCCAGCCCAGAGAAAATACATTTTCAAGTGCTGACTTTTGTGACTTTTGCACAACCCATGCAGCCTAAAGAAATATCTAAACATCAACACAGGTGAACTCAAAGCAGTTTTGGGGGCTTTGTATCGTTGGGTGTGAGGATGTAAGAGCAATCAGGCCCTCTTTGTGCTTGTCTGAGAACAGATTTCTTATATATTAGCAAGAAAAGAAACACTACCACTACCTTCAGTCTCACTTTAGCAGAAAGGGGGAAAAGGGCATTGCATTGGCCGGGAATCGAACCCGGGCCTCCCGCGTGGCAGGCGAGAATTCTACCACTGAACCACCAATGCTTACATGTCAGAAACAGCTGGACTGCTGAGAGTCAGTGATGTACAGAGTTTACATGAATCAGTTGCTTTCCAACTTTCCAAGTTGTTGAAAGAGTGACTGAAAACATGCTTTATTTACCCAAACTAATGTTCATTCATCATCTTGTAAAAGACCTGAGGAGATTTGTAGGTTTTTGTGCAGTACAGAGTGGAAAGTTGTCTCATAGTGTTGATTTTTTTTGATTATTTCTTGCATTGTGTTCTGCAGTTTTTCACTGAAACGTCACATCGGGAGGTTCTTTGTAAGTGTAGGAGGGTCTTAAACTGAGTGTAAGCTGACACTTTCAGTCAGGGGGGTTGAGGGGGAACTTCTACCCTACATGGAGCAACTTGATCTGGTTTTTCTCCCGGGCTGTTTTCACACTGAATATGTTTTTGCAATTTAGGGCTAATGTGTTTCTGAATAAGTGAAAAAGCTAGTTCGTTTTTGGCCTCAAAGGTTACAAACCCTCCAAGATCTCAAAAATACTTTTCTTTGGTAAAGTGAAAGCCAAAACCGAGGTGTTGTTATGACATTTTAATAGAATTTACCCAAATGGAGCAAGATCCATGCAGTGTAAAAACATTTCAGCAAAGAAGAAAAACAAGCCCGGGAGCATTTTAAGAGAAGGGAAGAATATTTTGGGACTTCAAACTAGGGCTGAACAATTTGCAAAAATAATCTACTTGCAATTATTTTCTCCCAAATATTGCAATCACAATTTTGATGAAGACCTGGTACCGTTGTAGTGTACTGTATATACATGTGTTTGCAAGTAAGGGTGCACTCACACTAAGCAATCTCTGCTGTACCTGAGCACATTTGAGCCCCAAAGTCCTGTTTTTATGAATAGTATGAGAGCTCTGTACCATGCTCAAGCACATCAAACTTCCTTGGCCTTGACAGAAAAGGTGTGCTTCACCATGGAATTATTGCTGGTATTGGTAGTTTTTCATATGCACGGGTGATGTTTAATCATTGCAATGGTTACTCTTGATAGTTTAATCGATGATGGAGTGACAGAGAGCAGAATCTGACCAATAGGCTACAGTAAGGACTGAGGAGGGGGTAACTGACCCTATCAGTGCATCCTAAGTATTTTATGCCAGCAGATAAAAAAAAAAAACTAAAAACAAATCTTTGACTTGATATTTGCGTAAATATAAAAGTTTTATGGATGTGAATAATAATTCTTCTGTTTTTTCCCTCCTGCCTAGACCGTCACCATGGCACACCCATGCTGCTGGAGGGAGTTCGCTGCATCGGGGTGGAGCTGGAGTACGACTCTGAACAGAGCGACTGGCAGGGATTCGACTGAAACTCCTGCTCCTCTTACACACCCATTCACACACACACATGCCATCATCCACACTGCTGTTCCCACGAAACAGAAAAATGTACAAAGATGATTAAATAACCGTAGGATTCAGATTTAGATTGGATTATGGCTCATTCTCCCTCCTGAGGAAATTTAAACACAAAATCACCCCTCTGGTTTCAATCATCACATCTCTGTCATCTAAGTGGACAGTTTGATGTTTTATTTGTGCTTCTCCAGCTCTCCTTTTTTCATCTCTTGTTGTGCTTTCCTATCTGAGCCTCTAGAGGGCGGCAGCGCTCTTTGAATGAGAGCAACCTCAGCTCCTTTATGAAGTATCCATGTCTCACTCATTTTCTGATTGTACTCAGTTTATCCAACATGGGTTTATAATGTTTGAGAATACACAAGGGCTCTTACTAGTTTGGCTGTTTGAATCTCACTGCAACCCGCAGAATTGAAGGAAAAGGAGGTAATTCTAAAGACACAAAGCATGTAGTGTGTCTGTTTTACCACAAAGGGGCAATGCAGACCATTGTATGTAATTCCTCTAGTCCAAAGGCATCACCTAAAGGTGCAGCAGTGTACTGATATTCATCTATTAATAGGAATCATTACATTTTTGACTACTAACCTCCTACAGCCTGTTTTTTTTGTTTTTTGTTTTTTTGTTTGTTTGTTTGTTTGTTTTGTTTTGTTTTGAATGCATTTTTAGTTTCTCACACTTATTTGGGATCAGTAGGACCAGATAAATTTAAAAGCTCAGCCCTGTCTTTGAACACGAAGTAGTTTTTTTTTTTTTTTTTAAATTAACCCCTGAAGATCCAGTTTCTGCAGAAAATATAGCACTGGATAGGTTTTGAAGCAAATGTTTTGGCCAGTCTGTCATTGAGAGAGGTATGGTGGACTCATTTTCTTATTGTGAAATTTCCAGTAAAAGCTCAGAGTTTCTTTGGAATTTTCCTTTACAAAATCTACACATATTTCCCTAAATTTCTCTGAAAATTCTTAAACCTATTTTTAAAGTATCCCATAAATTGTTTCATTAAAAAAATCCCCAGAAAATTCCTGAAGATTTTCTAGAAAATTCCCATTTTTTTCCTACCAAATTTCCATAAAAATGCAGGAAAATGTCCAAACAAACTCCCCATAATACCTGGACAAAATACCCATGAAAATGCCCAAAAAATTATCAGATTTGTCCCTCAAGACTTCTAATGAAATGCTCCAAAACTTCCATGAAAATTTCATAGCAAATTCTCCCAACATTTCAAGCAAATTTTTCAAACTTCAGTGAACATTCCCGACAATAATCTCAAAAATTCTTTTTGCCAAAATTCTAATAGCAGAAAAGTATTACTATGTTGTTGGAATGTCCTCATATGTACACACAATGTCTCAAGAGGTTAATTTAGGATTTTTAGAACATCACATTAAACAATTGTTTCTCTTTTTCCTGTCTGACCTAAACCAATCCTCACTTTTATTACCAGTGTTCTTTAGGATTTAACCAAGCTTATTTCAGACAGTGTTAGGCTGGCTACACACAAGAGAATTTTCAAATCTTGTTTTAGAAAAATGTCCACCTCTACAGTGCTGATTCCAAATACAATAGATCTCACAAAAACCTGTTTGATCAAATGTGACTTCAGAAGAAAAACAAGTATGGAGGACGATCAGCTGGTTTATGTTTTGTGTTGCAGTGAGGCAGGGTAACCTCATCATTGAATCACCACTCATGCATATAGCAATTTAGAGTGCTTTACAGAGCCAAAGACTTTAAATATCAAGAGCATCTAAAAAGACACGTAGTCATGACAAGGCATTTAAATATGAAACATAACAAATTACATGTGAAAAATATGAAATTAGAACAAGAATGTGTTGGAAATGCTGCTACAGTTGAGTTTATGTTTGCTGCTTTTTTTCTGAGATTGAAAGTATGCAACATCCTGCTGGTGGCGATTCCTTGTCCACTCACCTTCACTGGATTATTGTGGGTGTTCTGTTAAAAGCAGTAAGACTGATATTTATGATAACAGATAAGGAAAGCTCCAACTAGATCAGGCACTGTAAAATAAGTATATTGACTTGAGGATTATTGTGATAATTAATCATTTGTTACAACTCTCAGATCAGGCCACAAACACCCCAGCTTCTTGGCCTTAAAACTGTCTCATGAGGTGTCCGACTATGGCCTATGGTCCTCAGCAAATTAAAGATAATAAAAGAAATATGTTCTGCATTTACTTCTTAGTTTCAACTCTAGGCTGAGCTGCCGTTTTTATTCTGTAAAACATTTTGACAAGAGTTTGTGGATGACAAAAATAGAGACAGCAGCTGAATTAACAGTGATATCTTGACTCAGAGTACTGAGGATTAAAAAAATTATTATACCAGCAAGTAGCAGCACTAATCTGCTGATTTTCTCAGCTATCTGCTTCATCTCAAGGTCTGACGTACCAAGCACATCATGCTGATCATCTTAAAGAACCAGTGCTCCTATAAAGTCTGGCAGCTTCCTGCAGTTTGCTCTCGTTTTGTGTCTGAATGTAAAGATGAGCCGTCAGGGCCTCCCCTCTCATCTGCACACAGTCACTCATCCTGCAGTCAGAGCCCACCTGAAATGTGATCTTCCCCCCAAAGTCCTTAACAATGACTCGCTATTTGCCCTTTCAGTCATAATGGAAAGCTCTGATGTTGGCTGTTTTTTTACTGCACATATTTTAGCCTTCACTGGGTTGGTTTAACTTACTCTGATACATTAAAACTAAAGGATATCAATGTGGCCCCATCAGCCTTATATTTGTCTGTACGTGGCCCTCAGTGAAAACAGTCTGGACTGTTCTGGTCTTGTGTGTAGCCAGCCTAAGGAAAGATTTGCAGCATCAATAATGAAAGAAAATAGAGAATAATGGCGCTTTAGCTCTTTCATGTCATTAGTTCATTAAGGTCTTTTGTGATTGGACCCTCCTGTATCTTTAACAAACAAATGTGCAAGTATAAAAAAACACGTTGCTTTGAATTTGACAAACTAACACATAAATATGAAAGACTCTGTAGAAGTTTGTTCCGTTTCCAAACTTTTTTGATGTTGAGATGTATTTTTCTGATTGTCTGACCATTTTCCTCATGAATAAATCAGTCTTCAACCAGATTAAATGACCAATGCAGATTCCTGTGGACTGCCAAGAGATGTGTTTTCAGGGTGTTAAACTAGATGAAGTTGTGTTGACCTACAAATAAAGAAATCTTTATATCAAGAAATGTCTTTCCAGCTTTAGAAACATAAGTCTGTACTGCTCTGTGGTTTTATCTCTGTAAACTTTGATCATTGTTTTGTTAATTTGGGGGTTTTTGACTGTTAGTGCAACCAAAAAGGACATTTTCAGAAATCATCCTGTCACTTTGGAGTTAACTCGCATCAGAAAAACAGTTATTGATCTGTTTATTGAGAAATTACTCATCAGATTAATCCATAGTCTTGTTTTTAAGTGTTCTCGAGGATTTCTCCTCTGATGCAGGAAAAATTTAAGGCGGTTTTAATTTTAATTCCTGACTTTGTGGCGCCTTCAGAACACACATTTGATACAAGTGCCTTCCATTGAACCCGTACTGTTTGTCATTTCACTCAAGCTTGATTTTTTAAAGATCTGCTGTACCGTCTGTCACGCACTGAACCCACTCCTCATTTTACAAGTGCCATGATGTGGCTCTTCCCGTCATCTCTCTGTTTTACTGAAACTTTCATATAAATCGACATTTATTTTGTTATGTTACATCCTGTTAAATCCATCAGCCTTAAAGGAAACGACTCTGTGTTTTTCTCTTAGTGTAGTGCGGATTAAATAGATGTTTGCCTGCGTGTATTAAAGGTCAAAAGTTTCTTCCTTCTTAGTGTTAAAGCGAAGCTTGGATAGGTCACTGTTTACAACATGTAGCAGTTTATTTGTTGATATCTGCTCCCTGTGTGTGTGTGATTTGTATTTTTTCATGTTAAAATGAATAAAAGTGTGTATGTTTGACTTTTTGTTTTATTTCAATGCTTGAACACTAGGTGGCACTGCACACCGCTGCACTTTCATCACCTCTGTTACAAAATCTCTCTACATGTGACCCAGTGGAGGTTATGAAAACATTTTTCTTTAAAATAATGACGTGAAAATTGAAGGTGACAGTTTCGATTAACTGATGTATCTCTGCACGCTGTAGCTTCACCCTGAAGACCCCACATATGCGCCTTTCACAGTGCAATAACCGATCATTTAAATCGATTGGAAAGGCTGCACATGGCACAGAAATGGTGGTTAACTGCCTTTAAAGATATAAATCATGACCAGCTCCTGTTTTTTAATCCTCCACAGAAGGAAGAGCTCTGCAACAACTTTGTTGCTCTTTTAAAGAAGCTGCCATACAGTCACTGCTCCTGAAAACAAAGAAATACAAACATTTTCTTCTGTTTCTTACAAGTTCATTTATAGACATTCATACCTAAGTTAAAGAGACTTCAAAACAAGTCTTGTATGACAAGAGCAAAAAAAGACATGACATAGAGCAAAAGAGAGGCATAAGAATATGAAAAATATTGAAATATATCAAAATTGAATAAAGATGCAAAACATATCATTGTACAAAATCCAATAAAATTATCCCCAAATCAAGTGATTAATGATGTTACTGGCCCTGCACCTAACAGTGGAACAATGCGAGTTTTTACGAAGCTAGAACCATGTCTTATAATTACAAATTTGCAAGAGTGTAGTAAGAATTTTTTTTTTTTTTAAATCAAATCTCAGGCTCTTAGATAGCTTTTGTACACCCCATGCTATGTTTTTAATTCTTGATTTTTTTTCTAGTAAAAGAATTTAATTATTGTTGAATCATCTGATGCTTTTTGGAGGTTGACTTTCATAAAAGAATACACCCATTGATGACACTGTCTTACTGACTAATCCACAATGTCTGCTTTTAAAGAACAACCAGAAAAAATCTTCTGGCTTTTATTTTGTTTGTGGCAGTAGCCCGGCTGCACATTTTATTTTCCTTATAACCAAATCAGAATAAATGTGAACAAAATTTTGTGTGAATAAGTGCAGTTGAGGCTTACAAAGCATTACATGTAGAAATAATGATTTACAGTCTAAAACATGCATCTTGTTGTCTCTCAGAATAGGAAAACTCCAGCACAGTAAAGTAATCCATCCAATGAGTGAGATCTAGCAATGAATACGAGCCTGTAACAGCTCGAACAGCAACAACAAAATCAAATGACATTTGTCATTCATTTCATCTGATTGTAAAATCACATCAGCGCTTTACTTTCACTTTAAGACCATTTAAAACTATCGGTTTGCCCTTCCATAGCATTGAAATAAAAAATCTTGTTGTCTTGCTGTATTCAGATTGATATTCCTTGATTTTAAAGCTAAGAAGGACCTATAGGTCTGAAATGAAATATAAGGTAACGAAATGAATAAAAGAAAAACAATTTCATTATAGAAATAAGCCTCTAAGTTTAAATTAAAGAAGGCAGTGAATATTTAGAGACAGCATTAAGAGGCCTCATGGTGACTGCTAGTCTGTGCTGCTTTTACCTCCTTTATCATTAGTCAAATTCACATTAAACCTCTATATCAATATTCTTACTGTATATCAATAGTTTAAAGCCTATTTCTTTCGAATTCAAGTACAAAATTTAAACTAATAGTGAAAAGCAGCGAGTTACAAGTTTATATCCTGTAGATTTTGTTTCTGGCTCAGCTCCAGCCTTTACACAACTAATCTTTTAGAGCCATTACGAATGACAGAATAAATTAACCAATCTTTTATTAAAGGAGGAAACCTTTTTCGTCATTGTTAAACTAATTTTAAAAATGCTAATTTTTTTTTGGGGGGGGGGTTGTTTTACATTAAAACTTTGCATAGTTGGAAATTTGAAGGAGGTTTTCAGAGACATAAACGTGGATTTAGGTGGTTAAGGAACAAGCTAAAGGGGACATTAGCAAACAAAGATCGTCCCCTGTGGAAGTTTTTGAATCCTGGACCGAGAAGGAAGTCACAAAACGACCGAGACACATTTTAACTGCGATAAAAACACGAATAATATCGAAATGTAGCGGGAGAGAAACAAAATTCTCACCGACAGCAGGTGAATAAATTCTTCTTCTACTATTTTTTAAATGTTATCAACACGCAGTTGCGAAGGGATCCGCATTTTAGGAAGAGAAGAAGACATTTGGTTTCTTCTTCAGCATATTTATGCTTTAAAACAAGTGTGTTCATCACTCCGAAAAAAATAGTCGTTTATTTCCCTTAATTCGTTAGTTTTTTATTATAACGATCGGGTTGAGCTTCAAATTCAAATTCAAAAAACTTAATTTGTCCCCGGGGGGCTAATTATTTACATTTTGAATATGGCACGAAACATTTGCGGTGTAGCTAACGTGATTTTCTTAACACCACAGCCTGAGTGCTCGCCACATTAATCGTGAGAGGGTTTTTGTGTTTTGTTTCGCTTTCTTGTAGAACTTTCTAAATTCACGTTTTTTTTTAAACAGTACCGTTCATTTCTGATATCTAAAGAAAATAATCCAGAGTTATGCTTTATCAAATCCATTATTTTTATTTACCAAAATGTAATTTATTCATGCTGAAAAAGAAATTTGATCTATGTTGCCTTTAAATGTCTAAATCCTTCATTGAGCATCTGAATGCTACTAAAATGTATCATGTAGGCTGTATATTTTTTAGATTATGTAAATAAGATAATATTAAACGCTTCT
Source organism: Cheilinus undulatus (assembly GCF_018320785.1). Classification (NCBI taxonomy): domain Eukaryota; kingdom Metazoa; phylum Chordata; class Actinopteri; order Labriformes; family Labridae; genus Cheilinus; species Cheilinus undulatus. Next base: position 23,812,902 of record NC_054886.1, read on the forward strand.
TTAAAGTTTCATAAATGCATTTAAATTTGCATATTTATAAAGCTGATGACAATTCAGACAATTATACAGACTATGCGTTTGAGGGAAAAGGGAATGTTTTTAATGCAGGAATCATTTTTGTTTACACTTTTTAAGCTAAATCTGTTACCAAAAAAGGCCTAAAACTGGTTCAAACTCTGCAGGTGTATCCTGTCATTTCTCAGATACTGGCTTTTGCCATTTTACTTGTAGCGTTTTGTTTGATTTAATAAGACATAAATATCTTCCAGATTGTGCAGTGTTATTTGAGTATTTTCTCTTACTCTGAAGGGCAAAAAGTGTGACTTGAAACCCCTTTCAATCAAATTTGAGTTCCGTTTGTTACACTCAAAGAAAGCAGGAATTTATACACGAAGATGATTTGATGACATTTATTGGTCTGCACATAAAAGAGCCATATTCCAGTTGGTAAAACTTTTCTTTGTTGTTTGTTTCCAGCATTTAAACGTGGATAATTTCATTTAAGAAAACTGCGTAAACGCCGCTTGTAGATTTCAGTTTTTCTTCTCTCCCTTCAAACTCTCAGATTTAAAAAAATCCACAGTGTTAGGTGCATAACAACTCATTTTTCTCTGCAAGAAATATAAAGAAAAAAACCCAGTCTGCGTGTTTTGGCCTCAGTTAAAACTGAAAAAACGTATTTACACTTTTTTTTTCAATAAATAAACAATTCCTTCATTGTTTACTTCGACTCACACTGAAACAGACACACGATGCAACTCACATAAGCGCTACCGACCCTTAGAAAGACTTGAAAGAGCTTGAATATGTGCTTTTATTGTGAAAAATCAAGCTCTTTGTTTATATTGTTGAAACAGTTGGACATAAAATCACAGTTTCACGCGCTCGAGTGTTTTTCATTCCAGCGCAGATTTGTGCGCAGCTCGTGCTCGATGTGTGAACTCTGAGTGGCCCGGTGCCCTCCCTCTGACCTCCAGGATTACTGTAATCTCTGTTGATTGATCTGATTGATCAGATTCATCTCCACGAGGCCGCAATCCAGCCGCACGCGGGGGTGGAGGTGGTGGTGGGTGGGGTGGTGGTGGAGATGAGGCAGTCTGTGCGTGGTGCAAACAAACATTTTCTCTCTCTATTTGGCCCATGGGCACGTGCAGGCAGGGAACATATCCAGGTTTTCATACACACATCAGGATCATGTGCAGCAGAAATCTGCGCCCATGGAGGGAAATTAGGATTTAGATTATTTCAGAAATGTGAGTCTAATGAAATACGGTTTTAAATTTCGAGGGATTACTTCTGATTTCATCATCTGTAATTAAAAACACCAAGAACGACAACCTTTTCACTCTTTATTTGCAGTAGATAAGAGCTAAACCCATGTCCATTTCATCATGTGTTTAATAAAACACAAATTAAACCATTTCAAAGTAAAAGCCTCTCTTTTAGGCAAAGAAATCTGAATGAAAAGAAGGAAAAGTTGGTTATTGGTCTGTCCTACTGAGAAATTAATGAGAAAAACTAACATGACAGGAGTGATTAATGAGAAGTGAAGAATGTGCAAAATTGAATTAAGTCCCCTTGTGTGTGATCAAAGGAGGGTGTGACACTTTTTACAGTAGAAGAAGAAACAGGCAGGACCTGGAATAAAGGACAATCAGAAAAAATAACATTAGGTAAAAGTGTTATTTGCAGATGTTATTGTTGTTTCAGAGCAGACTCATTATGATGCACAATAAAAACACTTTATTATTTACATTTCTGTACAGAAGTAATGTTACATTAGCATGTTAGCATTATTCTTTCAGCCCTATGAAACTGATAGGCTGTTTGATTTTCTATTGAAATTTCTTTCTGAAATGACCTTTAACTTGTTTGTTTCAGTTTGTATTGATCTTTAATAGCTGAATTATTTAAAATCATGTTAAGGTACAAAAGTGGAGAGAAAAAACATGAAAGCTTTTGATCAGAGAATTGAATACACTCTTCAACGTATGAAGTGCATTTTGCAACATATTGACATACAATAGAGGAAATAATCTTAAACAAACAAATAATACAAGAGTTATGTAAAGGGAAAAGTGAAAGAAAAAATAAAAGGCAAAATCAAAAAAGTTAATAAAAACAATTCCGAAAATTCAAAAAGAAAAAAACACTACAATGTTTGACATTTGGAATTTTGATACTCTAAAACAAAATGACAGAGAGCGATTACAATTAAACTAGAATTAACAATACATAAAGAAAAACTGGAATATGATAGAAAACTGTACAAAAATAAGGAACTTTATCAAATGAAAATATACAAAAGAAAGCATTTTTTCTTGCAATATATGCCAAGATCATGCGATACAATATGGTTCAGTAAGGTTTGATACAGTAAGATTAAATATGACTACACGACATGATACGACACAATAGGATACCTATTAGAGACGATATAGTATGATTTCATTCAACAGGTCAGGACAGAGTAGGAAAAGATCAAGTATGATATAGTGTCATACAATACAATACAATACCATTTGATATGATATAAGACAAGATGATATGATTCCATTTAATATGATAGAATACAGGACAACACAATAAGATTTGAAATGATATGATGTCATGGCACAATGTGATACAACATGATGGCATACCTATCATAGGATATGATATGATTTATGATATAAAACCATTTAATTTGATACGATTCATTACAATTCAATATGATACAATGTGAGACAAGAAAAGATGATATGATTCCATTCAATACAATACAATACGATACTATGTGATACAACAGGATTCTATTCAATTCGATAAGTTCCTTTACAATAGGTTATGATACAATATGATATTGTGCCATTTGATACAATTTTTAAATACTATTCAGTTTGATACATTACCATATGAGGATTCCATCAGGAAGAATCCAATAGGATTCCTTTTATTTCGATATGTACAATACGAAACAATATGAGGAAAAAAAGGCGAGATGATCCCATTCAATACGAAACTATACGGTACAATTCGATATGATGTGACATCAAACGGTACAGGATTTTATTTAGTCCAACAAGTTACAGCATGATATCATTCCATTCAAAATGATACAGGACATGACACAATACGATTCCATTTATACCAGTGGCTCTCAACTGGTCCGGTCTCAGGACCCAGTCTGTCTTAAAACAGATCCCAACCCAAATTTCCCCAAAATTTTCAACAAGTATGTTTAGTTAATTGAATGTGTTGCAGTTTGGAGCATGCTTGGACCAAAACACCTGATAAAAAAAAAAAGAAAGAAAAGAGAAAACTGTCAAATTGTATACCCTCTTTCCCTGTCATTATGTGTACATTTTTGCCAATTTTCCAGAGAACTAGAGCAATTACTTCATTATCATGGGAAAAGTAGCCATCTGTTGCAAGAAGAGGAGATAAAGTAGTTTAATTATTGATCAAACATTTAAATTTACCCAATTTCACTTAAAAAAGGGTAAAATAAAAGGTATCCATGCATATCCAATAAGGACTTTAGGACTTTTGCCACCATTTTTTTACTAGACACCTAGTTGCGACCCACTGAAAACTGCTTCGCGACCCACTTTTGGGTCCCGACCCACCAGCTGAGAACCACAGATACATACCGTACAATGCAGAGTGAATTGATCTGGTTTAATACAATAGGATATGATGCAACAAGATATGGCACCATTTGATACAATACAATAGGATGCAATACGATATGATGTGAACCAATAAAGTCACTCTATAATTTATGCAATAATGCAACCAGTGGCAGAGTTCAGAGTATAAAATACAACCACTTATTTTTCAGTCTCTACAGTCTACTCGCATCTAAATCCCCTCTCCTAGGAAAGCAAAAGCTACAATAACAGCGATTTGCTTACACTAGGACATTGATTTATAATGCGTTACTGCCAACACTGCTGAAGAATGAGGAACAGTTAACTCAGAATGTGTAATCATGTCGTTTTCTCAGCCAATAGTCTTTTGACAATTCTGCTCTTCTTTTGCTGTTAATTTCATAACGGACATGAGGTGACTGTGTGCAAATACTAATAGGTTACGTTTATGTTGACTTAACATGGAGGATGATTGGATTGGACTTTATTTATAACAGGAGGAAGAGGAAAAATCAAGAGTATACCTACTTCTACAGGCACCACTGGATACATGGGAAGCTGGACAGACACTATGAGCTGCACACTTTTAAAGGAGAAGATAAAAAAAGACAGACTAAAGCTTGTAGACAAAAGGACTGTGTTTCATGTTCTTGATTTTATAATGTGATACAAAACAAATAATTGTACCATTAAAAGGATAAGCCTAGGACTATTTAAAGACTTAAAAATACTGAGATTTATGTAAGTGTTTGGTACAAATGAAGACATCATAGACAAGCTTTTTACTCTTTTTTGGTTAAGGTTTTTTACCGTGTATAAAGCTACAAATAGACAAAATAAGCCGGTATGTCAGACCATGAATGAGGCTGTCCCGTTTGTCGAATTTTTGCAGCAAAAAGAGCAACTAAAATGTTTCCACAGTTGTTAAAATGATCACAAAAAGGTGCTTTTTCCATCATTGAATGCTTATACAATCACATGACAATGATTTACATTTTATGGAAGATTTTATGGTGTTTAAATTCAGCTTTTTTGAGGCTTTGGATGTGCATAAGTAAAGACAGAGAGGCTGACAACACCGCAGAGAAGGAGGAAGGAAATGTGTGTATGTGTGAGTGTGTGTCCCAGCACAGCAGCAGCAATCAGTCCCCTCTTGTCTCTCTGCTGAGTGCGTTGTGTGATTGACAGTTTCTATTCTTCCTGTGTGAGATTAGAGACGCTGAAAGGAGTAACGAGCCGCGCCTCAGAGCTGTAATTACGGCCTGTGAAAGAAAAGTAAAGAAAAAACACACACTGCTAAACTATAATTATATAATCCAGCTCTTTTTTTCAGCCCCGTGTTTTCAAAGATGTTTCACCTGTAAGGAGGAAACTCCAGCCAGTGTTTCTGTCACTGCTAACACTGAAATTATCTCACAATCACAACAAACTACAGGCTGCAACATCAACACAAAACTGCTGAAAAAAAGATGTCTGCACACATGTATGGTGTACATTTACAGTGTTTGTATGAAAACACAGATACTAAACTCACTTAAGGATCTTTTTCTTACAGTTTATGTACAGCTGGGATATTCCAACAGCTGCTATAGAAATTTAGAAATAAAGGACTTTCTTCTAAAGAGAAGATGAAAGAATGAAGAAAAACACCTGTTGAATTGTATTTTTCACTTAGACCCAACTCACTGATTATTTCAGGTCTTAATCTGAGATTCGTTCTAACAAAAGTATGTTGTAATGTCCCTTTAGTCTTTCCTCGTTATGGTTAAAGGTGTGTATTAAATATTGTTACAAATATGAGCTAGTGAAGGCTGGCAACATTGTGTTTTTTAGTTGACATTACATGTTGAACATGTTATTCACAAAGATTTTACCCAACTTTGTCAAATATGAAACCCCATCATGTCTGCATTTGTAGCTTGCAGAGCCAGGCATGTTTTTTATTGGACATTTAAATGACTTTAAGCTGATTTTTCTTTTTTTTTTCATAAATTTCCAATTTTAACCCAAAAATCAACTTGCTTTGTGTTCAATCCATCAGGTTAACAAGACATGAATGTAGCCTCTTTACAAAGATATTCAAACACCAAAAAGAGGTGAAATCCAGATGTGATATACAGTATTGGATCTGATACAGTACAATACAGTATGATATGATGATTTGATTCAGCTCAGTATGATTCAAAAATGAAATAACATTATAAGAAATGAAACAAAACACAACAAAACAATTTGATAATATATTATGATATATGTTGTATAACAATACAGTACAATTAATATGAAATGACCAGTACTATACATAATTTCTTTATAAAAAACTTCAGGCAAGATTTCAGACAAAAAGTACAAAAACACCCAAAAGAATAAGACAAAACCAAATGATACTACACAATATGGTTTTATACAAAGTCATACAATACAATCTGATAGTAAGGGAGCTCTGACTATACAATATGATACCATACCAAACAATAAAAAAAGAAAAAAAGAAACAATTTGATAAAAAATGACACTGAACAAAAAAAAACCCCATCAATGTATGATTTGATACAACACAATATGATACAAAAAATACCATACAAAATCATATGAAATGAACTTTTGGTTCGTGTTTATACAATACAATACAACAGTTGGGGGGTTCAATACAAAACAAACAAACAAACACAGAAGAAACAATTTGATAAAAAACAGATCAAAAAAATACCATATGTTATGATTTTGAACAATATAATACAAAACAATATTATATCAAATAAACTGATATGATATAAGATGAAATTAAACATGTAGGTATGATTCCATACATTAAAAACAAACGTGAAAATAAGACTAAAACAACAAAAAAACAAATTATTCTACACACATACAATCTGGATCAGAACCATGTAAAACAATACAATACTAAGGGAGATTTCACAGTACAACACAGTACGATACGATATGATACAATACAATATGATATGATATGATATGATACGATACGATACGATACGATATGATACGGTACGATAAGATATGACACAATATGATTGGACATGATGCAAAACCAAATCATTTTTTTTTTAAAAACAACTATTTGGTAAAAAATAGATTAAAAAAACAAGATTTGACACAAAACAATATTATACAGAAATATGTGAAATTTTCTTATATGATACAAAATAAAATGATACAAAACATACAGATATGATTCTTTACACAAATAAAAAACAAAACAAAACAAAACATGAAAATAGGATTAAAACAACACAAAACCAAATGATACTACACACATATAATCATACATATCACATACAATCTGGATCAGTACCAGCATCAGCAATACAATGCTAGCAGGGATTTCATGACAAGGTATGACGTTACAATATGTTACAACACAATACGATACAAAGCAAAGCCAAAAGAAACAATTTGATACAAATTTAAACAAAAAAATGCCATATATGATTTGACACCATATAATATGAAACAATACCATATAGAAATATATGAAATTTACTGATATGATGCTAAATGAAATGAAACAAAACATATAGGTTTGATTCCCAAGGCTGCCCATAAGGGGAGGAAAGGGAAGCGCTGCCAAACTGGGGGCTGAAGGAGGTCATCATGGTTCACTGCAAAGTTAAGCTGCAATAGCCATATTTAATTTCTAAGCTGAATAATAACCACTCTTATCAAAACAACAAAAATTATTTTATATCTTTATGCTTCAGTACAATATAGCCTTCTATGAACTGTAATCCCCTTTTCTTAACACAGAATGACCTTTTTATTGATGTTAATGAGCACACTGAGCTAAACCTTTAGAAAAGTTATATCAGACTTCATAGATAAACCATAATGTTCACAGACATCAGGAGTCTAGTAGGGAAAACTGAGACAATGTGAAAATGATCAAATAATGGTCAAAAGTTGCAAAAAGAAGTGGCAAAATGAATGGAAAAAGTGGCAAAAGGGGATTAAACAAAATTCATTTCAACATCAGAACCCAACAATGGCTTGTAACAAAAAAAGGAGGTAACTTTTAGCAAGGATGCTACCATCACACACAGTTATTGATGTCATTAATAAATCCCACTTGGGGTTGGCCCAATCTCTGGGTTTGTCAGGGGCCCAGCCAGTTCTGAGGACAGACCTGGTGATTCTATACAAAAACAGGTGTCACTGTCGGGCAGAAATTCACACCAACTTTTTTTTTTTTTCATAAATCAGTGCTATTGGTCACTTTCTACATCTGTCGGTGGGTTTTGTAAACCACTGAAAAGCATCAAAAATGCTTGTGCCCTAACCCCATAGGTCCTTTGGATCGGAAGTACTTTCACAAAAACTAATCTCCTAAATTCGATTTAGCAAATTCAAAACTTTGTAGCTAGCTTTAGCTTGATTTTAGAAAAATATGAATAATATAATGGCAAATACAGTTAACTGACTATACAGAAAGGCATAATGCAGACTTCTTTAATGTAGTTTTTTTTTTTTTTTAGGTTTTCTTGTATCTTAGTGATGGACAAAATGATAAGATATATTATGATACATAACAATATAATGATTATGATGCAAAATGAAACAATATGCAGAACAAAATGATGTGATAAGATTAGAAAAGCAAAAATAAGATACAATATGATACAATTTGTCATAAGAGGAAAGTATAATTCAAGTATAATTCAAAACTAAAAATACAATGAAATACAATATGATACTTTATGATAACGCGCAATGTGATATGATGCAAAATGATACTCTGCCAACCTCCTTGGGAAATCTTAATGACAAGAAGTGCTATTTACATTTAGCCTCCTCCCACATCAGATGTTTGTTATACAGATTACACCACAAAAAAAGTAAAAAACATGGATTAGAGATAGCTTCCATATCACATCTTTTATGAGAAGCATTACAATCCAAGACTTTTCCTAAATCCTTACAGGCCAGGTTCAGAGAGGCAAAAATAAACTGACTTTTTTCTAATGTAAAACAATTAAAGAAGCTGAGTGTAGCTGTTTAAAAAGCGCTGTAGGCTTTCTGTTTACATAGAAAAGCCAAACTAGCACGTGACATGTTTATCCTGTATTTAGTTTTTAAAAAATACTGATATTTAGGCCCTAACTTTAAGTTTTTAAATATATTTTGGTCTGTTTATAGTCACGTTGCTTAGAAATTGTGGATAATTTTAGGCAATTTATGCGTTTTTATGCCCTAAAATGCACCAAATATTAACGATATATGCTTCTGCCTCACATTGATTTTTGGCGAAAATCACAGCACATGAAGCAAAACACCCTGGCAGTGTTCAGGGCTGTGGGGAAACCCGGGCTGGTTTTTTATTTTTTGTCTCTTTCCCCCCATCGTGTCATGTCTTCGTCGCTCTGCTCTGCAGCGCCGTTCATCCTCTTATCAAAACGTGCCTCTGCCGGCTGACCAATCAGCAGCGAGCGTTGTGTTTGTACAGGAAGTGACGTGTCGGTGTTCCTGCCTTCTGTAAAGTGTACCGTGTCACCACAAATATCATCCACACACCAACATCGCTTCTGTGTTGGTGCGGGCAGAGTATCATCTGCCGGCTCTTACAACCGCGATGTTGTAGCTTTGAGTCAAATTAAATTAAACTGTTTGGACATTCATTGTGCACCAAGGTGCAGGTGTCCCTTCTCCCGACATTCCCTTTCACAAAGACGATTTTTTATCTTGCAGCTGGAGAGCAACGACCCCTTTTATGTGGTAGTTCAGTGAAGGATCCGCGGAGGTGACCCGGGTTGAAGTAACAGGCTGCACCTCAGGACAAACCTGGACAAACTTCCCCCCTAGTTTCCACCACACTCAGCTCTAACCGCTGTATTTTTCTCCAGTGTGTGTCTGTAAGTGTGTGACAGTGTGCACCGCCTCATTTCACGTGTGTGTTTGTGGCACCTCCCCGCTCCTCCATAGATCTCGTTGCCCCCCTTGTGATAACCTAACACCATGCACTTCTTCTTCTGCTCCTCCTGGCTGCTGCTGCTATAATTCCTCACATTTTCTCCTTTGCCTCTTTTGGTTTTGGACTCCGGACCCCCTTCGCGTCATGTCTCGACGCCTGAAGCCGGCTCCCTTCCAGGACCGCGTGCTTCCTTTGTAACTGGATCTACTTTTTTAATTTTGGAGGGAGAGGAGAGGAGGGCATGCTCTGCTCGTCTCTGGAGAACACTTGCAAAGAGAAGAAAGTAGGAAGAGGAGGATAGAAGAAGAAGAAGAGGAAGCAGCAGAGAGAGACACAGACGGAGAAGCTTCAGAGAGGACTTTGTAGATGTTTGATCAGACCACGACTATGGGCGATGGGAACCACCGCTGTGGACCCAACCCGCTGTGTCCGGACCGGATGGAGACAAAGTGCCGCGCCGAGATAGGGAGCAGGTCCCCGGTTCAGAGCTCCACCGACACCCCGGGGACGTCAGCGTCCACGCCGACGTCGTCCAGCGAGGACGGGCACGACAAACTTTTGGGAGTAGACCCTGACTACTGCCGGAGGATACTAGTGAGAGGTAAGAGAGTAAAATACTAATATTTTAAAACTGTGGAAAAGTAGACCTTACACTGGTAAATTTATGCTGGTTTCCACGAAAGCCAGGCTATTTAAACTGACTAGCAGAACGAGACATCAACATTAGTACTCTGTTATCCCTCTTAAATTTACAATAATGAGAGATGTAATATGTTAAATTTTGTCTTTTGTTTTCCCTCATTTCTCTTGATTAAAAATGCCCAACGTATGTCTGAAATACTCAAAAACAAAAAAGTGAAATCATAATGTATGTAAACTTTTAAAAAGTGTCGTTAACTCAAGGAGTGCCTTCTTATTTCAAAACTAGTGTCCAACAATACTCCACCTCTGGGGCAGCCTGGTAACAATAGGCTACTTTCACTTCCGTGATGCCAAAATGACTGTAACACCAGACCGCACCTGCAAAATACTCAATTTAAGAACAACGTAAAATCCTATTTGAATTAATGTTTGCAGCAGTTGTCAGAACTTCTCTATGCTTGAAATTTTAATGGAAATTTTTCAACATTGCAAGTTAATTAAAACTGACTCATTATAGCTCAATTATAAGGTAAAATACAATGGCAAAGTGTTCATAATTATTAGCATAAATTCACACCTCGAGGCTAGTTTGACGTTTGTAGTAGCTAAGTGAAATATCACGTAGCTTTCCATTGATAGCCACTCTTAATCACTGGGTTTGGGTGTGTATATGTGGGGCTACTTGATTGCCTTTGTGTGCCAGCCTTATGTTCATGTACATGAGAATAATATTTAATTCAGAGGAGTCCACGCCCTCCTGCCAGCAGCCCTCTGAGTCACACTGGGACTCTTAAAAACATTTTAAAAATCACAAATACTTTGTTTGCTTTTTACTTATTTGTTTTTGTAATTTTAGATTATTAAGAAGTCGAATTTAACTTTAAGTACCCGTGTATCCGTAAACAATTGTTTTGAATTTATATTTGAAAACAATTTGTAAAAAAAAGAGTGCACAGTAAAATGTCAGTAAACATTTAAAAACACATAAATATCTTTACATTCACGTAGGTTATTAAAGGCTGTTTTCATTTAGGTTTTTGTTATTATTGTTAATAAAGGGCGTTAAAAAAAAAGTAAAATTTAAATATACTGTTACGTAAAGGGATTTTTCATACTAGAACATACTGATGCTAAATTAATGTAATGCTTTCCAGGAACAGAGTACACTGCACGGTTTTTCCCGTGCATAATCCCATTCACAAAACGCGTAAAATAAAAGCTCAGCTCAGTACTTTTGGTATTTTTTTCTTACAGTGTTGTGCAACTTTTTGCTGGGGAAATAATCAATATGTCGGCCTATTAACCCGCGGTTATATGCGTATATTAACGTACCCTAGACTGAGTGATTTCTTGTCTGCACAGTTTGGGTTTATAATAAAGTATTTAATTCCTAGGCGCACAGAATTAGCTTGTTTAGCTAAAAATACAATTTATGCAGCCAAGAACAATTTTAAAGAGTAGAGTTGTCAATGGAAAAAGAAGGCAAGAGAGAAAAAATGTAAATGAGCTAACATATTAGACGTATCTGCAGATATGATTATGGTCATGTTGAACAAGCGTGTCCAAAGCATCGTTCAGTTCCAGTATTTTTATAACATACACTTTTGTTTAGATAGTTGCTTTAACAGTATGAGAGGGCTCTATTTTATATTTAGAATATTTTCCATACAGCCAACAAGACAAAACTCTTTATTTTTCACATAAGCCCTTGTAGGCTGGCAGGTGTTCCTATATTCTCAATAAACCATGTCTACTGTGTCGTTGTTGTGTTTTTATGAGTCGCTGGTTGTAAAGGTTGTCCAACAGAGGCGGAAGAGGCCTGCAGAAGCACAAGAAGAGAGGTTTTTTTTTTTTTTTTGCATTCAGTCCTCTGCACGTAGCAAACGACGCCTTCAGTGTCAGGATTTGTTTTTAAAGCTTGATACAGGAGGGGTGCTTTTTTCCTTCAGCACAGAGGCAGGGGTCACCGAGAGGTCAGCGGGTCTGCCGTGTAACCGCTGCCCCCTCTCCTCTTGCTGCACTTTGAGCTGATATTTTACAACAAGGGAACGTTTTAATTTTCCCCACTGTGTTTCTATGTATTTGGAGGATTTTGTGGAATCACTGGTGCGGAGTCTAGCCTGCCTGGTGACACATTACGCATGGCCATTACGCGTGCGTAAAGATGGAGACCTCTGAGGCATGTTTCATTACGTAGCGAATACCAGAACACTTGAGAACGACTGCCTGTAACTATGAGGCCGAAATAGCTGTTTAATCCATACATATGGATCGGTTATCAATTGAATCAATCTGCTGTTACAGACAATGGCACAGTTTTCATTTTACGCATTGAGTCTCCTTCACTTCACTTACTGTATTTATTCCCCCCAATCATCTCATGTTAAAATGGCTCAATCAGAAGGAGAAAAAACAAGTCAAATATTGACTTTAAACAAACAAATATTATTACAAATATGCAAAAAAAAAAAAAAAAAAAAAAAAAAATTAAAAACCTTTGTGGTGTTGTCCCCCTTATAGAATCCTGGATCCATGGATGTTCGGTTCTATCAGTTATGTTTCATATTTAATTCAGGCCTCTTCATATTTTATTCGGTTGCATATTTTATGAAGTCAAAACCCTGGACAAAGAGAAAGGCTTGTCTGGCCTGCGCTTCTGTTCAATGTGATAAATACGAACATATATTCTCTGTTACAGTGCAGCCAGAATACGCAAATATTGAGGGAACAAGACACCTTTTAAAATCTATAACGAATAAAAATGAGGTTGCTTTTTTCCTCTTTTTTGTGAGTGTGGACATATTATCTTCAGGATCCTATGTGGAGTAAATTGTCTGCGAAATTACCCTTTCCGTCTAATTTTTATTTTACATTTGTAATACATTTAATACAGTCTATTGCATAACTTGTAATCTCAAGGTTTCGTTTATATTATTTTTTAATTGGCTTTCTGTATTTCATATCAAAAATAACTTGTGTAACTATAGAAACAACAAAATCCTAATAAATCAAATAAAACTAAAGGCACAGCGCATGCCAACAGATTCAAGTCAGTAAAAATAGTACTAGAATAAAGACTTACATCAATGAGGAATCTAAAAAAATAAAAATAAAAATAAAAACCAAGATCAAAGGCGTGACAAAATGCCACGTTTTAATGGGAATGTGTAGCCACGCGCACTCTGCTCTTGTTTTGGGTGCACAATGACGCATAACTTGGAAGTGAAACAGTCGACACTGACGCCCCGATCACGTTGTCTCTCTACTTTGGGATGAACTAAATGTCAGGCAGGGGAATAAGGTGGTGCCATCTTTTATGTGCGTCACTTCTGGTTGGAACAGAGTGAATAGTTCAACAGTTTAACCGGACAAAATGTGCTCAGAAATTTTGGCAAAAGAGCAGAATTCACATTGTGAGGGCAGTTTTATCACGCACGATTATTATCGGTCAAAAGTTTCCAGTGGAGTCTTCAAACTGTCATGGCTTTGAATTAAGGATTTAAATTCCAGTCTAAAACCATTAAAAGACAATATATATTCTTTAATTTAAAGCACGCAAAACTGTTGTGTATCTGTAACCACGGCGATTAACATTATGCAGGCAGTGTTGCTTAAAAATCTCAACATTCCTTAAATATAAATCAAATAAACAATCTGTTTCATAAGATGTGGCATGAGCACCCACTCATTTAGATTTACAGAGTGGTGTCTGGCCTGTGAATTGTTGGGTGTTATTCACTACACAGCTGTGTTTAGTGGGGTCTACAGCACACAAGGATGAAATAAACACCCCCTCTCTATGGAAAGTACACACGTATATTGTTTACCTCATAAAAGCTCTTATTTTCTCTGTGAAGCTTTTAGCCAATAGCACAGCTCATATTAATATTACATCAGTTTTCTTAACGTAGCCTGTAGTTACTCGAGCTTGAACAGAAGGTGTGTTTATCTGTTATCTATATCCTTACACCGAATGCAATCCTACGTTTAAGCCATCGTTTATAGTCTTCGTTTGGACAAAGTGGTGTCAAACGCAAATTAACTGAGACTGTTGGGGTTCTTTTTCGTACAGACGCCAAGGGCACCATCAGGGAGATCGTCCTGCCAAAGGGACTCGACTTGGACCGGCCCAAGCGCACGCGGACCTCCTTCACGGCCGAGCAGCTGTACCGACTCGAGCTCGAGTTTCAGCGGTGCCAGTACGTCGTGGGCCGCGAGCGCACCGAGCTCGCGAGACAGCTGAATCTCTCAGAAACGCAGGTAAGAACGAGCTTGTCTCAGAGTTTATATTAAACAGTAGGTGTGGTGTCGCTCCATACTAAATATTGTACTTGAAAACTCGATTTTCTGCCATCAAATTTAGTCTTTTGTTGTCTTGAATCTCAAGCTTGAAGGTTGGCCATGTGTCCTCGTAATAGTTGGTTTAAAGGGGGAAATGGTGCAACAAGCCAGAAAACGCTAATGTTTGTAAAAAAGAGAAAAAAATCAAAAGACAACCAAAAACAGCTAAAAAAGATTTTTTAACAATAAGTAAGAAAATCAAATATAAGTGTGACATAAAGGCCATCACCAGAGTTTTTTATTCAAAACGGAGCAGCCTTATCGGAAACTAAGCTAGTTGCAGCCACTGGTAGCTAAGTAAGGGTTTGAATCCTCTCTAAAGACCTTTAGACCTCAAAAACTGGACTTCCTGTATTCTGACTCATTTTATTAGTCACTTAGAATAAAAGTACAGTGTCTTGAGCTTTTAATGCCTTTATTCAGAGAAGAGGGCAGTGAGTACTGTCAGACAGGGATAAGAGAGAGAGGGAGAGACATGTGGGAAAGGAGCCACAAGCTGGACTTGAACCTGGGCAGCCTGTGACAATGGGCTTTACCTAACCCCCAGGTCATCTACGCTGCATTTTCCATTTTTTAGCTCAAAAATATATGCTAAAGCTAGAAGGAGGTAGTGCTGTCTTGAACGTAATGCTAAAGTTCGGGAAAAAAAATCATGACCTAAATGGTGAGAATAAAACAAAACTACCAGTACAAACAAAATGGGGAAGATTTTTTGTTGACGTAGCAGTAGCCTTGCCATCAGCAGGCCTAGCTAGTTCGGGCCTAAGCTTGGACGTAGCACATATTTAAATTCAGTACATTTATCATGTCATAAGAGCAACCAATGTTGTTGAGGTTTTTCATTATAATAAGTAAATTACTAAGATGTATTGTCACATGTAAATTTAGTCCTCTAATTTCTCTCTCTTTATAGTAATAATCTGCCTTTTTTTTCTCCAACATTGCGATTGTGATTTAATCTGCCATTTTTTCATAATTTTCCTCATTGGATGTATTTCTCTACTAAAAACAATAACTCGTTTTACATTATAACAAGCACACTATTTACTTCATTAAAAAAAAGGCTAAACAATTTTGAAAAAATAAGTATTTGCGAATATTTTTACTTATTGCCAATTTACTATGAATCGTTGAATGATGTCGTTCTCATTTTTAATGACAGAGATATACAAAAACTAGACAGTAGGATTTTTGCAAACCATTCAAGACAAAATTAAATGTTGTGATGTGTAGTACAGAACATCTCTGTTGCAAAAAAAAACTATTAAAGTGGTATTTTGAAACACATTTCAGGTCAACGAAATATTGCACACTCTGCAATTTGAAAACTGCAGTAGGACATATTGTGATTTAACCTAAATTGCGATGAATTGCCCAGCCCTACCTCTTAGCCAATCAGAGATGAGGAGTTGAAACATTGTCCCGCCTAAAAACAGCCCCAAGTGGTGCTCTTAAATTAGCATATCTTATGGCTGACCTTGAATATTCTCTTTTCAGTGGAGTAGCTATTTTTAAAAAAGACTCACAAATACATATTACACATAAAAGGCCATGAATGTTTGTGCACGTGCAGAAGGCCTTGATTGTGTGTGGAGGGTACATGTGGTAAAAGTAAAACTTTACATTCAGTTTTTTTTCCAAAATTCAGCGACGTTATCACATAAATATGCTTTTAAAGAATATCTCACCATGTCCACGTATGAAAAATTTAAACACTTGCCTGATACCACCAATAGATGAGTCAATGCCTGTGACTCATGCAACCTCAATAAGGACGCTTTCATCAGAGGGTGGAAGTTAAAGGTGTAACGCTGCATCTGGTGTTGCTATCAAGGACGACCCACACAATGACATTTTTAACCGTTTTTTTTTTCTTGAATATGAACGTTATCTGAAATCTTTCATTTTCTGCCCATATAAAAACAGCAATGTTTATGCATTTAAGACTACTACAGCCGCGTTGGAACGACGTAGGAGCACGTTGGTCCGTTAATGCAGATACTTCAAGGCTCTGTCAAACAGCTCGCGCTCTTCATTCAAATTTTCCTCCAGCGCAGTGAGCCCAACCCCTCTGTGTTTGTTTAAAGCGTCACATCTGACGCATTGACGTAAAAAGAATGCTATAGCGTGAATGGGATCTCTACTCTTTTTATTTCAGGATTTATGGCTCGTTTTTCTGTATTATTATAATTTTTTATTTTTTTTTATTCAGGCGATGATTACTTAAATAAATAAAGACCACATTACCATCTTGTGAAGAAAATATTCAAAGAAAATTAATTAAGTAGGTTTATGGCGCTCCAACCACATTAGTGTTGCATTTTGACTCAATTTTTCGATTCATGATTCAAAAGCTTTTTGATGTTTTCTGTGTAGCTTCATATATTTTATTTTCTGGGAGATTACTTATTTTTCCCTCCAAAGTTATTTTTTGTTGCTGCCGTGATATCGTTATTTAGATCGAAGCAAGCATATATGTGCATTTTTTTGTCTTGCGTCGCTATTTTTTAATAAATGCGTCCGTGGAAAACAATCATTTTCAGAATAGGGCAGTTTTGCTTGCTTTTCTGTCTCGTAAACAGGATAGATAATGTATAAAACGGCGACTTTCAATAATAATAAGACGGATATGATAGAGACACGAAAAATACTGTGAAATATAAATGAATTCTGTTCAAAATCAACCCTTTTATTCATGTTGTGCAGATTATGAGCACGTAGCAGCAGCTCTGTAGGCCTTTTGATCTTTGCAGACTTTAATCAGCTCTTGTGTAAAAACACTTGTTGCTGGAACTTTACGCGCCACTTTGAAGGAGGCCAACATTATAATAACCACAAAATAACACACTCAAACATAGAGGTGATGTGTGTGTGTGTTAGTGTGTGTGTGTGTGTGGGAACACAGAGCAGCCACTGTGTCCCTCATTAGTGCTGACACTCGGGGTGTTAATGGGAGGGCCTGAGCTTCCTGCTGCTGTGAGGAGACGCTGTGAGGGCGGCACACGATTGGCTGAGAGAAAAACTGTGTGACCTTCAAAGTGAGAACAAAATGTAAATACTCTTTTCAGTAATGGCTGTGAAATATTAAACCCAATGCTCTGAATTTCCCCTTAATGCTGTGTACCATTGAAGCAGCTTTTAAGAGTGATCGAAAGGCTTTTAGTTTGCATTAGAGGACTTTTCTTTTCTTCGTATTATCTTCTTTTATTTCTGGCGTTTGCATATTTTTTAAGCGAATGCATCATTCAAGGCTAATCTGGACAAATCACAAAAAAACATAGAAGCTCTCAAAGTTTTAGTTGCTTTCAAAGAGACTTGTTTGGGCTAGTTTGACGTGATTTGCGGTGTTTGTTGATGTTTTTTTTACTGCGCTGCTCAAGGCTTTCACAGGAGGTAGTTTGATGTTCATCTTCAAATTAAAGGTCGCAGGATTTAAAAGCTACTCCATTATAGCAAAGTGTGTTTATAGGCTATTTAAATCTCTGTTATTCGTTTTTAAAAAGAGTATTCAGAAGAGACATGGGCTTTGAATATCTATCTATCTATCTATCTATCTATCTATCTATCTATCTATCTTCTTGTCAAGTTGTGACTAAAGTTTGTGTTTCAAAAAAGTTTTTTTTCATTGTGGGGAATTTTATTTTCCAAATATCAGTCTTTTTTAAATAATTATTGTTTTGGTACAAAATTTGACTTTGGAAAAGATTTCAAGATTCATTCAATTTAGTTTTAGTGAAATTAATTCAGCAATGACATTTCATTTCGATTTCAGTAAAAACCGCATTGTCAAAGAAACCATTTCTGTTCCAAAATTATTTAAACAAATCGAAAATAATACAGCATTCAGCTTCAGCGGAGAATTTGTGTTAAAAAATTACAATTTGAACGTTTTTATCAAAAAACACAAACAACCGTGCATCTCCTTTTGTTTAAAGAAACTTTGTGTAAAGTTTATCTCAATTAAAAATTCACAGAGCCCGATTCTGAACGTGTCCAAATGTGACAGGCCTCTTTATCTGTGACTGAAACACACATACTAATTACAATAATATGGGAGGTTGTTGGATCGTTAAGTGTTTTTTAACAATGTTTGGGGATTTGGTCATTGACCCATGGAGTAACTCCAATTAGTTTGGTCAGGTATTCAAACTGATCACGCAATGAGGCAGCACACATTGGAGACACACAAACGCACACAAACACACACACAAACGCAGAGACGCAAGTGGACGGAAGAAAACCTCAATTAGACCGTTATAACACAGAGTTGTAGAAACTTAGTCCTGAGAATTATGCGGCTGTCCGGAGGCTTAAAACGACATAAAACACATAGGCTTATTTTATTTTACTATGTATGTCAGATATCTTTAAATTATCTCACACTGAACTTGTTTTACTCAGATCTTTAATGATTCCAACTTTCATTATTCTTACGATACTTGGGCAAAGTTTAATTGTGATTCCAGCTTTTGAATTGATTTTTCAAGATGTAAACTTTATTTACATCAGACAGCATAGGTTTTTAACAACAACAGGAAGCTACTGTGCTCGAGCTAAAAGACAATATTGCAAATATGAAATTTATATACCTAAAGTGGGCACATAAAAAAAAAAAATCAAGAATAAATTCTGAACCCAACTCACTACGAAATAAGCGTTGGTATTTGAGCACCACAAGGAAAAACAGCGTTTTTACTGCAATAAATTACATGGCAAACTATTTCTAACCCATAAAATTTCTTTTGAAACAAGTTCCACAAAATACTTGTCGTTTCATGACGAACACTGACAGCCTGCTGCTATTGAATTATGCTGCTATTGAATTATACTTCTGTAAAATACGCCTCTTTTGTACGGTTTTATTCTCCCTAACGTCCGAGTTTAATCGTCCAGACTTCACATTTAGCACAAATTTCGCAGAGTTAAGCTCGTATTCGACCACAAGTTTCAACTGAAGACATAAAAACGTAGATTTAATAAAAATAAATCGACCACATTCAAATGTTTAAGTGCAAACTGGCGCCAAAACAAACTTATTTTGTCTCCACGCTGCAACGTCAACCGTTAACCCTTGGTACGTACAGTACAGTTATCACTTCTGGTAACGCGTTGCTAAGTAACCAGTTACCGGCTTCGAGGTAGCCCTCCGCCCCGGCAGGTGGCTCACACAGCAGGAGGAAGTATCTCTGTGGGAGCCCTCTGTTCTTCTTAGTTGTTTCTATTTTTCTTTTTCTTTTTCTTTTTTTTTTTTTTTTTTTTTTTTTAGAAAGATTAAGGAGGAGTAACCAGCCCTCATTTTCGAGGTATGTGTCGGTTTCTGCCCGTGAAGGCTAGCTTTATTTGAAGTCTAGTACTACTTCAAAACAATAATATTACGGTCTCATAAAATGTCTAATCTTTCTTTGATAAGTATGAACGTTTACAGGCTCATTCTGCCGTTAAGTTCAAAATTGCTTCACTTAGGCTAAAGCTAGCCTTGTGAGCTTCTTTATTTGGCAGCTACATAGTTTAAATGAACACGTTCTTGTTGTTTTCCCTTCCTGTTTGCAAAACCTTTGTCAGAGTGACTCCAGCGACTTTTGAGCTCCTTTTTTAAAGGTATGGTGTGTTGATAATTTAGGTATAATCTTGGACTTATTTGTGTTCCCATTCATTTAATTATACTCTAATTTAACAAAGGTAAAAGCAAGGTGTCTACGGAGACTTAAAAAGTCTAAAAAGTTGATCAATCAATTTTGCAAAAATTAAGGCCTTTAAAAAGAATGAAAAAGTTTTACATGCAAGGCTATCAGGCCCTAGATTTTGTAACATAAAACGTTTTTATTCATCAAACAAAGTTGTAGGCTTATCTATATAATATGAAACACATGATCAATGAATTAGGATGTGCTGGTATTACTTTATTGTATGCTGGAAGAATTCTCAGCCAATCTAGACATATAGAAACAAATTATTAAAATGAATAGAACTCAACTGTAGTGAGCTATAGCTTATCAGCTTTAACAGCAAAGTGGCTATTATGACTGTACTATGACTATAACTAGATTTAGGCCGCTTAAGTTAAGACAATATCCGACCTTCCAGCTGCTTTAAGGTAGTGAACTTCTCTCATTTTTTTTCCTCAAAAGACTCCTAGAAAGTTTACTTTGCATGCTGCACACACACACAAATAACTTGCATTTTTATATCATGTTTTTATCCTTCAATCAAAATAGGTTCTTAACATGTATGAAGAGAGTCTTGAAAAAAATTTTTTCAAGTATTACATTTAATGACAGATTTTCTTTGTATCCTGGAAAGGCTGTAATGGCAAATGATAAATGAATTTTAATTTCACACTTGTTTTATGTTTTAAAGTTGATTGTCTTTGTACTTTGGCATTTTGGCATCTGTTTTGTTTACATTTACATTTTTTTTTTTTAAAAGCACAAAGAAAGGGGAGTTTTCAAACATTGTTTTTGACTCCTCCATCAGTGTGACTCTTACAGGTTTTAGTACTCCATGCTGTGTGGTCACCCTAAAGCTCTCTGTCCTCCTGAGTTGAGTGCAGCTGACGTCTAGCTAACGCCATTGTATCAGTCCATTGTTGTTTGCAGCTCGTCCGTGGACAAGCTATGGATTTAATGGTCTCTGCGCTGTGTTAAACTGGTTTAATCCTGCCACAAATGGGAGAGACGAATCATGTTTAATCTTTAATGTAAAGCTGGCTGAACGATGTGCAGATGTGGCCGAGTGTTTGCATTTGTTTGCCTGATTTGTCGCAGTTGTTTGATGACACAGTCAAACCGGATTTCGATTAGACATTGAGTGAATGTATAGTCAGGATATAGCTTATAGGTAGGATGGTTTAAACGTTTTAAAAGGCCTCACGCTCTGTATAAAGCTGGTAAAATGTAATGTCCAACAGCAGGGCTTGTGTAGTGCTTTTATAGAGGGGAAAACAGGTGTTAAAACCAGACTTAACACCATTTTTTGTTGTGTTTTGATGCACGAGGGTGATGGATATAAGGAAGGCTTATTTACTTATTTTTGGTTTTACCATGATAGAAGTATTTTGTGCCAGTGGTAAACAGGTAACAAACTTTTAAACCAATTTTAGGGAAGTCCAGCAAGTTATGATTTTAAATTATGTGTTCATAAATACTAGAATAGTTGTTTGGACTTTTACTGTAAAGTGGTGTATTCTCTTAACACAAGATTAAGTGATTTGTTGCAGAAAATGTGTTAAAAAGATGAGAATTACCAATTTAGTCTTATTTAGCCTCAATTTGAGATTGAATGAAAATTCTGCCGTTGAAATCCTGCAAAAAACATCATACAGAGTTGGGTGTCTCTGTGCTTTGGATGTTGTAAATGTCTCTCAGGCTCTTAAAGTTACTGTTAGTTACTGTAGTAGAACTTTGTTCTTATGTGTTTGAAACATGGTTCAGAGGCTTTTATACCCACACAAGTTCCTCCTTCGCAGGGATAGGCAACTTGGATGGCGTGGATTGTCGCAATAATTTGTTCTAACTCACGGGCCACATTGAGTAAAAATGGGGGCTGCATGTGGCCCACCCCTGCTCGAGAACAAGCTCTTCGCTTTTCTCAGAGTCATGCCAATTCCTCACTTCAGTGAGGCTTTTATTTTGTCAAGTTGGCTCTGAAGTCATTGTTGATTAATAAAAAGCAAGATGAGGAAAAGCCATGCAATCCAGCTTGTGCTGGAATCTGAATGTCTGAAACACAGTTGTTATAAAACGCATTGTCAGTATACTTTCAGTTTAATTTTCAGGGCTTTGTATACAAATATTTAGGTTTTACTGGTATATTTAGCTGCCAACTGGAGTTTTAACATGTTGTGTTTACCCTCTTTAAAATGAACAGTTTACCCACTTTTAAAGAGCATAAAAATTAAGAGTATACTCATTTCTGCACACACCACTACACCACTGGTTATACTGATATTTCTAGATTCATTGTAGCCGATACCGATATTATCATGCATGCTTTTTCTCTACATAATAAGTCTCTCCTGTCATAGAATGACTGTTTTTGAAACAAAAAGAAATCAAGGCACACAAAATTTGTTTATGCTTTAAATGATAGAATATAGACATTTAGTAATGAAAAACAAAGAAATAATTAAGATTACACAAAATGTATTTGTAACGATGACAGTAAAACCAAGCTTTATCTGCCTGTTTGAGTGCCACAGTCATCCCTGTACCAAAGAGCTCTGTAGAGCACTTAAAAATGCGACCCTTTTTTTGTACAGCTCATCCTCTCAATTTAAATAAATCTCCTAACTATACAACAGGTTTTTTGGATGGTTTACTGAGACAGTCATAAAAGTGCTTAGAATAAGACAAAAAACACACTCTTCTTAAGTGCAAAAATGCTGTTTCTAAAACTTCAGCCCTTGGTACATACTTTAAACTTTAAGGACTGAGGATGAAAAGAGACACAAACCTCAGCAGAGGTAAGTCTGTCCGTTCTGATTCAAACACCACAAATGTGAAGCTCCACCTTGTTGTATATCCCGACAACATTACGATACGTACAGCCGATATATCGGCTGTATATTTCATTAATGATTATCCTAGCTGCCAATAGGGATAAAGCTGAACTATTATCTGTCCATACCAATATCATGTTAATAAAATTGCGCGTCACTAATTTTGATGCTTCAAGAGACAGTATGGAAGCCTGCAGGGGACACACTCTGCCAAAAAGCAAACCCAATAAATCTCACTAAAATGATGGATTTAAGCTTCTATCTCAGAATGTGTAGCCACTGCAGCGTCTTTTACTCATTCAGCTCCAGGAGAAACATTCACTGTTGTATCTGATATGATTTTGAAACACACCTTAGTGTGAAGCCGCTGACCTCAGACAGATGAAAAAATAGTTTTATTTCTTAACTTCACAAGAACACAGAGAAAAAGGGAATTAAAAAAGTCACTTGTGATTCATGTGAAAGCTGTTAAATCTAAATGACTTTATTGGTTAACAGTGGCGTGCACAACCAGTTTAACTAGAAGCCTTTATATGTTCTAAATTCAGGAAAGTAGAATTGCTTTGGTGTTTTTATAGGACTTGAAAATTTTTGTAAACCAGTATGAAAAGTTAGCTTTTACCTTTTCAAATCAGACAACTACCTAAAGAGAAAATGCCCAAAAATCATCAAGAAGCCTTAAATAGTATATATAAAGGAAGATACAGCTTTTTTGTTGAAATTAGACAAAGAGCCCTTTTGAAAGTAGGACCACCACATTCTATTGGAAAATCCAGAAATATCAGCAAACGTTTCTATAATATAGATTTAGAAAGGCATAGCTTTGACATCATCCTAGGAGTTTACTCCAAAATTACTCTATAGTAAAAGTTAAGGATGTACGAATTTTGATTTTTGCCGATATCCAATATGCCAGTTTTTTACAAAATAATTTTAGTTGATACCGATGTTGAAATGTAGTTCAGACCTAAAACTTTAGTCCTTAAAAGACATAATTTAAAGTTTGAGGATGAACAAATGAATGAATTTCAGCCCTTAAAACAGACTTTACATCAGAGGAATTATGATTCATGAAGATAAAGACTTCAGCTGACGTAGGTCTGTCCATCTATCCTTAAACTCCACTAACTCATTTCTACATGGGCCAATATTTACAGCTGATATAGGTGGATTTTTACAGTCAAAATATCAGTTGCAATAATTTGCTGAAATATTCAAATCTGCCAAAAGAATGTTCACTAATATCTGAAAATATCGTTATCATACTGCTAATATAATACATCCCTACTAAAAAAAAATATGAAACTGCAATATAAAATAATAGGTATACAAAAAACACTACAAAAAATATTTCCGTCTAATTGAGAAGCATTTATATGGTATTGATAAAGAAAAATATGTTTTTTTCTTCTTTTTTCTTTTTTTTTAGACTTGAAAAGAGACACAGACACAAACTCACGGCCTTTTTTTTTGCACCAGTTTATCCATAAAGCTAGTATTTTTTAATTTTGTTTAGAAAAATCCAGAAATGCCAGCAAGAAATAATTATATGATGAAAATAAATACGATTAGTAACGATAGAAGAATCATTACTGGGGAAAAAAAGTAAAAGGAGCACTCTTTTGTCATGTTTTTCTATTTGGGTGTGAAGACAAGTCCTGATTTTTTCCAAAATGAGTATAACAAACGTTGCAAGAAAAAAACTCAAATCCAACTCAAAAAATCAAGAAGCAATTTCATAATGTCCTGTTTAGGGATGCACCATATTATCGACATGATACGGGAATCAGCAGATATGAGCTGTAAAAAAGACTGGGACAACAGACATGTCTTTTTCTTTTTTAATCATCATTCCTTACAGTTCAATGTATGTTTTAAGCCATGAAATGTGCAATTCTTAAAGTTTAAATCGTGTGTTTTAAGGACTTGAAACTTAGTTCTGAACTATATTTAATTGCCATTTTTTTAATCTTTATCAGCCAAACTGGCATATTAGATTTTGCAAAAATCTACTATTGTGCATCGCTAATCCTGTTTGGAAAGTCGAATAGTTTTGCCATTATATACGAAGTAAATATATACAGGCATTCTTGGCTTCCTCTTTTCAAACATTACGTAGAGCAACTTTTTTTTTTCACAAAACTTCCACCACCCCTAGAAAAACATCCAAATTACTAGAGGTGTTTGTATGGTATCTGGTAGCTTGGGCCTTGTTATAGTAAATAGAAATGCCAAGTGAATTGTTTCACCCATTTGAAGATAACATCTGTTTTACTTAACATAGAACAACAGCTTACAGCCATAAAAATGTTAAAATGTAAATAAAGAAGAATTTATATGGCGAGAGAAGGATGTGAAAACAGTTATCGTGCCAATGTGAAGGGAGCACACTATTGGCTTGTTTTTATACCACAACTTTTTCTAGACAAAACTGGCACATAAGGCAGGAAATCTGGAGGATATCTAGAAGAAATTTCTTAATTTTAGTTGAGGAAAGAGCCATAGTTTTGCCCTTGCAAAGTAAATAATTTCAGGAGCACATTCTTGTTTTTCAACAGATTTAAAGAGAAACTTTATATTTAAAAAAAGACTCCCCCAACTCTAGAGGAACTCTGTAGGATGTAAATTGAGGATTTACTAATCATTCTGGCTTTGTTTTAGTGTTAAATAGAAACAAGTACATATATAAAAGAGGAAACCTGCTTTATTCCCAATAAAATGAAAGCTTATGGTAAAATAACTATGAAAATATGATCTAGGAACATTTATGGAAAGTAAATTTACAGTTATGCTAATGTTAAAGTGGTAAACAGACACAGGTGTCACCTTGATACGTGTACTTCCAATCATTAAAAAGAGAAAACTTTTTCTGAATCGGACCAGTCGCTCAGAATTCTACTTTCTGTGTTTCCCTCCGAAGGCCGAGGGGATCTGAGACAAGACGACAAGCAGCGTTTATGCGTCTCCGTACAGTGAATGTCCTCGTTGTGTGTTTTGTTCTCCATGACGGCCCAGACAGACGGTATCTGGCCGCTCGTCTGGCGCGTCGAGGACCCGGCCATGACGTATAGCGGCGCAGATGCAGCAGCTAGGCGGGGAACACAGAGCGAGGATTGTCCAAACACTTCGAATAGAGAAAGAGAGAGGAAGGGAGGCAGACAGACAGACAGACGGACACTTACACTCTTTGTGCTCTCTGTTATAATGTTGGGCTTGTAAAGGACTAACTTGGTGGAGACCTAAAGAACAGGAACTTTTGTCTGACGCGCTGATGGTCAGTGAGAAACCTGTGAGGCTCTGATTACCTAATCAGTTGATTAGATAATCAGAAGTGCATCGCAGCAATTAAGTCCCTTTTTTGCCTTCGTCCTTAATCACTCTCTCAGATTGAATTGACTTGTTTCATCAGCTTCTGGCACACTGAAGTGTGTGATTTTTGTGTGTGTGAAGTGAAGGATGGTGTAATTTTCTAAACATATGGAGGACAAAATACTCCTACTGATGTGAAAACAGGAAAATCAGCAAAATGAGATACAAGAGGTTTTCACTTTGTGGACACAGGAACACCCAAACGCAAAGTCAGTACTCAAAGGTGAAGTAATGCAGTTTGCCTTGCAGATTACTTAAAAAAAATGGTTCCTTTTAATAGGAACATCAAGCCATGTCCAAACGAACTCTCCAAAGCAACCTGTCAACAAGAAAAAAAATACATGTCTCCGGGACAAATCTGCTTACAAAGGTCAAACGTGCACTTTGTCATTCAACAGGTGTAAGTAATTTATCTGACATGAAGTAATTTATCTGACAGATTACCTTAAATAACTCTAAAAACCCTTAACAGGGCAAAACAGAGATGTGTTAGGAAAGGCATTAAAGAAACAAGCTTACAAAATGAGCAAATATGCGGCCCGTTTTGCATGCACAAGCTTGAAAAACCTTGAAAGAAGGTTATGCATTTCAAAATCTCAAATTTAGCTGCAGAATTCAGAAAGCATTCTCAAATTTGAACACCCCTGCGTCTTTCTCTTTCCAGCTGTGAAAACAAAACCCAAAATCTGATTCCTAAAAGAACAAAACTCCCCAAATGCTGCAGGTGTTTTCATGTATCTGCGGGGTGACATGCAGGAAAAGTCATGGACCACATTCAAACACCTGCTGGCGTCTTCTGTTGCACATCTCTAACATTACAGTGAGCGACAGGTGAAGGTGGGGGCTGTTATCCAAACCTGGTGGGAGAGAGAGAGAGAAGGGAGGGGTGGAGAGAGAGAGGTGGGCCTCATAACAGACCCAAGTGCTTTTACGCTAAGGAGGATTAGGCAGCCATATCTACCAGCGATGCTATAAGACGGGGTTAACCCCTGGATGAACCTGGCTGGACATGTGCTGTGGTGATGGAGGAGTGGAGCAGAGCGGTGTATTTGAGCAGCGTTAGGTGATGGAGGAGCAGGTGGGCGGGTGGGTCTCGAGGCTTTGGGGTCAAGTTAAATGCGATGTTCTATGGGGACAAATCTGAAAACATAAAAAAATTTGATGTTTGGAATAAGAAATAGTCAATTTGTTGTGCCAATAGTGGAGAGCAACACTGAACTGTTGAACCACACTAGGAGAGGGTGCAGCTGTGTAACAGTGACCTTTTTTTGAACTTTTGTTTTGTAATCCTTGTGCTTATGTCAGCCTAGATTTGTAAAAGAATTTTAGTCACCAAAAACCCCTGTGGGAGACAATTCACAAAGCAAATTCTGCTGAACAACCACAAAAACTTTTAGTCTCTAGAATCTCAAATAGCACTATTAAAGTCATATCTACATATCAGTTTCTCTAGAGCCTGAGCATATTCAACATACTCTTCACAATAAAACACAAATGCACATAAGTACAGTCTTACCAAAGACAGAAAAAAGAAAAAGTGGGAATGTATGAAAAAAGTTATTAACAATGTAAACTAAAAAAATAATCTTGTAGAACTTGATTTTTAATCAATTTATATATGGATGGTGTTCTATAAATTGACCTGGCAAGCATACAAAGAAGCCAACTTCCAAGTTTCAACCTTCATTAAAAGACATATGTCAACCCTAGAGTATATATATTTTTTACAGTTAAGTAAAATATGGACTGTAGACAAAATAAGGATTAAACTCACTCTGGTCGTATGCATTAAATGTCTTAATTTTACACATGGATCATTTACAAATTAAGTAAATAAGGAAAAGTGTAACTTTTCAGACAGTGTATTTCATAGCCAATGGGTTATTAATTTGGAGTAAAAAAAAATACAAAATCAAGCAACAAGCTGTTTCCCAATTACGGTTTGAAAATAGGAAAACAGAAATGAAAAAGAAACTGCCTATAGATCTTTCAGGCAGTTAATAATAAATTGCAAAATGAAACAGTTTCAAACAAACTGTTTCTGTCTTTTTTTTTTTCGTAAAGAATTGAACAAATCAAAAATGGTTTGTTTTTCATCTTACTGTTTTATGTTTTGAACAAAAAAAGAAGATCAAAGAATGGGAGTGGTGATGTAACATTCTTTTTTTTTTCACAACACCTGTAGCAGGTCAGACATTCAGAAAAAGAATTTTACATCACAAGTGTTCTGTTCTTTGAGCTTCCTTTTTTGATCAAAACACAAAAACTGTTTGATGAAAACGGTTTTAATCATTTCTTTTAGAAAAGGAGAAAACGAGAAACGGAAAACTAAAACTAAAACCCTTTTTGCCAACAAAATTTGATTTAAATGGACATCTGTTTGAGTCCATGTGACCATGGACAAGTTTTTCACAGCTTGTAATTGTGTGTTGTAAAAACAAGGGGTCAAATGATATTTATTATTCACGGATGATTCTGACACAACAGCTCATGTGGGGCAAAAGTAGTGCTCTTTTTAATAAATAACTTTATACTGGTTATCAATAAAATAACATGCTGATACAACAGATACAATTGGTCAAATATCCACATCAGCCCCAAATAATGGCCTTGATTATTGGCTTGATAATCAGTCAACCCTTGGCAAAAACATCCCAGTTTACTTCTTTAGTTGTAATTACCTCTTTGACTACTATTTTACTTACTTGAATACTGTAAAACACAAAAGAGGCTACTATTTTCCAGTCTATTTCAACATGCATCCCCTTCCCTATTTTGAGTTCGACTCGCTGTTTTTGTTTTTTTCTGTGTTGTTCATAATTGAGCTTTTTGTGTGACTTTGCCAAAAAAACACATAGTAGTTATAAATTAACTGCAAATGAAATACACAGAGGGATTAAACTGATACAAAAAGGTGTAAAATGAAGCTTTAACTTAATATAACAACCATTTTTTCATAACATGCTTTTAGGCACCTCTTTAAATATGGAAATTGAGCTAAACCCCAACATAACATATAAAGTGTCAAACTTTTTATCTGAACACCCCCCCCCCAATAAATAAATAAATATTTCAGAAGAAAGCTAACAAAACACAACTAAGGGGGCTCTCACAGTTACGTCATTTGGTCCAGACTTTTGGACTTTTCTGTTTGGTCCGAACCAAAATGATAGGTGTGAAACCTCCCCTGGTCCGGACCAAACAGCCGCACCTTAGTCCGACCAAAAGAGGTGGTCTCAGTCTGGACCAAACGGAACGATGGTCTGATTCATGCCCAGTGTGAAAGCATTATTTGGAAAGGTTCGGACCTTTGTATCAATGACAGGAAATTACGACATGACTACCGGCAAAGGAAATCCATCACCATAACACAATGAGCCACGGAAGAGCCCACAAAATCTCATGGACTGAAATTAACCAGCAGCCTGGACAGGGTGGGCTA
The DNA here is from genome assembly GCF_018320785.1 of Cheilinus undulatus. Taxonomy (NCBI): domain Eukaryota; kingdom Metazoa; phylum Chordata; class Actinopteri; order Labriformes; family Labridae; genus Cheilinus; species Cheilinus undulatus. The sequence goes on from NC_054886.1 coordinate 23,842,751, forward strand.
ACAGTAGCTGCTTTACATTATGCGAGGAGTAGAAGTTTCCATTATTATGTTAAATGGGGATTGTGCAAGCATGGAAAAATTCATAAAATTGTAGATAAAGTTATACCTCACTATTGACAGCTCATCTTTTCAAGAGTTTTACAACACATACCTTCGCAGTTCCTGACTGGGTGTTGCAGTGGCTCACAGGATTGCATTCTTTCTTCTCCTTTCCTGTCAATGATGATAAAGTTGTCATCTAATGATAAAACTCATAAGATGAACTCAGACCAGCCCTATTTACAGCTCTTCACGTTGTCGCTTTCGGTAGTAGAAAATCAACAATAATATGATGGTAGGAATGACGATTTCATTCATTGTTTACAACATTCAAGACTCGCATTACTTATTCAACTTGTTGACGTCAGACGCCCGGCGGCCAAATGACCAATCAGTGTAAACTACAGAGACACGCAAACCACGTAGTTGATGACGATATCATGTAGGTCATGTAAAGTCTGTTAGTCCGGTTGCAATAATGACAGTGTGAAACCCAAACAGATCAAACCAAATGTATACAATGCAACAAAAACACAGACCTTGGTCCAGACTTTCAGGTGTGAAAACACCCTAAGAGTTAGAATTTATTTAGTAAAAAAGGTAGTAGTCATTCCTTATGTTTTCTTAAGACTGTTCATTGATGCTTCTAATTTAATAAAGTAATATTTTTCATATTTCTTTTCTTTTTTTTCTTTTTTTTAGAAATCAAAGTGTAAATAAGCAACATAATGTCCTTAAGTGGAAAAAACAAACAGAAGCAAGATGTTGCCAAGCAAAAGAAAGATCTCCTTGAAGAGTTTCTGTGGTTGGCTAGTTTAGTGTAAGCTTTCTGATTGGTTATTTGATTCAGAAATGGTTGTTTTAAAACTTCAAAAAGAAGAGGCTCACTCTTTTTCAAAATAGCATTTTAAAGCATTATTGTTAGAAACATGTTATGATGAAAGTCTGATAATTTAACCCAAATTTTAATGAAAGAATTTGTCAAAACGGTGGCATTAAGCATTAATTGGTGGCTCAATGGCGTCACTGATCCAGAAGTAAAAAGTTTTTTTCTGAAAAATCTGCATATTGAAAAGGGCCATTTTTGAAAACTAAATCTAACGTGTTGTGATGTTGGAAATAGTTTCTGTTAGAGTATAAATTGAAGTCTGGGGTGTTGATACATTAGACACAGTTGAGTAGGTCTTTGTTTCAGCTCATTCTCTTGAAACTCTTTTAGTCGCTTTAATAATTACGACCACTCGTCCGTCCTACAGACTACAGCTGAACACACACTAGCTGCCATTGGTCCAGAACTCTACATATGGCTGCTTGTGTGTTACATACAGTTCATCGGCCGCTGGTCTGCCTGGTACAACCTCCACAGAGGGGAAAAAAAAGTTTTCATTGTGTGCTGCAGATCATCACATGCCTGGGATCAGGGGGTCTAAACGGGGTCAAAGTGGGAGCACGGAGCAGCCGGAGGGGTCACTGAAAGTGTGAAAGACGGTCACCCTGCGCCCTTCTTAAAGACTTTACAATCCTGCATTTCACTTTGCATTATGGGTATTAAACACACAGACAGGAGGGATTTTTTATCACTTTATATGCTTTATGTTATAGCTTAACTCAGTAAAGATTAGCATGAAAGTGATTAAAATCGAACGATCAATAAACATCCAGGACTCACGCTCGACAACCAAACAGACAAGAAAATTAATATTTCAATTTCCTCATCTTTAACGTAGTATCGGTTGCGTGTTGCGTGAAAACAGTGGAGCTTATTGAACGGACGCATATGGATGCCAAGTTGATCTGTACGCTGGGTCTTGATCTGGCTTAACCTTTCTACCTCTAGCCCAGTTTGCCTGCCGCTCTGTTTTACAGCTGTCTGGATTCACAGCCCAGGCCTCTGATTGGCTGACCTCTGCCCGACTGGCCTGTGTATTCATGCATGCAGCCTGATCATCTCTCCCTGACCTTGAATATATCCCACCCTGCCAACATTAACCCCCATCCTTTCATTTTTACCCAACCCATTTTTGTGTTGTCCTTTGCCAGATAAGTGATAACCCACCTCTATCTGTTTTTTTATTCTCCATAACCCATGCTTCATAGCAGCTTCATCAATAGGATGCATTTCACATGGATACTTGGGCGGGACTTCCAAAATTTCTCATCCAGTTACATGGCAGATAGTTTTCCTGGATGGCATGAGAGAAAGTTTGGGCCTTTGACAGAGTTATAAATCACAATTGTTTCACTGTGAAGTAGTTTTAAAATGTTTTAAATCAAATTTCATATCAGAAAGCTTATTGGCACAAACAGACCTTTTCTGTCACCTCTAATTATTAGAAATGAAAGATGTTTATTAATATATAATCCAGATCGCCATTGATTTTTACCACCTTTACATAGCTAAATCTAAAAAATGCTCCTGCTTAGGCCTTTGTTCTCTCCTAAGGTTGTGTTCTAGCATGCAAAATGTTACAAATGCCAATTTCAGTCAACAAACAGTAGGCAACTTTGGTTACCAAGCGGTAAATTCTAATTTCACGGCCTGAGGGCCATTTTCTTTCTTCTTTTTTTTTTAGAAACAGTCTAATAGTTACTCCCAATTTGGTATTTTAATAACTTATAACCTAACTAAAATAGCAAATATGTACCTTTCATCAAATTTATATTACCATCATCTATATTTCTAAGATCAAATGCAAATAGAATCTCTGAATTAATGAGTTTAACAAAATAAAAGTGGATTTGAGCTACTTTTCAATGAAATGAACAGTGATTTCACCATTTCCAAAGTGTCTTTGTCTTAAACTTCCTTTTCCCCCATTGCCATCTAGTAATGCTTCATAAAAGAGTTTTACAGAAACAGTCATTTTTCTTAACTAATGTCTTGCAAAGATCAACACATGTACTGGTAATCCAGTAATCCCAGATCAATTAATATTTTATTTTATATGACAAAATCACGCACAGCGTTGTGCAGGTTAAACAGTTTCTTGGCAGATGATGTCATGTTCTTCATGATTACAGTTTGTTGGTACTAGAAAATGACTTATGGAGCACAGATGGCCTGGTAGTTGGGACGCGCCCCGTGTGCATGGGTGGCCTGGGTTCTGGTCGGGCCTGCAACTCCTTTCCCGCATATCTCCCCCAGTCTCTCGTCCCTGTTTCTGACTCTATCTGCTGTCCTCCTCTCTGAGTAGAGGCATGGAAAGCCTCCCAAAAAAAAATCTGAAATTAAAGAAATGTACTTGCAGGCCGCACAGTGAGGACAGGGGCACATGTCCCCCATGCTGCAAGGTGCCAACCCCTGATGTAGGGCCTAAAACCTAAGATGCATCTGTTGCAGACCTCTATGATGGGGCGACCTCAACTGTGGGCTGGGAAGTGATGTGCTAACCCTTGTTGAGTTTTTCCTTATTTTATGGTGTGCTATTTTTGATTTTATCCCCCTTAACCCTAACCTTTAGGGTTAGGGTTCCTAACCCTAACCATCTTGGGTTTCCTTATTTCGTTGTGTGTTAAATTTAGGTATATTCCCCTCAGTAATTTTTATTTTTTTCTGCTGTTGTGAATAATAGCCACTTACTTTAACCTCTGACAGCGGAAGATATACATGATTCATCACAACATTCTGATTCCGGCTTGGGTAAAGTACATCACTTCCTGCCCCACGGTTGAGGCTGCCCACTTGACCTATGGCTAAGCCACGCCCCCTCCACTTACTCGGACAAACAATGAACATTCACTGACAGACGCTATTGCAGTTGTCACAATAGGAGACATTTCACTGGAGGCCATTGATGATATTTGGAGACAGAAAGATCACATATCATCTAGAAGTCACCAAAAGGGTCTAAACTACGCATTGGAGGGATATATTAATCATTTTATTGTCGAGAAGGTCGATAAAAAGCTTCAGTTACAAGCCAAAATTTACAGGTCCCAGTGCAAACGTGATAAACCGCATCTCATTGCCATCACAATCTCAGACCACAAGATAGAGGATCAGCATCCAAGTACCACTGACGTTAAGGTTTTTGGCTCAGAATATGACAAAAATATAACAACCTTTTTACCATCTCTACCAATGTCTCTCCGTTAGTTTGGTGCTACAGTATTTACACTGAATCATTCAGCATAACATTTGCCAACCTTTGTTATCTCGGCTATTACAGATAAGTTAATGAAGCTAAGCTCCAGAAGTTAACATTAGTTTAACCAGAGCCCTTAGGACAACAGCTAACAATGATGTACAATCACCAAAGAACAAAAAATAGAACAAAAAAAAAAAAATGCCAACAAACTCCCAACAAACAACGTGACACAACGAACAACACAGCTAGGTGCTAACGTTAGGCTAAATTTAGCTGTTAGAGATGTTAAAGATAACTCTATATGTCTTTCAAGCAAAGTCACAATATGTTGCCTCAAATACGATTTTGGCTTACCTTAGAACAGATGTTGTTAATTTTATCCACGTTGAGTTGATGTTGTGGTCTACTGCAAAACTTTTATCCAAAGAAGACACTTTTCTTGGTTTAGATGTGGCTTAGGAAAGGGTAAAAAATACACTCCGTCACCCAGCCTCTCAGGATACCTTGTGTTGGAGTTGCATGTACCCCATGAACACCATTTTACCATTTTTTAAACTTAAAATCTTAAAAAAAAAAAAAAACTCATATAACCGGACGAAAACTGACTTTCTCCCATTCATTTCAGTGGACGTCCAGGCAGCTGATGTCCCAGTGTATTGGAGTGGTATACGCACTGTGATTGGCTCATCGCGTTTGAGGGCGGGGCTTAGCCATAGGTCAGTTGTAGAGGTATGCAGCCAAATGCCCCACCATAGAGGTCTGCAGCCAAATGTCCCACCATAAAGGTCTGTAGCCAAATGCCCCACCATAGAGGTCTGCAGCCAAATGTCTCACCATAAAGGTCTGCAGCCAAATGTCCAACCATAAAGGTCTGCAGCCAAATGTCCCACCACAGAGGTCTGTAGCCAAATGTCCCACCATAAAGGGTCTGTAGCCAGATCCTCTAGTCAAACCCTGTAGGATATTACCAAAAACTACACATCTCTAACTCATCATAACGTATATCTCTCTGGGGCAAAATCATCAGAATACCATTACTGGTAAAAGAGGTTTGGCAAAAAAAATGTTTGCTTACATTTGAAATCTATTTTTATATTATTGTTCAAATATTGGTGCCAAAATTTGGTATGTTTCAAACTTTTACCATTAAGCTGGTGGGTCTGGTGCAGGAAGTGGGTTAAAATGTCATAAATATGTCTACAGTAGAGTTAATCCACTTTAAATCGGGCTTTAAAAGTGAACAAAGTCCACAAACACTTCAACATGTGAAGACCCAAAAACCTGATCATGAACAGATATCAATACATAATCATTGTGTAATCTTTTGGATATAAGGTACTTAAAGAAGTGAACTAATTTAGCAGCTGCAGCCCAGTAGCAAGCCTAAATCAGGTGATATTCCATGTTCTGCTAATTTTCCTAACAATCTCATAAAAACAAAACCCAAAACCAACACTGAAATAATCCGACTTAGGTGTATTGACTGAGTAGTCAAAGCTGGATAAATCTTATGTGTCATAGAGCTCCATTGTTGTTCAAAAACTATTAAAAACACTCAAAGAGTCACATTGTTTCACTCAATGGCATAACCTTGCTTTATAATTATTGTGGACATGGTAGTTTTCAAGTCAGTCCCACATAAACTGCCTTAACATTCACTATAGCATCAAGCGTGTATTCATCCACTGATGAAAATAGTCCCTAACAAATGCACGATTTACTCTCATTTCAAAAAGTGTTTTGAATACTGGAGTACCCAGTTATTTAAGGTGTTAACTGAGCCTTTTAAAAAATGAAACCACATTTATGATACACCCATCATTTCTTAGGTTTTAATAGGAACTCTGAAAGCAGGGCATTGATGCAGGTTAACCTTATGGTTGAGAGTAATAGTTGAGATTCAAATCAATCTTTTCCTTTGCTGTCTGTGTTTCTTGCTTTTAAATTGGCTTACGATCAACAAAAAAAATGTACAAAAGACAACAACAAAGGGCAATGGCTGTACTGCATGCCCTGTTTTCTACTTATCTCATGTGGTTGACCTATATATGTAATGAGATGGCTGTTAAAAATGTGCAGTAGTACCCAAAAAAGAGGTCATCAGACCTTTTTCTAACTATAAAACCTCTCTTTATGCTTGGTTGAATGCCCATAAGAAATGTTATGATTGTTGTAAACAATGTGCAGTAAATTTTGATATACAATGTGCAATTACAGCAAAAGCAAGCTCATCTAGTCTTTTCATAAGGTAAACTTGATTGGCTGAATTCCCAGCTCTTTCATCACTTTCATTTTGCCCTGACCTCCACATCCCACCCTCACCCCAGCCAAACCAGGGTGCACCTGGGCGTGGTTGCATAGGGTGCGACCGGGGCAAACATGGGTCACGTCATCTGGAGATCTCCCTCGGTAATCTCTGCCCCAGCTCTGAACCCTGGATCCCATTAAAAAGGATTTACATCCAATAGTGTAGATGTACCAAAGGCAGCTTTGCTTTCTTCTCTCTCCATCATTTTACCACTCTAATAAAATCCCTGTAAAACACCACAGAGCTTTTCCTTTTTTTCCCAGTGGTCATGTAGGAGGGCTGGGATGTGAACAGATAGAGCCACGCCCACTTTTCAGGATAAAAGCGAGGGATTGGTTGAGGGTTTCATCTGTAGTGAAAGCTTTTTATGGGATGTGAGTGTTTGGCAGGCGATGGCGCATGAGTAAAAGACAGTGGGATCTTAAAGAGAGGCAATGTGTGAGTTAAACTAAAAATAGACGGAGGATAAGTGGGAGAAATGATCTCTACACTCTCCTGCCTCCTCCCTCTTATCTCCATCTCCTCTATCCCTTCTCTTTACAGTAAGACCTGCTGGCGTCAGTATTTCTCACTGAGCTGCAAGATCTGCTCCGATCTCATTATTTGTGTCGTGGTCAGTAGCTGAAACTATGAGCTCACTTGCTCCGGCCCCCTGTTGAGCCCGCCTTTACCGAGCACTGATACTGTGGTTAACGCGGGTTGACCTGATTCCACCTCCACACAATCGACAGCTACTTTTGGATTACAAGTGCTGCTAAACGTACGTGAGAGCACGTTGGCAATGTGGCAGAGATAAACACCAACGGGCACAAGCTGCACGAACAGTGCAGTGTTAACACGCTACAGATGACAGAGAGGAATGTGTGGGGCTTTGGAGGAGTTTGATAGATGTTGGGGATTATGCCATCTTCTATGGACACTTGTGCGAGAATATCTAGCTCTATAGCAGCCAAATCCTCCTTGTTCTACAAGCTAGGTGCTTAACTGTGTCTGCTTTTGGCACTGAGGTGGTAGTACACAACTGATTTTATTTATCTTTTTAATGTACACAACTCTGGAAGCACAAAATAGTGAAAGTTTGAGTCAGACTGCTGAAGAATTAGCTGAAACTCCTGAAACAGATGGTAGGAGAGAATCAGAAGAACCAGAACAATATATTTTCAGTGCCAAATAGCTAACCAATGAGCTTAAACATGCTTTAAAGCTTAGGATCACTGCCAATGCAGGTGATGGTTCTCTGTATTTTTTTTTTAATTCATTGGGTTTTACAACTCTTTTCAAGAAAATGCTGCTAGAAGAGCACTAACACTGCAGCCCTGCTGAATCTGTCCAACCTGGGTTGTGGCAGACCATCACATTCCACCTACCTCTGCTGCTTTATTTTTATTTTGGATTGCAGATTTCAATTAAACATGCTCTCTGCAACAGTACCATTGTTCGTGTTTCATGGATGAATTCCAAATAATGAGGGAGAAAAGCTGTTCAAAAGTGGCAACACCATGCACTGTAAGCAACCCAGAATGTGATGCGAGTTGCTGGCTTTGTGAACCAGGAAGGTGTCACCACTTTTAAACAGCTTTTCTCCCTTGATGTATGAAATTCCTGAAACGACTGTTGTGGTCTATCATTTTATAAAAACACTATGTACTTGTCAGTTCAAAACAGCAAGTAAGCAGAAGAGGAACCACCTCTAAACAGCAACATCTGTGGGCGAAAAATGAAGCCAATACAGAAGTGCATAACACTGCAGTTCCAAGAGTATCCTCTGGTGGCTGGCTGCAGAAGCACCACAAGTTACATAAACACCCATGTTAAATTGAAGGCTTTTTTTAAAAATCAGATATAAACATATTTACAGGTTTCTTTCTTTGGAATAGTAGCATAATGTAGCTGTTTTGTCAAAGAGCTTACAATCCACTTCAGTTCCACCCTTTTGTCTGTTACTAGGTCAATCCAAAAAAAGTTGAACACACAGTCCCTCGTCAGTAACCAACTGGTTGGCATCACTCTGGCTTCTTTCAGTATTTTCTACAGTCACTGGATAGGTTCATTGTGACGGCACCATAAGAGAACACCAAATAGTGAAGCTTTCATCAAAACAGATGAAAAACATTTAGCTAAAACTTGCAATAAAGCTTTAAAAAGTAGGGGATTCACATACTTGTGCCACATTTCTACATACCTATTGTTACGGGGATTCAGAGATATTTTTGTCCAGAATAGGCCATGAGTATGTTGGAGAAATCGAACTTTTGCAGTGGATTTTGCCAAGACCGTATGACTGTGTGTTAGCTGACCATGCCGCTAACTGGATGACGAGTTATAGTTAGCAGCATGATATGGAATGTAGTAAGATTAACAACTTTGATATGAAATATTAACCGTGCAAAGCAGATGGATATGCCCGTTTCCATGTTTCTCACTGGGGAAACCATCTTGAAAGCTCCCATCTGAAAGTAACAGGAACAATCAGCATCGAAGGCCAGTACTTTCGGCCAACGGAGTCGTGATGTAAGCAAGCAGCAACAAGAGGCTGGTGTAATAATGGTGGAAGAGGTCAGCGTGGATGCTGCTAAAGTGCCAGTTTTATCAGAACTTGACGACATTTCTTTGTTAAAAGAAGAAAAAAGAGCAGCATTGAGTTGTTGTTCAAAGACGACAACAGCTGTGTACTGACTTGTCTACAATCGCCATAATTCACGTTATGTAGCTCTAATGGAGTTTACTCCTTCGGTAGGGGCGCAGGCACAACTCGCTGGCGACTACGTCACATGTTTTGTTGCTCTGAGTGGCCCATAAAGATGAGACAGAACGTTCATCCAATCTCACTCTGAGTTTTTTTTTTTCTTTTTTTCCAAATCCTCTGCCCTTTCCAAATGCTTAGTATTGAAGGGTTCCTATCTGGCGTGTCAGGTTACCAATAGCATAGATTTCAAGAAAGCACTACAGTTTTGGTCCAAGCATTGAAAAAGAAGATGGCATTGCATTCACAAGAAGTTTTTGTTTCCTTTGTTTTTCTGAATGATTTTCCCTTCCTGAGATATTCACCTCAAAATCCCATCAGAAGCTCTTGCATGGATTGTTCAAGGAAGCAAACATGGCCTGACTCTTGGGTTTGAAACATCGGGAGATACTGGGGAAAAGGGCGTTGGAGGGTGAGCTTGATTAGAAAAAAATACACTCAGAAAACACAGTAGAAAAGGACTGTCACTCATTCAATCAAATATTTTTCATGTAATGCAATAAACCTGCACAGAAAAAATGCCAACAATAGTTGGAATATTAAGGAATGAGATGGTAATTCTCTGTAGGTGTTTCACAATACAATAAAAAGTAAATATAAATGAGAAATGTAGCTTCCTATGTCTGCACAAAGCATTTAAAATGTTTGTTAATACAGTTTTTGTATCATGGTCCATTATTTTGGACTTTCAAGTCAGAATCAAGCACTAAGAATACAAAAAAGTAGACATTAAGTAGTTGGATGTAGTCTTGTACACATTTCCAGTTTCATGCAAAGAGAATACTTAAGTCCTGGAAATATTGTGGTCCGTTGTGAAGTTCTGGACTAGGAACTTGGCAGCTAAATGATTGTTGTGGTGCACCAAGCTTTGAGTTGTTAATGTAGAGGTCAGATTAGCTTTGTTTATCTCTAACTTTGAAACAGGCTCTGAAAAAATAGAAAGGAGATAAAAAGCTGGGAGGCTCTTTGAGGTTTGTTACGTCTTTATATGTTTAAAAACTTAAAACCATGAACCTCTCTGATATTAACCCACCTTGTTTTTTCAACCCTCAATTCGACGAGAATCGACACCTTTGAAGTTCGACCGTCAGAGCGGAAGGTCATGAACTTCACCCACTGTAAATGTGAGATGGTTACCTTTTCCCATCACATGAACGCTGTGCTGCGTCTGTTCTCTTCCTGCATTTACGCAGGTGTGACGTCCACCTGTTGTGCAATCAAGGAAAGCGATTATGAAACTTTTTTGATCGAATTAAAGCTACAGACCCTCTCAGGCTGACACGTCTCTGCTGTTTCAGGAGTTTCTTTTTAAGTCGCCTGCTGTCAGTCCCCATTTATCAGGGATTAGATTACTCAATTCTACGAAATATCTAAGAGGCTGAATGGAAAGTCCTACGTGTGCATAATTAACTTTGAATGATTTGTTAGGAGATGAAAATGAGTGAGGGAAAAGGGCCTGAGTGTTTTGTCATTTGATATGAGTATTTTCAGCATGTTCACAGTCAATGATCTGAAAAAATGAATTCAAAACAGAAAAATCGGCTGGATTCATCATATTCAATTGCTGACCGGAATAGCTGGATCATCTTATGAATGACGTTTTTACTTTCAAAGAGTGATTGAATGGATCGCTGGTAGCCGGTGGTTATGTCCATCTCTCCCATACGGAGTTCAGCCTGAGGCTCCTTTTCCACATCACCCCGCTAGCTTATGGACCCCCCACTGTCCAACATATAATAAGAAACAAGAGTTCAGATACTCATAAAGTCATATGAGGGTTAATGAATGCAGAGATATCAGACACCATTTATTAATGGTGTATATTATATTGTGAGGATTTTCTGCCCTTTTGCTGACTACACCTGTAACTTTCAACTGAAATGGACATCAATAAGAGGTTAAGGCATTTTATCAGCAATCTTTTGGCATCTTTTAAACAAAATTGTTTTTTAAAAAAGGGGATATCCCACAGATAATCCATAAGGGCACTTAAAGACCTGCCTTTGTGCTTCAGTCCATTTGGATCCCCTCCAAAATGCCATAGGCTCCTCCTCAGCCCACATTTCACCCTTCTTTCATGTTTCACCGGAGTTTCTCTGCCATCCTGCTGTGGCAAAAGACAAATAGTCAAAACAAATTTCTCCTTTGCAAAAGGAATCAGGTCGTCAATGTCTGCTTCAGCTTTTAAATTTAACTGAATTACAAAGGCCAATGTGTCATACTAAATCTCACCAGGATTTTTATTTCCGAGATCAATATATCAAAGAATGCAAACCTGGCTGATACCAAGCGCCTGTGTCAGTACTGTAAGTCAGAATTAGCCTTTCACTCTGATCATTTGTACTCTGGTCACATATCCAAAAAAAGGAGAAAAGACAGAAATGAGGGCGTGAGAAAGAAGAAGAAAAGGTCATAGAAAGGGTAAAAATGTCTTTATGTGGAGAAACCATCCATTATTTAGGACTAAAGAAGGTTTCAGGGAAGTTGTCTTTCAGATCTGAAAATTCTTAATGTGGGGGCAACCAGTGTTGGATCCTTGAAAATATTTTTCATGAAAGGAGAAATGGTCTTGACATATTTTTAAATTTATATAGTTATTTTAATGTTATGTTCTTGCTGAAATTATCCACATTTTTGTATTTCAAAACTCAGTTTTTGTTCCTTTTTTCACCTTTAAGAAACTGAAACTTTGACATCAGCAAAGCTTTTTAATTCAACTGAAATGAGGAATGAAAATCGAGAAATCTTTGCTGAAATATGAACTTCTTGGAACTTGACAAAAATTCAATGATGAAAGTGGAAGTGATAAAAATTAATCTGAATTGAATAATGGAGTGATAAAAAAAAATGCATTTGAATAAAAACAAATTTAGTTATAAATTATGAATTGACTTCAATTATTTAAGGTTGATTTGATACAATTTTAAGGAAATAGTGGCAAATTTTATTTCATTAATTAATTTTGACTATTTTTCTTTCATCATTAATGGCTCAAACATTTTCATTTTGATTTATGGAAAGAGGCCTCAAGGGTGGAACTCACAAAAAATGATGATAGAAATTAAGATGATTTGACTTATGAAGCTTTAAAAGCAAAGGGATAAAATGTTTGTGAATTCAATAAAAGTAGTCAATAAAAGTGATAACTCAGTGGTTAAATAGTCACTTTTAGTCATTTACAACATGTTATATCTCTGACTTCCACCTTGAAAAAAGATCGCTCTTCCGCTCAACTCTTGACTTTAATGTCTCAAACTTCAGAACAGTGATGACGTTTTTATAGACTTTTAGTAAATAATTAATACACAAATTACTTTTTGGGAATTTTCAAAGGCAAGAAATTGATGTTGGTGATTGTTAGTTGAGAAGCTCCAGGCTCGGCCAGTGAAGTAAGCCAGCACTCCTGAGTGGCAAAACATCCCGGTGTAGGTTCCAGATGTGTCCAGGCTGAGAGATCTGTCCTGGGCCCTGCACCTTCTGTGACGTCACAAACCACAATGTGGACAGATTTTTTTTTAATGATTCATACAGTGATTTTTAGCTTTTGAGTTTTGTCATTTTTGGTGAGTTTTGGAGCGTGATAAGGCCTCCAAAAATACAATGCATTTGCCAAAATAATAATAATAAAAGGGATAATTTCTTGCATTTCAATAGGGTCCTTGCACCCTAATTATCACACATCATCCTTCTGACAGAAAGCAAGAGCAAACAGGGAGTCATGGCTGTTTGAGACACTGTAAATCTAATAGATTTTTTTTGTCTTTTTTTTTTTCAAAATGTTTCTCATTTCCTAGGTAACAGTATGAATAGTGTTATGACCCTAAAGTTAGCTTTAAAGGTTAGTTTTGTGGCAAACTAACTGGTTTGTCATTCCAACCAATGGTAATGTGACATGCCATCACAGCCATATAATCTGCCAGGCCACCAGAAGGCGACAAATCTGTCAGTCCGTACACATCTGGTACCTATGTCACCCATGTCAGTCAATCTGTAGATGCCGCGTTCTGCATGCTTGGCTATATTAGATATATATATATCTTGGGGTGTGCAGATGGTTGAATGGTTTGGGGCATGCCCTATGTATGCGGGTGGCGAGGGTTCGAATCAGGCCTATGGCTCTTTGCCGCCATTCTCTCCCCACTCTCTTGTCCCTGTTTCCAAGTCTATCTACTGTCCTCCTCTATCTAATAAAGGCACAAAAGGCCCAAAAATAAATCTATAAAAATATATGTATATATACACATATATCTTTTATTTTAAATCCTAACTTGTGGTTCTGAGATTATAATCTTGTTAACTGAAAACATGAATTGTATTGGTATTTTCTCAATTTAATGTAATATGCTTCCATACAATAATATTTTACAAATACAATAGCAGTTTTCAGTCATATTTTTAAGCCCAAAGGTTGTTTCAACAGAGGGATAGTGCTGTTAGAATTGCGTAAATACATTGGCAACACATGGTATATCTACACTGATTCAATGATGCAAAGTTGGCTGCAGTTTTTACTACTACAACCTGATTATTTGATGTCTACTTCTTCATATTTTACTAGACTTTTACTAGTATATTATCTAGATTTAAAATCCTTGTCAGCCCTCTTCTTTACTTTGATTTATCCAACAAAAATGAGCTAAACTTTTGTTCTTAAATTTACACTGCCCACACATTCTCACAGTGAAAAAAAAAAAGAAAAAGTCCCAACATTTATTGAAATTTCCCCACACCCAGCTGTGAATCTGGCCCCCTGCATGCTTTGCTGTAGCAGCTCCACGTTGAAACTCGGTCAGTGTTTTATACATTTTTCATGTGTGTGATTCCTCTCCGTGCAGCGATCTGCTGTGACCCCACTGTGCCCTCCAATCAACATCCCACCCAACCCCAACTTTTCCACACGCTATACATTAAAGCTACACTGCTCTCGCATCAATTAAACATGGCCGACAAGGACAGGCAGAGTTCAGCAAGCTTCTCTCGACCTGCTGCTGGTAGCGTGATGCCTTGTGTGACGAAGGTTTATCTGCTGTGAAAGAGGACTGTTAGGAGTTCGTTGTCATTTAGGACAGCAATCTTACTTTCTTTTTCTTCTTGAGCGAATGGATTGAATTAAAGTAGTTTACGTTTGGGGGAATTAATTTTTTCCCAAACATTTCTCCATTTATGAGGGCTTCTTCGAGACTCCTGCACACATGTCAGCCTTTCTTTCTATTTTTCAGCTCTCTGTTGTATCTGCACTAATATTCCCATTCTTCCATGATATGACTTCTGATCCCCATATGTGCATTTCTAGCCTGTTAGATACATGAAGTGTGAGATGATGTAAAGTGTGTTGGACCAACCATGATCAAATGTGCACAGGAAAACAACAGATCTGATCCAATGGCAGGTGCCGGGGGATTACAGCAACGCTTCTTGTTCTGCACGGGTTTCTGCGTGTATGGATGGTTCACTGCTATAGGTGTTGCGTGCTCTTAGCGCTCACATGCTACCGAATAGATATGCATCTAGAAGAGGTCACCGAGCAGTCAGTCACACACGTTTGGGGTATGGGAAGATAGAGGATGTCAGGATGAGCTGGAACCATCAGGGCCCTGTAAAAGTGAAACAGTTTGAAGTTGAGATTTATAACTTGAACCCAAAGTGACATCTTCAAATGTTTCTTTATCAAAGTAATGCTTCAAAATCGACAATCGTCACTTTTTGTTCCACTGCAACAAAAGGGGAAAGATTCCATTTACAAAACTGAAACCAGAAAATATCTGATATTGTTTGCATGCAAAGCCATCAGAATGATTCATTAATCATTTTTGGACTCAAAGCTTCAGACAGCACAGTATGATGTTTTAATCTGTTTGAATAAAACAGGGTTAAACTTTTCTTCAGAAAGCACGAGCTATACAGGGACACAGGTGGCGCCAAAATCGGTGCAAAACCAAAGTTCCTAAGGGAGCTTTTATTATCTTTTGATAGATAATTTACCTCAGCTGAAGCGGTTAATCATTATAACTGACTGTAATGTTTACTTTGTAGCAAAATGTTATTAACATCAAATTCTATGTAAGTTACAGATTTGAAGAATTTCATTAGTTTAACATATGAATGATTTCAGCCCCGTAGACATACGTGGGTCTAGAGCAAATAATGTGACATTAGCAGATATCAATAGCCAGTGTTCATCTGTTCTAGCTAATCTTTTTTATCTTTTCATTATTTTTTTCTTCTTTCTCTTTTATTTATTTAACTTGTGTTCTTTTTCTTTTATTTCCCTTCTCTTCTTTGTTCCCTTTTAATTTTTTCTTTTATTTCTCTTCTTTTTTCTTTCATTTGTCCTTTTTTTTAAAATTTTTTACTCATTTTTTTTCTTTTTCTGTATTTCTTCTTTTTCTTATCCCCCCCATTTCACTAATTACTTTTTTCTCATTTCTTTTTTCTTATTCTCTTTTCCTCTTTTTTCTTATTTCTGTTGTTACTATTCCTTTTTCTATAATTTTTCTTTAATTTATCCTCTGTTTTCCCCCTTTTTTTGTCTTTTCTTTTTTCTTTTGTCTTTTCTCTTTTCTATCTTTTATTATTTTTCTTCTGTCTTTCGTTTCTTCTGTTTTTCTCTTTTAGTTATTTTATTTATTTATTTTCTTTATCTTCTTTTCTTTTTTCTCTTCTATTCTTTCTCTTTTCTTTTTTCTGTATTTCTTTTTTCTTTCTTCTCCCCTGTTCTTTTTACTTTTCTTTTTCCTTTTTATTTTTTTACTTCTTTTTCTTTTTCTCTTTTCTTTTCTGTTTTTTTTCTTTTTCTCTTTTTTTTTCTCTTCTCTTCCTTGCCTTTTCTGTTTTTCTCTTCTTTTCTTTTTCCTTTTTTATCTTTCTGCTCTTTCCTTTTTCCTATTTTTATTGTTTTTCTTTCTCTTTCCTTTTTTTCTATTCTTTTTGTTGGGTTTCTTTTCTTTTTTCTATTCTTTTTGTTAGTTTTCTT
This sequence comes from Cheilinus undulatus, assembly GCF_018320785.1. NCBI lineage: Eukaryota > Metazoa > Chordata > Actinopteri > Labriformes > Labridae > Cheilinus > Cheilinus undulatus. The sequence goes on from NC_054886.1 coordinate 23,858,902, forward strand.
TTCTTTTTTCCTCTGTTCTCTTTTCCCAACTTTTGTAGGGGGCCTAGCATGGATATGCCCACCCCATATCACTGAATTTTCTCATGAGTTCAATGGCCCACCTATAGCATTAACTCAAGACGTAATCATCAACATTATTCCCTCCCCCACTATTTCAAGAAGAGAAGGTTTATTTTTTGAAAGAGCCAAATTTTAATACATTTATGGTATTTGGGAGTTTTAATTAGAATGGATAGTATTTGGGCTGTCAAAAAATCCAAAAGTTTAAATGCAATTAATCTCAGAATTTCTGTTGTTAATCACAATCTCATCTTTTTGTTGCATTATGAAATTCAATCATCTTGCATTTGAAAATGTTTTTGTTTTATTTTTGATTTTTTTAACTAAGGGTAATGAACTTCCTGTTTGGAAAAAGACCTGCATTTATTTTGAAAAAGAATAAGAAACTTCAAGTAGATCAAAGATTATGACGTGAACCTATCCAGGGGAAAAGTAAGTCCAAGGAATGAAATAATAGAAATGTCAAAGTTGATATTCCAGGGTTGTGATGACTCCTGACTCATCCACTTAGCTGTCTGTGAGTTTTTATGGCGGCCTTGACAAACATTTTATGCTGATTTCACCATGTTTTGTGTTAGAGTTAACTTTGTAATGCTTTCTTGGCATTTCATTCTAACTCTGCTAGCATGATGCTAACAAATGCTAACCTAATGTTGTTCTGTTCTTGTGGTTTCAGGTCAAAGTTTGGTTCCAAAACCGGCGGACCAAACAGAAAAAAGACACCACCAAGGATTCAGATAAACGCTCCTCCACAACCAACGAGTCCTTAGCTACCTGCAACATCCTGCGCCTCCTGGAGCAGGGCCGCCTCCTGTCAGGCCCCGCCCCTCCTCCTAACTCCCTCCTTGGGCCTCCTCCACATCCGGCTAACGGCTCCCTGCTGAGCAGCCCTGGCGGAGGCTCCTCCACCTCTCCGGGGATCAGCAGCAGCACTCCCCCCAGCTCCCTACCAGGAGGGACTTTCGGACTGTCATTGCCGTCACTGGGCGGCGCCCCGCCCTCTCCGCGGCTTGGCGTCCCTCCGCCACACTCCCTGTGCTTTTCAATGCCACTGCTGGGCGGCGCTCATCACGAACTGACATCCGCCTATGGGTGTGGATCCTCAGCTTTTGAGCCGTACATGCGGCTGGACAGGAAGGAGACAGATTTGGGAGGGAAGAAGACAGTTTCTTAAGTTATACGTTTGTCTTTTAGGACGCCGGGGGTTGGCGCTTGTAAGAGCGCTCCTTCACCGCCTGTTTGATACCTGACAGGCAGCACCCAGGGCGAAGAAAACACCCTGGATCACAAGACTTGTGAAAAGGAGGGCTGCTTTTCTCGCGGCACTGTTTTGTGCCACAGCACTGACACAAAGCAATGAAAATGACTCGATGTGACGGACTTTCCCACATAAAAAAAGAAACAAAACTTGTGAATTTTGCAGAAATGCTGTGTGTACGTGTGACAGACAGATGTTTTTATCTCCACTCTCTTGGCAGTGGTTTTAAGTGACTCTTCACTTTGTGTCCAGTGAGTTTGTGCGTGTGTTTTTTCTCTATACAGGCCTTCATTTACTGTTCAGGAAAAAAATAATACTTGACATGAGACGTTCAGATTGAATCAGCGTCTGAACGAGCTGAGCGGGATTTTCAAAGAAAGCAGTTTGTACACATTCCGGTACATTTTCTCTGTACAAGTGGCCATGTTTGATTTTAGTTGATGTGCTTTCACAAACGGAAGAAACACTGAAGAAAAAAAAAAAGAATCGTAGCATTTAAATATCAGCGTGTTTGGTGTCCAGCGGTAGTTTTTGTAAATTCTTTATTTGGTTGTGTTTGTGTAAGAAGTATAATGTGGTAGGATCTGGGCTAAATTGTGCAAAAATCACATATCTAGATCTGATAAGTTATCGTAAAAGAAGAAAAAGAGAAAGCTGGTTAGATTCTGCCAAAGCATTTATGGATGAAGCTCACATAATTCATCCAATCACTGAGGAGAGATGACATTTAAACCCTTTTCTTCACAGGTTCTGAACATCTGTCCACATTTACTGCTATTTGTTCTCCATCATCAGTTTGTTTGGGATTACTGAAAATAATCTTGAAAATCTTTGAAAAAAAAACCAAACATGTTCTGGCTCTAGTTAAGGAGTTTCTCTACCATCTTTACACTAAAAGTAATCATTTTTGCATCCCTTAATGGGATGATAATGTAGAGTTAAAATAAGCCTCACAAAACCTAACATTTGCTGCTGTTTTACCTCAAACACTTTCTTATTTCTCTTGGTTTTAAGTCGGGCACAAATTGTCCATTATCACAAGGAATCTGGATGTATTTTCACACAGGAATCTTCTACTTTATGCACATTTTTAGACTGCAGTAAGCTGCAGTATCACATGCAGAAATTAGTTCTTTTATTGCTGTTTTATTTTCTTTAAATTGATATTTGTCATCCTGTTTTAGTTGGCCCCATTTCTAGACGCTAGCCAGTTTCCCCCTCATTGAAAGCACTTTATGTTAGTAGGATTTAACACACTTCCTCCCAGATCTTTCCCTCCGTTATATAATTTTGACCCCCTAAGTTAAATCAAGATAAGCTTTCAAAGATTAGTCTGAATCAATGAGTTAACTCCTATTTAAGAATAAACACCCTCATTTTCTCCTTTTAGCCACATTTTGATTAGTTTGACCTTAGCGTCTAAAGTAAGCCCACTTTGGGTGACATTTCCCCCAAGTTAAAACTTCCCACTGGGCTGACATGCTTTAAAAAGATCAGGTGTAGTAATGAGTTAAAATTTCTCTCTTTACATAGAGAAATTTTCCCAGTTTTCTTTGTCGCCCAAAGAAAATCAAAGCTAATATGGAAACTGCAGCCTGACCCCAAGTTGCTCCCACTTTGCCCCCAATTTGCGCTAACTAAATTCTTTTTTGCCTCTTTTTAAAACTTCTATGTATGCTTCCTCTTATTTCCACCTCATATTTCATCATCTTTCTATTTATTCGTAGGTTTCGTCTCATTGTGAGGTTTAATACGTTCCTTAGAGGTCGGCCGACACCCATTAAAAGAAACATGAACATTCCTCTGACATCAATTTAAAAGTAAACGCCAAGCAGAGGTGTGTTTCCTCGCTGCACATACATTTATCGCTTGTGTGCAGGTTCTGACCTCAGCCTGATGAAAAAAAAAACTCTGTCGGCTCTTTGGGGCCTTTTTGCACCCGTGTAGCTCTGTTTGCTAGCAGGTGATTTGTTGCTGTTGTGTTTAGACCCGGCAGTGCCGCAAGGAAAAAAACCTGTTCTCCACTCACGGCTCTTTGCAGCGCTGTACCTGTGCTGTTGTTGAACACTGTATTATTTTCTATAAGCACCATCCATAATTCACATGCCAGGGCATCAAATATTGAGCAGGGAGATGGAGCTGAGAGGTCAGGAGGCTCTGCTTCTCATGTACCCTTTCACAGACCCTCGTTTTTTCTTTTTTTTTACTCACATCAGGGTCTTTTTCTCTGGCGTTTTATGCCTCTTTAACCCCTTTATAAGCTGGACTTTTTTTTTTTTTTTTACAGGTTTTAAGAAAGTGGCTCCCAAAACTGTTCTTACTTGATCAAATTTTCAGGAAATGTAAGCAGAAGGCATTTAAGCATTTACAAAACACAGTGTTGTCTTGAGCACTGACTCCATTTTCTGTCACTGTGCGGTGGTGTTCATGTAAATCTGCAGTTACTGTATCGTGTAAGAGATAACGCCACTTCTGCAGGCGACAGAGATGCTTTGTAAAGCCTTGAAACACAGCCTTTGGGGTTTTCTTTCACTTTCTTTTTTTGCTTCTTTTTCTGACAGTTTTTTTGATTGTTGCTTTGTGCAATCTGTGACATCTTGCACTTGTTCGCCACCATCTCTGAAGGCCTTCTTGTGGCTCTCACTTCCAGTTTTATGATTTCTGTTTTGAGGGTTAAGTCCTTTGAGATTGTGTGGAACTTTTATTTGAAATTGAACTTTTTTTATGCACAGCCAAGGTCCTGCAAAGGGCCATTACGTCTTTTCTTTAAGCAGTAAAAATAACTTAACAGCACCAGCTTCTACTTATGCTGAATAAACTCTATGTACATATATATAAAGTTCTATATGAATATATATGAATGGGTCTTTGCACACGTTATCTCAATGTCTGCTCCATGTGATTTAAACAGGATTAAAAAAACACAAACTGCGAAGGAAGATTCAGAAAAGAAGACTTTATATATGCTTTACAGTTCTTTGTCTCATTAACATTTTGCACTTATTTAAAGAGGCTTACTTCTGTTTCTGGGCTGAAAGAGCTGTTTTCACGCTCGGCCAAGATATTGTACAATATGTATATGTATTTTTATTCATATGCATATAAATATATGTCTATGTAATTTGCCTCCTGTGGTCTGTTCTTTATTTCATTGCATTTATGGCATAAACATCACAGATATTTAATCATTTTTTGAATATTTTAAAAGCAGAAATATTCTGTATAATGAACCAGAGAAGCTTTTAAAACGCTATCCAGTATTTTTTCAGTGTAATCAGTTAAAAATTGTACAAACATGCCTGACATTTCTATGTCAAAGCTTTTCTGTTCCCACTGAAGGGATTTTGAACTTTGCTTTATTAAAAAACCTTGGCATGTTCGTCCTTCCCATCATGGTTGAGATTAAAATAAAAGATCAATGCAGTGGGCATTTTACCTTTTCAGGTCTCTCTGTGGAGCCATTACTTTTAAATATCTACCATTTTGTGTTAGGTGTGGAGTTTGGCACAAACATGCTGAATGGACGTGCCCTTGGACATTAATTGGATGAAAATATGAGACCTGGAAATAACTAAATAGATGGAATAGAGGGGTGTCATATTTTCATGGCAAAAAAAATCCTTTTAGGACAAACAATTGCCGTATAAAGAGCACTCAAAACTTATTTATTTATTTATTTATGTTTTCATCACTTACCCTGATCTTTGTGTTAAAGAAGCAAACATCTCTCTGCAATAGTCAAAGAAGAGAAAGCTCTAAATGAGATTCCTGAAGGAGGAAGCAAGGACTTATGGGAGGCTATGTTTGAGAAAGAAGCAAAACATTCCCAACTAAAGCAGATTCCAAAATTGCACTTTACAAAAAGAATTGAGAATTTAGTGGGAATGGCACAAATACAGCCAACACAAAAAAGGCAAGGATTTATTTGTAAATATGCCACTATTTTAAAAAGTTTTGGTCAGAGAATGATCATTTTCTCACTTTTTTCCCCAAAAGAAAATATTTGAGTTTCAGTTGTGTTTAGTTTTTCCTTTTTTTTTCTTCCATAACTTTTTTTTTGTAATTAAAGTGAAATGATGCAGCACAAGTATTCTTAAAGCCCAGGTTCATCAACCATTTCATCCTGGTGCGATGAAAAAAGTGGCCAAGGTCACAAAACTTGTAATGTTCTCTACTAAACTGAAGTTATCAGGAAATCAACCACCTGCTGTTCTTTTTTCCTCACAATTATAAACGTTAATTACAAACTTTAATAAATCTGCTTCAAACACACAGACTCCTATTAAAATGGTGCTTTAAAGCATTGATCTTGAGCAGGTCTAACTTCAGGTACCAACACCAATGTAATAAGGATAAATGATTCAGATTTTCAGAAATGTTCAACCATTTAAATGATTCAATCATTCAGAATGTTAGATGAAGCAAACATGACTGAACAAAGACACAGAACAAAAAACACATGTAAAAAAAAACATAATTACAGGAGCCCTGGTAGTATATGCTCCATTTAATTTTATTGTGTTCCACATGGTAACATGTAAATTTGGTTATTTTCAGGAGATCTTGAGGAAGTTACCACATCACCATGGGAAAACAACTTTAGTTATCCCTAGCACAAGACAAATCCTCTTGTTATAAGCAATACCAGGTAAATTGAAATATAAAAGTGTATGTCTGCTTAGAGCTTCTGTATGTCATTCCAATTTTCTTTAAAGTGCACATTTGAGAACCTGAAACTTTTTGGCCCTGATCTACCAGTTGAGAACCACTGCTTTAAAATATGATTCTGTTTACAGCTCATATGAGGAATGAAAATGTCTTCTTTTTTTAACCTCTTTACATCATTTATAAAGAGTACTTCACACATTAACCTCACAAGTCCATTCAAATTATATTGGGATGTACAAGTAGGGATGCACAATGTTATTAGCATGATATTGGTATTAGTAAAAGTTGCTTAAAAGTGAATTAACATTTGTACCAATATGAGTATATCAGCTGTCAATATTGGCCAATATAAGCTGTCAATATTAGCCTATATCATCTGTCAATATCAGCCTATATCAGCTGTAAATATCAGGCTAAATCAGCTGTAAATATCAGCCTGTATCAGCTGTAAATATCCGCCTATATCAACTGTAAATATTGGCCTAAATCAGCCGTCAATATTGGCCTAAATCAGCTGTAAATATCCGCCTGTATTAGCTGTCAATATCAGCCTATATCAGCTGACAATATTGGCCTATATCAGCTGTAAATATCCACCTAAATCAGCTGTAAATATCAGCTGACAATATTGGCCTATATCAGCTGTCAATATCAGCCTATATCAGCTGTCAATATTGTCCTCTATCAGCTTTAAATATCAGCCTATATCAGCTGAAAATATTGGCCTATATCAGCTGTCAATATTAGCCTATGTCAGCTGTAAATATCCACCTATATTAGCTGTAAATATAAACCTATATCAGCTGTCAATATTAGCCTATGCCAGCTGTAAATATCCACCTATATTGCCTGTCAATATCAACCTATATCAGCTGTAAATGTCAGCCTATATCAGCTGTAAATATTTGCCTATATCAGCTGTAAATATTGGCCTATATCAGCGGACAATATTGTCCTATATCAGCTGTAAATATCCACCTAAATCAGCTGTAAATATCAGCTGACAATATTGGCCTACATCAGCTGTAAATATCAGCCTATATCAGCTGTTAATATGAGCCTATATCAGCTGACAATATTATCCTCTATCAGCTGTAAATATCTGCCTGTTTCAGCTGTCAATATTGGCCTATATCAGCCATTACTATTGGCCTATATCAGCTGACAATATTGGCCAATATCAGCTGTAAATATCAGCCTATATTAGCTGACAATATTGGCCTATATCAGCTGTCAATATTAGCCTATGTCAGCTGTAAATATCCACCTATATTAGCTGTCAATATCAGCCTTTATCAGCTGTCAATATGAGCCTATATCAGCTGTCAATATCAGCCTATATCAGCTGTAAATATCTGCCTATATCAGCTGTAAATAGCCTATATCAGCTGTAAATATCCGCCTATATCTGCTATAAATATTGGCCTATATCAGCCATCAATATTGGCCTATATGAGCTGTAAATATCCACCTATATCAGCTGTCAATATCTGCCTATATCAACTGTTAATATTTTCCTACATTAGCTGTAAATATCCCCATTATCAGCTGTCAATATCAGCCTATAACAGTCATCAATATTGGCCCATATGAGCTGTAAATATCCACCTGTATCAGCTGTCAATACTCGCCTATATCAACTGTTAATATTTTCCTATATCAGCTGTAAATATCCACCTATAATATTGTCTATATCACCTTTCAATATTGGCCTATATCAGCTTTTAATCTTGTCCCACATAAGCTGTCAATATTTTCCTATTTCAGCTGTTAATATTGTCCCATATCAGCTGTCAACATTGTCGTATATCACCTTTCAATATTGGCCTTTATTTGCTGGCCAGAGTTTTAGGCTGGACCCACAGACTTATGTCAGCTGAAGTCTTTTTCTTTATTCCTCATCATTCCTTACACTTTGAAGTGTTGTTTAAAGACTGAAATTTTATAATTTGTATATCCTCAAACTTTAAATTGTGTTACCAACTTATTACCAGGTAATTACCAACTAAAACAGTTAAGTTACTCATTATTTGGCCCACTTAAATAAAGTGCTATCAGGTATAATTACTTTTGTCAAACTTTACCTTGCATTTTAAACTGCTAAATTTCACCTCAGGTTCTGCACTCTTCAGATGCTAAAATTCTATTTTATCTTCTATTGCCTTAGTTAACAATGGCTGTTTGGCTTAATCAGATAAATATTCCAAAACAGAAACCAATAACAATAACAACATAAGTATAAACTTTACTGTCATTGAAAAGGCACTGAGATTATATTATTTGTAAAGTTTTAGGTCATGTAAAATACAACTTTCGAGATCCCAAGGGATATTTGTGGGACAATCAGCAGTAAAAGTGTCACTTTTAGCAACTGCAGAATGAAAATAATGTTTAACGTCAAAGTATCAGTGTGACATGAAGGCCCTTTCAATGCATAAGGAATACTTTTTTAATGTTACTTTGATGCTTATTCTTTTTTGCAGTTTAACTTTAGCAAAATTTAGATTTCAGAGCCTTTACTTAAAGAAAAAAGTGTACTGCTATTTGTAATGCTTTAAATGAAATAAATGATTCAAGTTTTTTTCTCTCTCACCACTGTGAAACATTGGACACTTTGGGCCTCCATAGCAAGGCCCGTGTGAGGCACATACCTGCTCTGACAGGCTCTTCAGCTAAATCACATTTCGATGATTAGTTATGAAAACTTCTCCAATGACACGTCAATCGGGCAGTAATCTGCAGAGAAAGAACAAGTCATGCAGGTTGGGCTGAGCTGTAAAGGTAACACAGGACACACAGCTCCCACCCACCCCCCCATCAACCCAGACTGCAGTGAGGGGCTCTTCTCCGAGCCTGGACAATTGATCCGCAGGGTGCCAATTATAGTGATTGGCACCTTTATTTGAGCGAGGAAGAGGAGAGAGGGCCAGCAGAAAAGAGACCAGATGGGTGGCCTGTTTTAGAGGAGATCAGGGAGGGGACGAGCCAGGGGAAGGACCCCGCTGCAGAGGACGAAAACGCTGTAAACATTTTCAGCAAAGAAGAAACCAAACTCAACTTTCTAGGTTTTTATTGGTTTGGATTTGTGATCTTTAACAGATTTAGTCAAATTTACCACAGTGTGACAAAGTAACATTTAATGCTGTACATTTAAACATTTATACACATAGCTTTCTGTTTGGACAATTGAATATCAAACACTGCATTTTCAAAGTCTACATTATGCCTTTCTACTTAATCTGTTACCAGCATGTGTCATTAAATTATTAATATTTTTTAAAAACATGCAGCAATGACAACCAACATAACCCCAAGAAGATGCAAAGAGAAAAGGAGGCATTTTCCCCAATACTATTATTATTATGATGATTTTGATGTGTTGAAAAATGCAAAAACAAAAAAACAAAACAAAACAAAAAAACAAACAAACAAACAAACAAACAAACAAACAAAAACTTTTATTACTAGTGCTGTCAAAGCATTACAATTTTTTGAGAGTAATGCATCTCTAAATTCCCTAACTTAATCACAATTAATCTCCTCTCTGTTGCATTTTCAAATTGCATGCATTTGAAACTATTTTGTACTTTTTGTACTGTCGTAAACAGAACTGAATTCATTATTAATCTACTACTAAAATAGCTTTGTTATTTACCTTCTTTTCATGAGAAAGGCGAGACTAAGGGTGGCACTGGGACAGTCATGACACAAGTCTATTTACGCAGTCAAAGTACAAACACAAGGAAGTAAAACCAGATATGAAACACAAGGGACAAGAACAGAATAGTAAAACAGGAGGCACAAGAAATTACACTTCAGGAGTAATATGAAGCAACACAAGTAACACATGGAGATTTAAAAGACTAAATAGAGCAATACAATAGAAAGTAAATGTGACTACATTTAACAGAAATACAAGGAACACAGAAAACACAAGAAACTTCACTTAGAGGATAATAAAAAGTAACACAAGGAACACATGGAGGGTTAAAAGACTAAATAAAGCAGGAACACTAGAAAATAAATGCGGTGATATTAAACAGAAACACAAGAAAGTGAACTCCATGAGTAATATAAAGTATTACAAGGAACACATAGAGGGTTAAAATACTAAATAATACAGGAACATTAGAGAGTAAGTGTGGGAAAATAAAACAGAAACACAAGAAACTTAATATCAGGAATAATATTAAGTAACGCAAGGAACACATGGAGGGTTAACGACTAAATAAAACAGGTACACTAGAAGTAAATGCAATGAAATCAAGCAGAAACACAAGGAAATACAAGTTACTAAACTTCAGGAGTAATATAAAGTATCACAAGGAACACATGGAGGGTTAAAAGACTACATAGAGCAGGAACACTAGAAAGTAAATGCAGGAATTAAATAGAAACACAAGAAACTTAACTCTAAGAGTAATATAAAATAATATAAGGAACACATTGAGGGTTAAAAGGCTAAATAATATAGAATCATTAGAAAGTAAATACAGGAAAAATTAACAGAAACACAAGGAACTCAGGAAACACAAGAAACTAATCTAAAGGAGTAATATAAATCAACAGAAGATATATGTGGAGGGTTAAAAGACTAAATATTACAGGAATACTGTAAAGTAAATGCATGAAAATTAAACTGAAACACAAGAAACAGGAAACACATGAAACAAAACTTCAGGAGTGATACAAACTATCATAAGGAATACATGGAGGGTTTAAAGACCACATAGAGCATGAACACTGGAAAGTATATGCAGGAAAATTAAACAGAAACACAAGAAACTAAACTTCAAGATCGATATAAAGTAAAAAGGAACACATGGAGGGTTAAAAGGCTAAATAATACAGGAACACTTTAAAGTAAATGTGGGAAATTAAACAGAATCACAAGGAACACAAGAAACATAAGAAGCTAAACTTCAGGGATAATGTAATGCAACACAAGGAACACATGGGGGGTTAAAGGGCTAAATAATACAGGAATGCTGAAAAACAAATCCAGGAAATTAAACAGAATCACAAGGAACAACACAGGACACACAAGGAGGGGAAATTAGAAAATAATGGCCACTTTGGATGGTGTTTATGATAAAGTCTCAGTTTTCAGAGAATTTATGTAAAACTTCCTACTTACACAACAGTAAAGATGGTATTGTTTCTTGTTTACAAAACCTTGCCTTTTAATGCATCCTGTGTTCATAATATCTTCTAATGTTCATTATGTGGATGTTACACTGTGGATGAGGGCCTTTTTTTACATGATGTCTACTTTTACTCTTGAACTTTGGGTGAAGAAGACATTATTCTCTCTCCATATGAACCTGCTGCTTCTTCCTCCTGGTCTTGTGTTTACCGTCCTGTATGTGTGAGCAAGATTCACATCACTTCCACATCAGCACTCAGACGCTGTTTGTTGTACGTCAACAGATGAACTCTCAGCTCCATGTTTCATTTGAACCTCACGCCATACGTGTTTGTGTTTTATTCTGAAGGGTCTGCAGACCTTTAGGAATGCTTCACTGTCCTGCCTCCCCCCCTTTTCCTTTCTCCTTCCTCTCCCTCCTCCTCCTCCTCCTATAAAGCAGCTCAGCAGCCCAGCAGGGGGGCCTCTCCACTAATTAGGGTCACTAATTGGGGGTTGGCCAGGGCAGAGACCCCTCCACACCTGCATGGTCATGTGACATTCAAAGAGGTGCGCAGGGTCAAGGGTTGCGTGGTTGGGGGGGGGGAGAAGAGAGGGAGGTAGGGAGGGCGGGTTTGGATTAGTTTGGCTGAGCAGACGAAGAAAGGGGTTAAAGGAGAGAAATGGCAGGAAAACAAGACAAAAAAACTGAAAAAAATTACCCAGAGTTTATTTTAATGTGAATTTCATTGTCAAGATTATGATTTTATGTGCAATAAAAGCAACTTTAACATAATCTGAAAGGGAAATCAGTGGACATTTTTTTCCTAATGTTGCTATCCTGCCCACACACAATCGAATATAAAGTCAAATTATGCCCCCAAAAACTTCAACCCTGAAGAAAAATGTTCCTTAAAAAGAGGTTAAAAGACAAGGATCAAACATGCATAGAAATGATGAGGAAGTGCAAAATGACAGAGTGAAATACACGTTAAAAAATCTGGGCGAGGACACGCTGCCCGGTCAGAGGTTAATTGCCAGGTGACCTTAAGGGCCGGACAGCTCAGCAGAGGCCCCCCGAGCCTGCCCGCCTCTCTCAGCTCTCGTGGACTAAGTGATGTCTGCTTGTTTTGACACGATTCACACAAGAGTCAGGGCTTAAGCTCTCTGAAAAAGATTCACAGCTGCATTCCTAAGAGCCAAACAGACCTAGTAAAAATCTTACAGGGAAAAGCTTAAAATGTCCACGTGAAATATTAAAATGGTTTTATTGCTGTTGTTCATGGATGACAGTGGGAAAAGCACAGGTGGCTGGAAGGCTATCTGACCTAATTATAGCTCATGATTATTTTGCTTAAATCATGTGTATCGTCGGTTTGTGGAAAGGAAAATTCAACTTATTGATCATTTACTTCCATACCTGTTTATATTCAGGCTTTAGGATACCAAGGGGCTGCACTTCAGAATGTGCATCAGTGCTGAGCATGAAGACTGCACCAAATATCAGAACTTACTTGACTGCTTCTTATTTGAACAACATCCCATATATAACTCTGTAGTTCTCTTGTCATGGCTTGGTATTCCTGCATGCTGTGTGCTATGAAGCAGCTAGGAATAAGAATGAATGCCTTTTTAACAGCTTTTCTCCCTCATGTTGTCATAAAGATACTTTTTGAAGGACATGGTGATGCATTATTTAGCATATAAATTTTGTTGAGATCTGGTAGAAATGATTTCTCACTTCAAGATGACAACTTACTAAGAAGTGGTGATGTGTTTTCTGTAGACAATCTGTTTTTAAGCAAGACAATCTGGCTGCAGACCATTACTGTCAGAGCTAAAATGATGCTAAAACTTTAAAAATAAAATCGGATTAAACTTCCAGTTAGAGTTAGGATAAGGGTTAAGTGAAGGTTTGGCTACCTAAAGGCCTTGTCCATGCGGAGATGAATTCAGGAAAAGTTTTTGTCGTATTGGCGTTTCATCCACATGGAAACGGCGTTTCGGGAGGCTGTAAATGCTACTTCTTGAAACCGGGTCCCAGAGTGAACAAATCTGTATACGCCTACAGTTTGGTCTCCATGTGGACAGCCAACTGCAGACATATTATAATTATAATTATACGGGTGCTCCATAATCTTCTTCTCTCTTTCGGGTGCATTTCTGTGGCAGCGTTACAGTGCCACTTACAGGCTTGGTATACTATATACTACAGCATTTTCAGTGGTTCAGCGCTTACGCAGACATTTCCTGAAACAATCTTGTGTTCACAGAAAACATTTTCAAAACAAAACGGAGATATATAGTTTTTGTCTCCGGCCAAAGGCCAAAGTTAAAAGTCAAAAATCCTGATGACAAAACATTTAAAGCTGAGAAAACAGTCTACTTAAAGGGAAAAGCTTTTCCTCCATGAAAGACTCTAACACAGCTAAGGCAGCAAAGGCTAAAAAATTAAGCTATTTTAGCTATAAAGATAATGCAGCCATGTAGCTAAATCCAAAGCAAACATATCTATATTCACTACATTAGCTATGTAGGCTATGTAGCTACATAGCTAACAAAAGTAAAGTTAAAGCCAACAAAGCTAAGTTTGCTACATTAGATTATGCTTCATTTGCTAAAGTGAGGTCCATTTTAAAAGTTGTTATGTAAACAGTGACTTGCTATAGCCCAAATAGAGGCCCAAATACCTTGACCTGCAAAATCTGATCAGCTCATTCTTGAGTCAGAGTGGACTTTTGGGCAAAGTCTGGAGAAAATCCCAAAGTATTCTTTAGTTCTTAAATTTACAAAAAAAGGGATAGACATGAGGCCCGTGACTTTGAACTCTGACTTTTAACCATCAAAATCTTAAATCTCTAATCTCAGTTCATTCTTGAGTCAGAGTGGACATTTGGGCAAAGATTGAAGAAATGCCTTCAAAGTGTTAGTGAATTATGCCAGTGGTTCTCAAATGCTGTGGCAAGGCACACTGGTGTGCCTTGAGCCAAGTTTTGGTGTGCCAGTGAAATATGTACAACCTCATAACTACAACTATACAATAACTTAAGTTCAGTCAAGACCACTTTGTCAAGAAACGCACGTGATGTGTGGTTACAAATTGGTTTCTTTATAAGCAGTTATTAATTTGCACGTATTGCTTTCATGCATATGATTGTTTTGAGATCCCCCTGCCCTTCCATGATGCTACATAGGAAGCATAAAGCTGGAACACCACACATTCCTGCCTTTCCTTTGCCTACGCTAGCTGGGTTTCCATACAGTTTTCGCAAAATAAAAGTGATATTTCTTAAATTTCAATTAAGTATGCGTTTCCATTAAAGGGAGTTTTGGGCATAGGCCTTGCAATTCTCGTAAAATCTCATCTCGCGTAAATCTGCTGCAAGGAGGCTTGATGCTCAAAACCTGTTGCGTGTTGGTACGGTTTTGGTTACATCTACGGTGTTTACCTTGATAATTTTGAACAAAAGACGAAGGCAGCGGATGACAGTGGGTAGACAGAGGTAAAGTTGGTATGTATGGCAAAAGCCATGAATAAGGGTATAAGTATGATGATAAGAAAAGTCTCGTCTCCTCGTCTGTCCACACGTACCAAGCCATGTTGTCTCGGAGTGACTGGTCATGTGACCCCGTACGTCACATCCCATGACTTGTAAATGCAGAAAAAAGTGTTTCCATTACACTTTTGCAATATATTTCTATATCGAAATGCCTGAAAAACCTCATCAAGAGAGCGTAAAAACTTTTTGCGATATTTGAGAGGTCTTTCGAAATTTAGGTGTTTCCATAACCATTTTTTATTACGCTATTTAGATTTTGCTAATTTCTAAGGGTAATGGAAACCCAGCTAAGGAAAGCCTGGGGTAGGAAGAGAAGCAGCCAAAACAAAAAACAAAACACACAAAACAAAAAACAAAAAGCAGAGCAGGCATCATGACAACATAAAAACACTCGTCAAGTCAGAGGCAGAATAAAGGAGGAGCTGGGGTGGAGGGAGGTTGTAGAAAGTGCCTTGCAGAAGGAGCAGCAAAGCATAGCCAGGCAAGAGCAGTTTAAATATGGCAGCATGAGTGTGATTTACCAATAGCGTGCTGAATAAATGACGATCAGCTGATCTCGGTTACAGTATATGGCAGCATTTGAATCTGTAGCCTGCCTGTATGAGGTTATTTTGTATAAATATGGTTTTGGTGTGCCTTGAAATTTTGGCTTAATCTTAGGTGTGCCTTGGCAACAAAAAAGATTGAAAATTACTGACTAATACCATTCACAAGCAAAGGGTAAACATAACTAAACCTTGTTATTTTACATATTTGTAATTTATTACAATAATTGTGCTTATATATTTATAATATATCAAATGTGAAGAATAGAGAAAGTACAGAATTTTTTTGTTTCGGTTTTAGATGCAGTTTTATCACCCCATATTATCTTTATATAATGTTTTATTACACATATTTCTTTTACATTACAGCTGGCTGTTTTCACCAGTCACATTCAGAGGGGTTGCTGATTCGTTGCTGTGAAATGACAAGCTCACAGGACGAAAACATTTCTAAAGCGTATTTCAGTCCAATCAAGGGCTAATGCAGCACGAACATGTGGGCATTTAGAGCCAGAAGTTGTGGGTGAGCTATCTTAGTCGTGTTTTGTGGCATTGTGACACAGGCACGTTCACACATGACAAAACATCCCTGCACTGTTCCCATTTTCAATTTCTCCACCTTTCACAGAGCTGAATGGATGTTGCCTCTGCATACAAAGACGCGTGGCTGAAGACACAAAAAGTTGAGATTACATGTCGTATTTGCCCTTCTGCTCCTTTTTTTTCATGGATGACTGTGCCTCTGCCACCTAAACCTTCTTTTCAAGACCCAAAGTCTTCAATTAACACTTTTCTGTCAAGGCAGGATTCAAGGACGCCTCCCTCTTGGCTCTTGTTAAGTCTGTGAAGCTAAACGCAGGAGGAGGCGACATTCACATCACCTCTTCTTCTGCGTTTATGCCTGTTTAGCCTTCGCTCTGGTAGGATGGCTTTGATATTATGCGAAACAAGCAATAAGTGCACTAAGAGCGCCCTAGCTTTGTTTTGCATTGTGCTGTAAATCAGTGGACAGAGCTTTAGATTGTCTGGGTACGCTCGGCCTTGGGTGTGAGGTTGCTTTTGTGGAGGCCGCTATCCTCCTTGATTAGGTCAGTGGATTTCCAGACAGTGACCACAGCTCAAGGACACAACGCAGCACCTTCATTTGTCTCCCAGGCCACAATGCACCTGGTCTGTCAAGTAATGATCTTTCTCCATTAAATAAACCAGCGCAAACAAACCTTGGACTTTCTCTAAGAGAGACAACTTGATAAGCTCTGCTTTTAAATCCAACATCTTTCACTTTCTTCCTCATCCTTCAGACAAGGGTAAAGAGTGCTTCTTCGACTAATGAATGCACTGAAAGCTTCTTATATTTTATCACCACATACCTTAAGATGGGTGAGGCATCCAAGGCAAATCCACAATAGCTAATTACATTTCAACTGCACCATGAAGTGCTTTCAAAATAACGGCTGGGGTGATGAGCAGAGTGCAGTTGTTGGAAAATGTGCCATTTTGTCTTAAAGAATGAACGGAACGAAGGAAGTACTTAAGGTTTTGTATAAGACAATCTTAATAGAGAGAGTGTGTGTCCTTGTATGTCTGAATATCAGTCACTTGTTGCTACACTGGAGTCTTTGGGAGAATAGAAAGCTTAAGGGCACTCGTCTCAAATGAATGAAGTTTTCTGAGGGTGTTCATCTCCCTTCAGTGTGTCTTTAGTCACATATTGATTGATCCTGGTTTCATTTCTAAAGCATTTTGAGCTATTGTCTTCTTTTATCGCCATCAAGAATTTCATCTGCTCCCTTCATTAAACTGTGTTAACTATATTTTCTGTTTATGAATGAATGTTTTCACTTGATTTTGCTTTGAGACATGTTTCAAAGAGCTGAATCAGCCATTAACTATAATATAATATAGTCCACAACCATGTGACTGATCCACAGCTGAGGAAATGTTTGATCTGGTATAGACTCGGTTAACACAACCTCACCATTGGGACAGGATGCCATCGACAAAGCTGGGCCCCAAAAGAGGAAAGACTGTGCACCCACTGCAGCCAACAGTAGGTTGAAACGGAGCTGCACTTTCTAACCCCCTGCCCATCGTACGATGACATCAGAGACAAGCTTTTCCGGTCTTCACCAGCAAACAACAACAATTCACCAGGATGAACAACAAACAGAAGCTTCCATATCTGCAGGGCAAAGGTCAACACTGCAAAGGTTGCAGCACATTACATTAGCTGTTGTGACCAAAGAAGATCCTCAATCTCCACACTACCACCATGAATAAATATATAAACATTTTATCTGTTCATTGTGTTTGTTGTGACGTGTTTGATGATGTTTTTAGAAACTGTGGTGCCCAAAAGGAGGTAAATGTTCATCTTGAATGCCACCTTTGACATCTTGTCTCTTGTTCTGCCATGTTCATACTGATAGCTAGGAGGAGAACTGCTGTCTTGTGGCGTCCATGTTGCTGTTGCCTATGGTGTTCCCTCACTGTTACCACTTGAAGGCCCTGCCTTTCCTCTACACGACTTCAAAGCACAACCTCAGGTCCATTTGAAGGCAGCGTGTCTGAGGAAAACAGCCTACCTGCCATGTGGTAACTAGCCTGGTCGTGTCTTTTTATCTAAGCATCTAATTATCATATTAACAGTGCTGATTTATTTTTACATTCAATAGAAAATTTCTGTCTGACTTCATTTAATAAAAGAGAAGCCCAGATTTTACTGCTTGGTGACTTTAGTTAGCTGTTGTGCTGATGGAAGCTAGCAAGACTTGCTAGTTATAGCTGGCTATATCAAGCTAGTCCTGGCTCCATGAGTCGGCAAAAAACTTATGCTTCAGCAGACCTTATTATGCTTTCAGCTCACTTATTTTTCAGGAAACCTTGTTAATAGGATTGAATATGATCTTGTTAGCTACAGACATGATGGGTCACGGCAAGAATGCTAACGACTGAGGCTAGAAAACATATTTTCTATGTTTCTTTGGTTCTAATATCATTGGCCCATCTCTTCTGAATTATTCTTATTCAGGAGATGTCTTCAAAGGGTTGTATGTTCCCAGTAATTTTTTTTTCGGTAGTTACTCTGCTTCAGTAAAGTTCCAGTTTTCCTAAGTATTTTCCAAGTGCTGTTAAACAGACAAAGGAATTTTTTAACGCAGCTTTTCCAAACACCCCCCATCTCCTGAGAAATCCCAGCCCATTCTTCTTTGGTGAATCTCTCAACCACCTCCAAACATGATGGTCTTCTGGCTTGGACCTCAGTCCACAGTTCCCCTCATAGATTTTCAATGAGATTTAGGTCAGAGCTTTGTGCAGGCCAGTCAATAACATCCACGCTGGTCTTCTGGATGTACTTCATCACCTGGATGTTTGGTCCGTTGTGTTGGAAGACAAGCCAGACCCAGTTTTTCTGCTGACTACTTGAGGGTTTCCTCCAGAATCTTCACTATCCTTCTTTCTTCATGTTCCTTTCCCCTTAATGAGATTCCCGGTTCCAGACACACTGAAGCATCCTCACTCCATAATACTCCCACAGCTCTGTTTTACTGTGAGGATGGTGTTCTTTGGGTGATACGCCTCTCCCTTCTTTCTCTAAAGATACTAACTTCTCTATGACAAAAGAGCTCTGGTTTGGTCTCATCTGACCAAAGGACACACCTCCAGTATGCAGAATCTTTCTCCAGGTTTTCTTTAGCATACTTCAGTCCGGCTTAAAGGTGTCTCTTCTACAGAAGTGGGGTTAATATCTCTGTATTTTAATTGTCTTGCTTTTGCCCAGTTATATTCTCAATGTAATTTTTAATTGTGCGAGCTGCTCTCTAGATGAATAGTACTCTATAAATAAAACTGGTCTTACTTTTATCAAGTCTGAATTTAAATGAAACTCCGAAATTCTTTCTGTTTTCATTTTCATCTCATATAAAACTGTTCAGTTTCTGTATCCTGATTTCAACCGCTCACTTGGATCATCCCGTCAGGCTCAGCTTGACCCTCGGCCCCCTGAGGTCACTGCAGGTTGCCCTCATTAGAAACAGGGGGTCTCTAAGTCGACCCAGTCTGTCACCCTATTTGTGTCCTCTCTAATAGAGCCAAATCGACCACACATGAACCGAGGTTCCTGCGTAGATCATAACCTATAACCCTGAGAACTTCACCTTTTCATCAGCATCCATTCATACTTCATTCGCTTGGACTCCTGCAATCTGTTTAGTCATTAAAAAGGGAAAAGACACATATGAGCACTAGAGATCATTTCCTCGGCTCAGACCCAGACGCCCACACACACATTGGTACATCCTCCAGTGCTCACGCAGAGCGTTTCCGGCCTGGACTGAAAACAGAGGGAGCTAGTGAGAGAAGCGAAGCAGGGGCTCAGAACGGGATTATTTAGGGAAAGGAAAGGAGAAGGAGGAGGAGGGTAAGGTGGAGGACCCGCCTTCTTCTTTCTAACGGATGTGTAAACAAAAGCGCGGTCAAACTGTTGGGCCCGCAACCTCTGGTGTTTACTGCTCTTGTATCCATAACCAACAAATCAAGGATCCCACCAACAGCACCAACTCCACAGCTCGACTCCCCCTGCTGCCCCTTTTCCTCTGAGCTGCGCAGCTTTATTGGGAACAGCAAATTAAGGAACCATCCATCTGGGTGTGATCACCAATTACAGAGTGAAGCTGTCAGCATGCATTAAGGCCTGCAGGGAAGGCGGGCGTGTTAGGGCGGCTTTTATAAAGAGGGAGGCAAGAGAGGGAGTTAAGGAGTGAGAAAATGATTACATACGTCCAAAAAAATCTCATATATGCTAAAAAATTCTTACATTTTTTCTCGAGTCGAAGAACTGATCCAGTGCTTTCAGTGTTTGTTTTGTTCATCTCAGGAAAACAAAGTCGTCTCATTATTTGCCGCTCCAAACAAATTTATATTGTTAGCGGAAGAGAGGATGGGTGAGTGCACTTTTTCAGCGTGACATAAAGCGACCATGTAAGCGATATAAATATGGTAAAAACTCAACGCAGCTTATGGCCGGCCCCCTTTTGTCACTGCTCACTGGCACAGGCCGTGATTCCCTGTAACACTTCTCCTCCGGCCGGCTTTCTCACAACACAAAAGGCCCGTCATTAACTTTTTGCTCCATCGGAATGCTGAAAGACCCCGTCGACCAAATGCCCCCCTTCGCCTTCCCCTCCGCTGCCTTCCCCTCGCTCCACCACGCATCCCGCTTTTCTCTCCGCTCGCTGGTTTTCCAGGGCCCTAATTTGTGAAGGCCAGGTGTGCGCGGACCCACAGTAAGGGGGGGAAGAACGGGTGGGCGGCACACAAAGGGGTCCCACAAAACGAAGGGCATTGGTGCAGACTATATTCAGGAATTTTCTCTCAAGTCATTTATGTGTTTGAATGTTTTTCTGTTTTATTGTAACGGTTTAATTTCTCAATCCAAAACATGGGTCGTGAGATGCTTAGAGGGAGATGAAAACATATTTCCGGTACCATTTTCCTTTCTCATTTTTTCAGAATTAAAGACTCAGCAATGACCTCTTTATGCTCTATTTTGATGAAATAGAGGCTAAAGGGCTTTGCGTCCCAAGACTGTTTGGAATCACTAATGTTGGTACCTTAACCTTGGGTTAAAGGTATTTGTTGGCCACCAGGAGGCTGAAAAAAAGCCTATTGCACTCATTTTGGGTACATATTTTCCAAGTGGTTGGTAGATGTCAAAAGACATCAAGTAACACGTAATTGCTTGTAGGTATTTTGCCACTCTTTAAGTCCAAAATTTATTAGCTTTTTGCTCTTTCTTTGGTCCCTAATCACTAAAATATTTCGCCCTTTGGATTCTGATTGCTCCTCTATTTTCCCAGGCTAGAAACTAACTTTGTTTTGTTACAGCTAGCATTATCAAATCTGTCTGTGATACTGTTTAAGCTCAGTTTTGTCCTCCACCAACCAGTCTTAGATAAATAACCGTTGCAAGTAACCCAGCCAAGGTTAACTATTTGCATTTAAGGTTTTCTGAGGAAACAGGTACTTGTTTTGCTTAATTTTGAATCTGCACACTGTTGTAAGCTAAGATGACTTCCCCCTCTGTTTGGATGAACACTGACTTTTGTTTTGAAAAAACACTGTCTGTTAGCTGTATCATGACTTCATCAAAACATTTTGAAGAAAAATATAAACAGCAAAAAGGAATGGTAAAAGTAGAAGTTAGGCAACATCTGGAGGGGTATTTAGTGCTTAGGGTGGTCTTGATGACTACAGCTTGTTTTTGCTGTTTTTCCTGCCTTGAAATAAACCTTTAAGCTCCCCTGCCTTCAGGACAATCTTTAATAGCTTGCAATCACAATGTCTTTCCGAAAAGCTAGTAGCTTTGTCCATATACACGATGGCTAGCATGCAGGAATGGCCTTTTAGCTATTTTTAACTAGTACCTAGTTTTTAGCTAGTTTAAGAATGCATGTTTCTCGTAAAAGCTTGAAAAAGCATCTCACTTCTCTGTTATTATGTATGGCAGTTGAAATGCTCAAGTTAGCATCCAATTCAAATTTTCTCTAAGTTTAATTCTTTTGTGTTCTGCATTTTCTCAGGCTAGTGGCTAACTGATGATTACAATTGTGCATGGCAGCTACCAATGTTTTTGTAGTTAAGTCTGACAGCACATTTCTTTGTCTTCACCAGTTTATAAGTGAAAAATCTCCCATTTAGCTTCTAGAATACTTTATTTTCACAAGCTAGTCGCTAGCTTACAATGCTGTTAGCCATACAAGGCAGCTAAGTAATCAGAGTGTGTCAATAATGACACACTCTTTGGCTATTTTTTTTTGTTCTCCACCAATGTCTTACAGAAGTATTGGCATCTTTGACTTTGAATGATCCTCTAATTTTCCAAGTTAGCAGCTAACTGTGTTAGCACACCTTTCTTTAAAGCTAACACCTGACTTTGTCTGTATAGCTTACATGGCTCCTAAGCTTCTGCGGGCTCCTCTATTTTCCCAGGCTAGCTGTTAACTTTTTCTTTTTTTTCGATGCTTGGCAGAAAGTACACATGATATCCAGTTTATCAGAGCACTTGGGAAAAAAGCAGCTTGAATTCTTTGTTAGCATGTATGGCAGTTAAAATGCTAAAATTTAGCATGCTAGTGCACTAGCTAATGTTAGCATATGTAAGCTAGTGCACTAGCATTCTGACATTTTATTAGAAACACCAGCATATTTCAATCAAGAAAATGGCATTTAAGGCAAATTGCATTTGTTTTATTGAAGTGTATCATGTTAACACAAAATACAAGTTTAATTAATTCATGAGAAGTGACAACAGCTGTCAAATTTTTATTATGATCACCTAACATCTGATAGATGTCTGGTTAAAAATCATCACATACTGTTATTGCAAAATGGCAGTGCACGATATGAGACAACCTATCCTGCCGTAATTGAGTGCTCTGTACTGCATCTAAGTGTACTGTAATACAGTATGCTAACAAAAGTGTCATATATCTGAATCTTCTGTTCTTTTACTTAAAGGAACATCACCTTGATTAGTTTAAGAACACCTTTTCCGAACAAAAGTTTCAAAATCACAGCTTCTATGTTACTCTAAGTGGCAATTCAGATACACACATTTCTGTTATTTCTTTAAGCTCTGGTTTTAGTCTCCACTAACTTATTTTAGAAATATCACACTTTAGTATTCAAGCTCTGGAGGCTTCTCTATTTTCACAAGCTAGCAGCTAGCTTACATTGCTTGTTGCCAACAGGCAGCCTACATACATTTATAATTCAGTCTTTAAAGCTCTATCTTTGGCCTCCAACATCTGCTTACAGCTACCTAGTACTGGGGAAAACAGTAAGCAGGTGGCTTGGGAAAATACAGAGTGATAAACACTGTCAGCCGCTAACTTGTAAAAGTAGCAGAGCATTCAAAGCAAAAGACGCTAATACACAAATTTCTCTTGTATTTAGTCTCTTAATGGCTAAATTTCCTGTCCTTATACTTAAAGAAATATCACTTTCATTAGCTAAAGAACATTTTGGTCTCATAGAGCTTTAAATTAGCAGCTTACTTCTTTGTTATGAGTGGCATTCCACATTCATACATTTCTGTGTTATTTCTTTAAGCTCTAAATTTAGTGTCCATCAACTTAAGTGGGAAATATCCTACTTTTTAGCATTTAGATGCTAGATGCTTTTCTATTTTCACAAGCTAGCTGCTAGCTTGCTTGTTGCCAGTCAGCTAACATACATCTTTAACTCAGTCTTTAAAGCTTTATCTTTGGTCTCCAGTACCTGCAAACAGAAAGCTTTTACTTTGAATGTTCCTTTACTTTTACAAGCTAGCAGCTAACTGTGTTTAACATTCTGTTAGAGAAATAACATAAAAGATCTATCTACACTTCACTTGCTTTGAGTGCTATGTTAGCCTTTAGCAAGCTACTTAAAGGAATATCAGCTTCCTTACTTTTAATTTCTCTTCTATTTTCACTAGCTAGTGACTAACCGGTCCAGTACATTGCAGCTAGCATACGCATATTAATTTGTGATTCTGTATCTTTAGCTCCACTTTTGGTCTCCACCAACTACTCTGGGAAATATTCATCAGCTTTTTCCTGTTTTTGCAAGCTAGATTCTGACTCTTTTCTGTGTTTTTAAACTAGCATACAACAATCCATTGATATAGCCTCTCTAGCATCTTTCCTCAACTGTTTTTACAAGCTTGCAGCTTACTTTACTTGGTTGTGGTGTTGTGCAAGTTGCTAGTGTACAGTAGCTTTTTCTTGAAAAAGACATAAAAAAGGTGCAATTTGTGTTTAAAAAAAAAAAAACAGCGCTAAAACACCAAATTTTATTCCAAAAAAATTAGCTTTAAGAATCTAAAATAATCAATTGAGTTGAGGGTAAAGTAAAAAACATAAGCAAAGTCCCCATATTTTTGGCCTGCCTAAGATAGTTCTTTTAGTTGTACATTATGAATTGATAAAAGATGAAGGTACAAATGGTGTAAAAACTGCTGTTTTTCTGTGTATATTCAGGTGCAGATCTTGCATGGCAGTACATCCCATCTGTGCTGCTTCTGAATGGGATCTGTGGGAGTTTGTGTGCAGAAAACTGTGCTTTCTGTGTGATGTGTCACTTTGAATATGTGCTCTGCCGCTGAATATGAGTATGAATGTGTGAATGAGTCATTGTGTGTGTGTGTGCGAGGGTAATTGGAAGCTGAAGGGGGGGCTACAAGTCGCTCCAAAGTTGTGCACCAGCCAGCCTGCCAGGTTGAGCGAGTTGCTCAAAGCTCGGCAGCTTTGCTTTTTGGGAGAGACGCAGCGGGTGGGTGAGGAGGGTGGTGGCAGCGGAGGGGGAGGAGGGGGAGGGGAGGACCAGGACTAATTGCCACTAATTGAATTGGATGTGCTGATCAGATGGGAGGCTGTGGAAGTAATCTGAGTTGTCACAGCAGATAACGCTGGGCCGTCCAAGAGTGTCCGCCTCATGTGACAGCCTGTAACATAGCCTGCGAGAGGGCACCGGCCCCCTTTGTCCCCGCCACAAAAGGGGAGAGAAGAAAAGTTGCCAGTTACAGTGAGAAGCGACAGGCTCCGAGAAGGGGGGAGGGAGAGGGGGAGAGAGGAGGGGAGTGATGACTGAGATGAAAGAGGAAATCTGGTGATGTTCAGTGGATGAAACAGTGCTAAAATGAAGTAAAGACATAAACTGGGAGGGAAAAAGGGGGTGTAGCATGGAACTATGCAGAGTCTGGAGGTTTCATTCACAAAAAAGAGCTTTATATGTTTGGGTGTTACTCAGATTGACGAGAGAGCACACAAATGTGAGACCTACAGACACACTCCTCAGGGGCTTCACACTGAACCTAAAAAACTTAATTTTAGCTTTAACCTCACTAATAATAAAGACATTGATAATGTATAAAAAGTCATAGGCTTTAATCTGCAGAATTTGCTCCATAAACAGTTGTGATTTTTCATATCATTTAATTATATTCATGTTTTAATGCAGACTAGCGTCTGCATTAAAACATAAAATGGCCTGAAGTCCATTTCTTACGTGCCCACAACAGCAAAGTAGGCTTGCAGCAATCCAGTATAGGTTAAGATATACTTAGTGATTGAAAAATGCTGATCATTGTCAATGATTGTAGGGTTTCCAATCACATTTCAGGGGGTCCTGTTGGACTACTGCTGGATCCGTCCCAGCAGAGATCTCAACTCCTCCTCTCAAAGCCTCCTTTTTATTCTCCACTGGTTTTCATTTGGAGTTTTTGCCAGGCTTCTGCTGAGCCACTCTGCCATAAAGCCCAGATCAGTTGAGGGCTACAGTGATGGTTGTCCTTCTAGAACTTTGTCCCATCTCTACACAGGATCTCCGGAGCTCAGGCAGACTGACCACTGGTTTCTTGGTCACCTCTCTGTCTAAGGCCCTTCTCCTGCAATTGCTCAATTTGGTTCGGCCACCGTCTCTTGGAAGAGTCCTGGTTGTACCAGACTCTTTCCATTGGAAGCCACTGAGCACTTGGAAATCTTCAGTACAGCAGAAATGTTTTTGTAGTCTTCCCCAGATCTGTTCCTTTGACCAGGAGGTCAAAGGAGCTTCAGTTCCTTTGACCTCGTGGCTTGGTTTTTGCTCTGATATTCATTGTAAGATGTAAGAAGAGGCGTGTGCCTTTCCAAATCATGACCAATCTACCACAAGTGGACTCCAATCAAGGTGTAGAAACATCTCAGCAAAGATTAAGAGAAACGGGAGGCACCCAGAGGTGGGTAGTAATGCATTACATTTACTCCGTTTCATGTACTTGATAAATTTTATATATATATATATATATATATATATATATATATATATATATATATATATATATATATATATCCTACTTCTGAGAGTAGTTTTTGAACAGGGTACTTTTTACTCCTACTTCGTTACATTTGTGATTAAAAAACAGTACATCTCCTCCGTTACATTTGGTAATACACTGGTCGCTACTTTAACTTGTCTATTATTTATTTTCACGAAGTATTTCTTTTACACTCAGCTGAGCTCTCACAGCAGAGTGAGGTAAAATCCTCAGCACCACAGAGTAAACGGAGGAGTGTCTCCTCCCCCTTAACTGTCAACAGTTGGAGATAATGGCTGAAGATGTAATACCTGCGTCTCCTTCAGAGGAGCATGTTCATCCCAACATCAAGACTCTTTGCCTTTCAAACAACGAGGAACAACAGCCACATAAATGGGCTGCCTACTGTGTCTACCTAAAACGGTGGAAATCTCCAAAGCTTCAAAGATAGCACGTCAAATCTAAGAAAGCCCGATATGGTAAGTAAGCTAAGCAAGCTAATGACTGCACTGCTCGTTAGCTAAACGTATAAGTTCAAATCTCCGTTTTAACTTACAGGCTGTAAAGACACAGTTGTCTCAGTGATAAATGACGTCACACGTCCAACCACCTCTGCAACTCTGCCACAAATGTGATTTTACCTGGCATTTAACGTTACGTCGTAGGTGACACTATATCGTGTGTGCGGTATATCTCGTCAGTGATTATATCTAACCTGGTTATAACGTGGGGCTAGTGGGCCAAATTTGTTGAGTGATAATCAGGATAAAAATTCATAAATTGGAGCTAAAAAATGAGAATTAAATAAAAAAGGGCAAAAAGTCAAAAATGAGGCCAGTTTATAAAATTAATTTCATTAATATTAGCCAAAAATCATTAACACATGATAAAATAAATATAATGTGATTAAAAAGTAAAAACTACAAGGTACAAATTCATGTATGTGAGATTAAAATCCTCATGTAGAAATAAGATAACTGTTATGAGAGAAAGAGTCAGTTTATTCTCCTTATATTAAATTTTTCATCCCATAATTGTGATTAACAAACATAATTTGACTGCTGCCTTATGTATTAAGTTAAGTTTTTTATGTCTTTTTTTTTATTTTTGGCAAGTTATGCTACTTTATTTGTGACAATGTGCAATTTACATTACTACCCCTGAATAATATGTCGTAATGCAAAACGTTTTAATAAACTGCACAAAATGAAGTTACTCATGAAGTTACTCACTACTTGAGTAGTCTTTGAAAAAAAGTACTAATGTACTCTTATTCAAGTACTTATTTTAATGAGTACTTTTACTTCCTCCTACTTATTGTTAAGTAATAGTACTTTTACTTGAGTACTGTAACTGTGTACTCTACCCATCACTGGAGGCACCTGAGTCAAATTACAAGTGTTTTTATAACTGACTGAATACTGATGTCCATGTGATATTTCCTTTTTCTATTTTTAATTGATTTAGAAAAATTTCTAAAAATCTGTTGGCAATTTGTCATGATGGAGTACTGAGTGTAGATAAATTTAATTTAATAAATTTAATAAATTTAATTGACTGTAGCATCAGAAAAAAATGAAGGGGGTCTGAAGACTTTTTGAATATACCATGTATAATATGCCTTATATTTATTATATATGATCAATAAAAACTCCATAAAGTGCCTTTAGAGAAATGTTTCAAGTGAACATGCAAAAATGTCACATTCAAACCATCAAATAGTGGAAAATGTAACTTTGTAAGGACTCCAGCATCAATAAGACCAAATTTATATTGATTTTTTTTTGTACTTCGTTTAGTTTCCATGCCTGTTTTGATCTAAATTTCATTCATTAAATTTCATTTGTGAAGAATTAAAAACTTTTTGCTCACCTTTTGATCTCATCCTTTGATGTTTGAATGGCACAAACCTGATAAATGTGGAGAAATGTGAACACCTGCTGCTTCTCCTTTGAATCAAAGGACAAGGATCTTTGATTGAAGTATAAGTTTACTGTTCAACCACTGAACACAAACAAACAAGCTCAGGTTCAAACGAGTACAGGTGGACAAAAGCAGCGGACAAAAACAGAGAGAAGTAGAGAGTGTCTGTTGGTTTTCTCAAGCCTGCAGCAGTCCAATTAAGCAGGATTTCACACACATAGACACTCACAGACCCAGCAGCTGTGCAGTCAGTTGGTGCTGTCGAGGGAGGGGTTAAGTCTGATCCGCATGATGAAAGCAGGCCGCAGTTGTGTGTGTGAATTTCTGCGTTTTTGTGTCACTATGTACATCTACTCTGCAGAAATGTGTGTATGTGTGTAGTAAGTTATGCATGCGGCGGGCATCCCGGGGCACGCAGATGTGTGAGTGTGAAGGACTAAGCCCCGGTGAAGCCCGCTGCGAGGGGTCAAGACCTTTACAGAATCAGTGCCTCTGCATGTCAGGACTAATGGACGGGCCCCACCAGCTGCACCGAGGAGGAGGAGGAGGGAGATGTAGGAAAAAAGATGAAGAGTAAATAAAGACTGAGGTGGAAAAATAGGAAAAGAGGATGTGCTGGAACAGAAGACATAACAGTGAAAATATCGATGTTAACACATTGTTAATACCCCTGTTGGGAGTTGGAGAAAAAAGCAAGAAAGAGACTTTAAAAATCAAAGAACACTGGCCAAGATGGACTGAGTGAGGGAAAGAGAAAATGCTACGGGTATGGATGAAAGGGGGACATTTTTAGATTTATGGGATTTATGAGAACATGCACGGAGAGGGAGGAGGGATGTTGTGACTGAAGGATGGTGAGATACAGATTGAAGGAGAGGAGGAGAAATGGGTACAGCCAATTGGCCTTCTCCAGTCTCCACCTCTAACCTTCAAATTCCAGCTTTTACTACGACGATTGTCCAACATGACCTTCATTTTGATTGCTTAAAATTTTTGTGTCACAGTTACAGGAGAGTGAAATACTTTTTACAGACACTATTTACTATCAAACAATAGGCCCCTTTACTGTATTTGTATTACCCTGTCCTTTTGAGTATATTTAAAAAGAAAAATAACATCAAGGCCTGTCAGCATTAATTCATCCCTGCGATTATTTAAGGTTTATAATTATTAAATACATTTTTAAAAATGTGATATATTGAATGCTTTTTTGTCCAGTCAAGCCACTACAACATATTGCAGCAGCCACGGTGATATGAATAACATGTAGTTGTCTCTGTGGCGCAATCGGTTAGCGCGTTCGGCTGTTAACCGAAAGGTTGGTGGTTCGAGCCCACCCAGGGACGCAGTGCTTTTTCAGCTACACATGCTCAAAGATGCCATGTCAATGTGTAACCTGTTATCTGGGATGAGGGGCAAAGGGTAGAGAAAATGGAGCAGATGTCTCACTGTAACCATTGTCCTATTCGTTCTTTGCAGCAGTGGAGACACTCATTTGGGAGACAAGTAATGATTTCTGCATGGAGACACGCCACCAAAATGGACAACCTACTGGTTTTCATCACTGCCTGTGCAACTTTGTTATCAAGGAAAATGTAGAGAATGATGACAGTTTTGAAGTGTGTATTTCTCATCTCAAAACATATGATGGACTAAAAATGACAAAACTAAATAAATAAATTAACAAAATATGAAGAGAAAAATACATAGATAAATGGATAAATAAATAAAAGGAAATATTTAATTATTTATTTATGTATTTTTATATTTATCCATTAATTAATTAATTAATTAATATTCCTCTTTTATTTATTTAATTATTTGTTTCTGTAATTCCACCTTTATTTATTTCCACATATTTTTTTGTATTTCTGTGTCCATGCTGGGTTTGAGTAAAAGAAATATAAAAATTAGGTGGGTGATTCTTACTTCACAACGAAGCGTGATCGGTCACATCTCAAAACCAGGCAGAAACAATCGATCTGTGTATCATCTACCGTTGATCCTATGATCGCATCAATCTAACTAATCCTTAATACAGAAATATATAAGTAAATAAATCTGAAAATAACTTAGAAATAAAGAAAAAATATATTAAAAAAGGGTCTGGCGAGGTTAAAAAAAAATGACATAGATAATACATATTTTAGATTTCTTTGCTTTTTATGAATTTCTTTCTATTTTTATTTATTCATTTATTTCTTTATTTTTAGTCTTTTCAATTTTGGTCCATAATGATCATGCTGTGCTCAGAAAGTAAATATGTAAATTAGTTGGCTGCTCCCCACATCAACATGAAGTGGGATTGGTTACATCGATGTGATCATGGCACTGAGACAAAAAGGGTAGATGATACAGAGATCAATTACCTTTGCCTGGTTTTGAGATGTAACCAATCATGCTTCAGGTTAACTGATGACCACCCACCTAATTTACATATTTCCTTTAGTCAAACCCAGCATTGACACAGAAATACAGAAATAAATGTGGAAATAAATAAGTGTGGAATTACATAAATTAATGAATAAATAAAAGCAGAAATAAATACATGAATGAGGAAATATGTAAATGTAAAAATACATAAATAAATAATTGAATATAGCCATAAATGCAACAATAAATATATTAATAGATGTATCACATTTTTATGTGCACTTTTTTCTGTATTTATTTCTTTATTTATTTATCTATTTATTTTCAGTTTTGTCATTTTTCGTTCTTCATGAAAAGAAACACACCAATTTTAGTATAAAAAATTAAAACCTGGAGAATTTAAAGCAATGATTTAAATGAATGTAATAATTAACCTTATTTTACAATCATATCTTGTTTTTGATACAAATACATTTAATGGTTTAAATAATCGCGACCCGATCTCGGATAAGCGGAAGAAGATGGAGATGGAGATGGAGATGGAAATAAAGATTGCTGCAGCAACAATTAAAGTCAATTATAACTCTATTTTCTTGCAAATATATAACAGTAATAAATTGTAATTATATAAATATCTAAATTTTTCTTTTTTTATTATTATTTATCATGTTTTGTCCATGTTTATAACTTATCTTTTCATTAACTTGTGGGCCGCTTGTTGGCCACATTGAGTAGAGAAGAGGGCTGCATGTGGCCCCTGGGCCACCAGTTGCCCGCCACTGGTTTACATGCAAAATAGTGTGTTATCACAATGTGATAAAAAGGGGAGATTAATCATGATTAACTACAGAAATCCTGAGATTAACTGAACATTTTCAGCATTTGAAAAATGCAGTAATATCACAGGATATGTCTCTGACCAATGGGTGCTGAAGAGGTGATGTATTTTCATAGGCCAGCTCGGAGACTAGCATCACACAGGCTCCTTCCATAAAAACCATGTGTTTGTATCTGTGAGTTTGAGATTTTTGCTGAACATAAACTCTATGGTAATAAAAATGTATGCCACTTGTTTTGTTCATGATTATCTTCACAAATGAACACTACTTTCATCATCTTTTAAGCGTAAATAGTTTATGTTGCACATCAGCACACCCTCCCACACTCTCAGGTCTACTGTCTGCCTCACTTTTCCACCTGTCCTCTTCACCTACATGGGATCTAGAGCCTTTAGCCACTCTGCTCCCTGACTCTGAACTCCCTCCCACCACACCTGTCTTTAAAACCTTTATTTTTAAACAGACACTTTCAGTCCCATTGTTTTCCTTTTGCAGACCTACACAATGTTTTTATTCAGAGTTTAGTTACATATTTATGTGTGTTGTTTTAACTTTACTGTGTACGCTGACCTTGAATGCTGTGAAAAGCACTGGTGAATGAAATGCATTATGATGTTTGGCTACAAAGGAGCAACGCCACAGTCTACTGACATCAACGACACCACTAAGCTTCTAACATTTAATCGCACTCTTACCTCTTTGATAAAAGACTGACTTCTTTAGCGTGACCAACAATCTTAGTCAGAGGAGTTGGACACTTCGGATTAAACACTCTAGAAGTGTTCGTTTTGTCCCTGACAAACTCATGTTGTTGAAAAGATGCTCACTTTAAAGATTGATTTTTTAGGCCTGTATTAGATAGAGGAAGGACAGTGAAGAGACATGTGGTGAAGGGCCACAGGTCAGATTTGAACCCTGGCTGCCTGCATACATGGGTAACATCTTAAACTACTCAACCATCTGCGCACCCAAGATACTTGCTTTAAAATCTGAATTCTGATTTGAAATTCCATAGACTTCAAGATGATGTTGGAAGTAGAAGTGCTAAAATGCTAACACATTTCCAGGTTTTAGGGGACCCCATAGACTAAAGGTCTTTAGTGGGTGTCATATTTCATTTAGTATCCCTTTTTGGTGCAAAAAAATGGTGAGTATCTTCAGCACTGGCTGCCTCGTGTCTAAGACTGAACCACAGCAGTAACAAAAAGGCCCAATCCAAACGTAGGCTGAAAACAAATGTTCTTCTTCATTTGTTAGTCCTCTAACCTGTCTTGTCCAAAGCTGCCGTCATTAATGGAGTAACCTCAGTTCATTTAGGTGTCTCTCTTCATCAACAGTCAAAATTCCATTTAGCAGCATTAACACCAGCATGCACAACAGTGACATCAAACCATGGAGAAACCAGCGCACAGTGTGACGTTACAAGCCTAGAACTTTGTTTTTCTCATCCTCACATAATCTCTGTAAACCAGGGGTGTCCAAACTTTTTCCATTGGGGGTCACAAACAGAAATATATAAGGACAGTGGGGCCACTTATATACCTCACCTTGATATTTAAGTTTGTAAAACCAATCTAATGTAGGTGAAGATATGCTCAGTGATTGGGTGTGCTTAAATGGCTAGTTGATGGCTGACAAGGCACATAGAAAATAATCTTAAGGATTTCACGGGGCCCTGGTTGGCTCTGGCTACCACTGGCTCTGCCCCTGGAACATCATTGGTGCTGTTTTTTGCTGCTGTAATTCAAAAGGGCATTATAAATCAAGATATCTTTATTATTTTGATTGTCATTTTTTTACTGTTTATAGTGTTGTCTCAATTAAGTCCTGAAAAAAAAACATAAAAACTTGTCAAAATGTTTGTTTACTGCATTAGCATGGTAGCACTGCCTTGTGTTGAAACTAAGAGGATTAATACAGTCTGGCACAAGCTTCATGCTCTGTTGAGGGCCATATTTCATTTACTTTAAACAATTTTTGGTGGGCCAGTCAAAAATAAGCCCCAGGCCACATTTGGCCCCCAGGCCATAGTTTGGACACCCCTGCTGTAAGCAGAATTTATAAAAACCTTCCCTCTGGAAGGAGGTGTATGAAAGATGAAAACACAGAGAAACCTTTGTTTTCTAAAATACCCACCTACGTGTGGACTAGGCCTCAGACTCTCATCGAGCGTGATGTCTCTTGATTAACTGTTTCATCCTGCTTGTGACATGATAATCAGCAAAAAGCTAATCTAACATGATGAAAAAGGGTATTCTGTCAAAGAACAAGCACTTTTAATTCTTTTACTTAGACTCAAAATAAAGACTGAATACTTGATTAAACAAAATGTAAAGGACTGGCTTGTTAAGGAGTATATGAGTACAAGGTATAATTTGTTCATTGTTCTTGGAGTGTAATCTTGTAAGAACAAGTGAGACTGGAGGAAACAGACCAGAGAGGAAAATGTAAAAAATGAAGGCCTTTTTTCTCATGCCTCTACGCTGGCGACTGCCGAGCCCGATACTTGTCTATCCGTAAGTCTGAGAAGTTCTTGCAAAACAAGAAAGCTTGTAAGGATTTTCTTCTAAATATGCTCAAATGTCTACTTTGACTCAAGGATGAACTGATTTTGGAGGTCAGAGGTCATGGGCTTGGGCTTCATGTTCATCGCTTGCCAATGAAAATGAAAGTGGCTTTTAAAAGTATTCATCCCCATGAATGTTTTGTACTTTTATTGATTTTATAAATCAATCATGGTCAATATAATTTGGCTTTTTTTTACAGAAAAACTCTCCAATGTTAAAATGATATCCAATTTCTACAAAGTAAAAATATTCACCCTCTTCAAGTCATTATTAGTAGATGCACCTTTGGCTGCAATCACCTTACTGTGTCTGTGTGGATAGGTCTCAGTCAGGCTTGCACATCTGGACAATTTTGCTCCATTCTTCTTTGCAAAACCACTCAAGCTCTGTCAGGTTGTGAGTTCTGGCATGAACTGTCCTTTTCAAGTCAAGCTACAAATTCTCTATTGGATTGAGGTCTGGTCTTTGATGCAACCACCCTGACATTCACCTTGTTGTCTATAAATCATTTCTGTGTAGCTTTTGCTGTATTCTTCAGGTCATTGTCTTGCAGGAAAATAATTCTTCTCCCAAGCCTTAGTTCTCTTGCAGACTAAATAAGATTGTCCTCCAGGATTTTCCTATATTTTGCCAGATTCATTTTGCCCTGTGCCTTTTACAAGCCTTCCAGGGCTGGCTGCTGAAAAGCATCCCCACAGCATGATGCTGCCACCACCATGCTTCACAGTAGTGATGGTGTGTTTGTAGTGATGTGAACTGTTTGGTGTCTTAAGGTCAAAAAGCACCATTTTGGTGTCATCAGACCAAAGAAACTTTCTTCAACTTGCCACGGAGGGTCTCACATGCCTTTTGGTGATCTCTAGTGGACATTTAATGTGAGTTTTCTTCAACAGTGGCTTTCTCTTTGCCACTCTTCTATAAAGCTCGGGCAACAGTTGTATGCAGAGTCTCTCCCATCTCAGCTGCTGAAGCTTGTAACTCCTTCAGAGGACTCAGAGGTGTCTTGGTGGCCTCTCTCACTAGTCTCCTTCTTGCAAAGTCACTCAGCTTGTAAGGACGGCCTGATCTAGGCAGATTTACACGTGCCAGATTCCTTCCATTTCTTGATGAAGGATTTAACTGAACTCTAGGGGATGTTCAGTGTCTTGGATTTTTTATCCATCCCCTGACTTATACTCTTTAATAACTTATTTTCTGAGTTGCTTGGAGTGTTCTTTTGTCTCCATGGTGTAATGGTAGCCAGGAATACTGATTAACCAGTGACTGGACCATCCAGATGCAGGCATTTTTTTACTACAATCACTTGAGACACATTCACTGCACTCAGGTGATCCCCATTTCACTAAATCTAGAACCTATTGGCCAAATTCTATTGACATGATTGATTTATAAAATCAATAAAAGGGTAAAGCATCCAAGGAAGTGAATTCTTTATAGGCACTGATAAAATTATCAATTTCCCCATAAAAGCAGGTCTGAATCCAAACAGGAAGTCAGTTACCCTTAGTAAGACAGCAGGAAATCCAAAAAGACACAAAAGCAGTTCTGCATGTAAAACAGTTGTATTTTAAAATGTGATAAAGGGTGTGATAAATCAAAATCAACCCAAAAAATTCTGACATTAATCACAATTAAAAGTTGCAACCTTTTGACAGTCTAATTGAAATCTAAAAATCCTTTGTGTCTATGAGGTGAAACAACAATGTGTGATTTTTCAAGGATCATCCCAGCCCATCAGACTCCTCTCTCAGTATTTCTGATCCACTCTCTGCTGTGTTTGTGTGTCAGTGTGAGTGAATGTATGTACCCGTGTGTGGAGCAGCACACAGAGCCTCTGTGTGCCCTCCATGTCCAGACACCCTGCTTCCTCTCCCGCTATGAACCGCAGACGCAGCATGAGCGCCCGTCTGTGCCACTTTGTGCCCGGCTCAGCAGACGGCTTCCCCCCGCTGACATCATCACTGTGAGACAGTGAAGTAGTGGCCGTTACACTGACGGAGTGTCTGGCTTGTTTTTGTCATTGTGTGTACAGTGGCTGGTGTGTTTTGTTTCCTAATGACTCAGAGTTTTGTTGTCTGCTAGAAAAGGCATTTTTCATTCACAAAAACAGACAAACAAAACAAACTAAATTTAGGTGCTGGGGAAAAAAAGGTGAAAACACACAATTCAAGCTCCAGCAGCAAGCCCAATAAGTGACTGATCATTGTTCTGGCAGAAAAAAGCACCAGAAAGATTCACTTTAAAATTGAACATCAACAAACTCACACATGAAGATAACTCTCTCCCTTTCTTCTTCTTTTCAAGTGAAATAAACTTGTTTCTTTCTTTTTTGTTATACTTATCTATTCAAACTCAGAGTCTTAATGTCCTCTCTTGCAGGTTGAATATTCAGAGTTCAGTACAGACTGAAAACCTGATGGAAGAGACTCAGCAGAGCAACAGGTGGCCGATCACAGAGTTAGAGTGACACCTACAGTACAAAATTGAGGCTGGAAAACACACCAGCTTTCAGAGTCTCACACACACACACAGCCTACACTGGCACACTGAGAGGTTTGTGAGAGCAGCCTAAGGCCTTGAAAACTTGTATATTATTAGTTTATAGATATTGATAATTACATGCATGTAATAATGACATTTAAACTAATTATTTGCATGATCTCTGCTAAGATAGTCCTCCACTATAACATTTCAATGCAACAAGAAAACAAGAGTGAACAAAACTTTCTTCAGCATTTTGATACATTTCTGTGGCATCGTATTGAGTTCAATTTAACATTTACCGAAATATTCCTTTTTATCATTAAATATTTTTGAAACACTTTAAACTGAACCAGATAATATAAGTGAGTATTGTTATTTTTTCTGCCAGGTTTGTATAAGGAAAGATCTGGGACACAAAATATTGTTTTTTAAAACAATTCAGGAGGAAAACTGTCTTTTTTATTAAATAGCACAATTTTTTCTTTGAGGATAAAAGGGCCAGTGTCTCAAATGTATTGTTGATAAACTATGGATAAATAAAGAGTAGAATTCAAGAAGTATATTGCTTTATTAGGAAATGAATCAATATAATACAAGTGATACGATACGGTTTGATATGATACGATGTGATATGATACGATATGACAAAATAGGACGCAATGCTAAGTAATACAAAATGAAAAGAAATAAAGCAGTGATTTGATAGAATATGATCAATAAAAACACTGTAATACACAATACTGTTTAATTATTGTAATTCATAAGTTAGATATAATATGATATGATATTATATGATATGATAGGATATGATACAATACATGATACGATACAATACAATACGATAGATGTGATACGACACTATACGATGTGTTATGATATGATACAATACGACAATACGGTATGATGGGATATGATAGGACACAATACGGTACAGTATGGTACGATATGATATGATATGATACAACACAACACGATATGATAGGAAACAATATAATATATGATACGATACGATGTGTTATGATACAATACGATACGATTGATATGATATGATATGGTATGATACAATGGGAAACAATATAATATATGATCAGAACTATACGATGTGTTGTGATAAGCTATGATATGATACAATATGATACGATATGATATGATATTAAACAATAATATAGGAAACAATACAATATGTGATACGATATTATACAATATGATATATGATAGGAAAAATAAGATATTTGATACAATATTATACGATGTGTTATGATATGATACAATACAATATGATACCATACGATGCAATGGTGCGATGTGATATGATGTGACAATGTGATATGATACAATGGGATGTGATTCGATATAATGTGATATGATACAATAGATGTGATACGAAACAAATTGACATGGCAGATATGATACAATAATGCAGATGGTACGATACAATTAATACAATGACATGATATGGTACGTTATAATTTGATATGATTAGTTATGATGCATGCAATAATACTATGGATGGTATGACACAATTGTTATGAAAATACGATACGGTATGATAGGATAGGAAAGAATTAGTTACAATACAATATGTTTGAAATGATAATTAGGTCATTTCTGAAGATCTAAAGGAAATGTCAGAAATGAACTTAATTCAACAAATCCAGTGCTGGCATCCCAAGGAGAGAGAAATCAGTCATGAGCAAAAGAAAAAGGCCAAAATTACTCGTTATCACAGGGAAACTGAGCAAAATCAAAGGCATGATTCATGTCCTCTAAGGACTATCAAAAAATGTATCTAAAAGACAATACTCTAGCCAATGCTAAGTAGTCATAACAGTAAATCTTAATTTGTGTACAAATTTTCACTCACTGGACAAAAAGTTTGGAACATTTCTGCACAATATAATGAAAACCAAGGCATTTTAGAGGGTAACTAAGCTTTAAAAAGTACTCAAAAAGCATTTTAATTAAAACAAAATGGGATAAAGTCCTCATAAATATATAGCCACAGGCCCTGACTTGGATTCAAAATGAAAACAATGATGAATCATAGTTTTGCAGAGTTCAAAACACATCTATCAACCAAACAGCCAGTCCATGTTTGTGAAAATGTCCCCTTTTGTTGAATGTATCAGTGTGAATGTCTGTGTTAATGTACTCAGGAGATAATCAAATATCGTCACTGACTCCCTCTAATAGACTCGTTCATCCTCCTCTGCTGTGGACTAACACAGAGATAAATCCCCCGCAGGGATCTGACTCACTGCTCACTGCCGCTCTCAGCTGTGACACAGCTAGTACGACTCACACCTGCAGACTCATTTATGGATGTACACTCATCAAATACAGTAGCAGGGATGCATTTTAAATCTGTGACAGCATGCTGAGGTGATATCAACGCTCCACACATGTTAAATATATCATCAAGAGCTCATTAAAACCCTGCAGGGTGCTACCACATGATTTAAAGATATCTTAACTCATATAACATGATTTTCCTTTTTTAGGCAATAACACATAAGATAATTTACATAAATAGGGGCACTATTTAAGGCAACCAAACTCACAAAAGGTAACACTTTTGACAAAAAGTTAAGGCCAAGGCCGCCATGTTTTATGTTATTTATGATAAACATGGTTGATGGATATGTTTGCATCATAAATATGATTCTACTATTGCTTCTTCTGCTCATTAGTTCATTAGAAAAAGTATACTCCTCTGCCTTCTTGAGCAATGAATCTCACTATGGACAGATTTTAATCATGGTGTGATGATATTTTGAGATCATAAAAATGACATTCTTCTTTTGCAGGTAAATAACTTCATGTAAAGCATGTTTAATGAAAGAAAAAAGTCTTGGATAATCTTTTTTCGATCAGCATGATGAAATTTATGCATCATAGAAAATACTACTCTATTCTTTTGCTACACAGCTTACAAAAGAAATCATCTTGGCCTAAAATGGCAAAGACTGCTCTTTATGATCAAACATTTGTAAAGAATTTGTCTTTTTTGGGAAAATAACCAAATCGAAAGTGTGTTTTAGGATAAAGAAACTCTAAATATGTAATTTCTGAAATTATAGGGATTGAAAAAATGCTATTCTTCAGGCACATAATTTTCAAAAAAAGGCCCCTATTTGAGCCCTATTCAGATATTTATCTGCTACATGTGCAAAAACACAGAGGAGCTGTTTTTCTGACTAAATTTAAAGGCTTAAATATGCTTATTGTGATGTGAAAATAATGTGCCATAAAAATTAGTTTTTCAGATGAAGTGTGTGTTTGGTTGAAACAGAGAAGAAAAGGCTCTGTAGGGCGAGGAACCTGGTATCGTCACTTTGGTCACTTCCTTTGTGCCCCAAACTCTGAGATACAGTCAAACCAGAATGATTTTCTCAGCCACTCAGAGGAGACCAGTTGACGTCACAGAAGTGACATCACAGCATTTGACCAATAAGTAGTTGCATAGAGTGTCTCAAACTTCCTGTTTCCTTCAGAACTCATCAGAATTCTTTTTCGGTCCCACTCCAACAGCTCTGACACCAGAACTGACCATAAGCTGATGAAACTCACACATTATAAGAGTGAATAATAGTGCTCAATGTCAGGAGGTTTTGTTTGCATAGAGTTTCAAACAATTTTAGCATGAAAAATGGAGGCACTATATTTGATAATACACCTGTTTAGTGTTTGAAAGGGTACTAACATTACTAAGGTTTTTTTCTTAACCAATAACTCAGTATGATTATGTAGTAGTTTATCATGTACACTGTAAAAACTTACATCAATTTTACTGAGACACTAATTTGAGCTCACTCAGTTTTTGTAAAACAAGTGTTAATTTCTCAGTGTTACGTTGATTCAACTCCCAAAGTGTAATCTTAACTCTATGCTGAGGTAAGTGTTCTTCAGTGTTAGAGTTGATTGACAGTGTTGAACTATCCTTTAAAGAGTCGATTGATGAGTGTTTATATGTGTTTTAAATGTTTTAAATAGTGTTTAGACGTGCTTAGATGATGTCTGTTGTACATTAATCATTGCTGGGATTCTCTTGTTCAAGTTTCTGGAGGATTGTTGTAGTTTTTCAAGTTTTTTTTTTTTTTTTAATTTTGCACCATGAGTGAAATTGTTTTCCGAGTAAGTGACTTCCTGTCTGCAGCACATAAGTGTTGTACAAGTGAAAATAATCAGGTCTTCATGCACAGGATGTGACAAAATATTGAAGTGATACACTTGAATTGTTTTCTTATCTTATTTGACAAAAGGTGAAGAATTAAGCATGCTTAAGTTGCTCAAACAATATTCTAGGTCTTAGATTTTAAATTTCCAAGTATTTCAAGGAGTGCCCTAAAGGTTTTAACATGCTTTTCAGAATACAGAGAGGAAATAAGAGAGGGAGTAAAAAAAAAAAAGTATAAATCTGGTAGTAGCAGCCATGTTTGTTGTAATTTAAGGATACAGTGGAGTCATCGGGAGGCCAGCAGTGTCTGCAAGGCTCTTCTGTCACACTGCATCCCATCTCCCTCCCCACTTCCTCCCTCCATCCTTTTCCTGATGCTCTGAATTCCCAGAAAGAAACACAGATCCCATCTGATCCATCTGCCACCCAAAAGCCCCTTCTCTTCTCCGTCTTCTCTACAAAATCTCTCTTTTCCTCTGCTTCTCCTGCCTCAGGCCTCGTCTTGTGAAAAAAGTCACGACCCCTGCTGCCCTCTTGTTGACCTTTTTGCAGGTTAGCATCTCTGTCGGCTGCAGCTGTGGTGCTGCGAAAAGCCCTGATAATCCAATCACACAGTCATTAGTGCTGAGGAGGCCGAGCCAGAGCAGGTGAGTGTGTGTCTGTGTCACTCTCTACCTCATAATCTCTCTCTTTGACCCGTTTTTTCCTGCTCATTTTTACACACTAAGCACTTAACTCAGAAAATAGTCACACAAATGTCCCCTAGTTGTCACAAAAACACATCAGATCAGTCACTGCTTGGATAATTAAACATCAACTAGCTTCATTAAAGCTCAGGTTTATTTTTGGCCGTGTGTGGATGTCAATGATGGAGGGGTTGCCTAGAATGAGATTTTCAGGATGGCAGGCATGTGTGGAGACAGAGCATGTCATAAAAGAGCCACAGAGGAACAAGCTGGGGAGTTTTGATCTGTGACTCTGAAAGAAAAACTCTCCAATGTCTGCAGAGTCTAATTGAAACAAAGGAGTAACAAAAAATGATTTTATGTTAATTTTGATATTTATCATTAGGAATATCCATCACCATATCCACATCTCTCTGGACTTACCTGATTTATTGTACATGAAAACAGTCATGATTTTGGACTTAATGCTGCAGGATGAACCCATTTATTTTCATTTTTTTTGCTGGCACCAAACTGTCCTTGCTTTGAGCTTTTCTGGGGTTTCTGTTCCTATTTTCTCTCCCTAGATTTGATTAATTATTTTGATATGCTATCTTATAGATCAAAAGATTTTTAAAGGCCCCTATTTTGTATTCTCAAAGTGGGAGAAATCAAAAAAGAAAATATACCAAATGGTGTCTTAAGATGAACTCTCATAGGTGGTCTGCAAACAGGCCTGCCTGTTAAATTTGTTTGGACCCTGAAAATAATCAGCAAATGGACCGACCCCAGTTATGAGTTAATGATGATATCCATATATGTGTTGGATGAGAAGCAATGGTGATGGCATCCTTTCTATCATTAACCTCATTTTGGAGATGTAAAGTGTGTCAAGCTTTTATTGGATTCTAATTTTGAAAAAGTATTTGTGCTCATGTTCACCCATTATTGACAATTTTCACCCTTTTTGGCCTCTTTTAACCAATATTGCCATTTTTGTTTGCCCATTTCGCCACTTTAATCCAATTTTTGCCACATCTAACTAGTCTAACCATTTTTTTTCTATTAACCAAACTTTTGACCCCTTTCAACACGTTTAACCCCTTACCAACACTTCACCCATATTTGCTACTTTAAAAAAAAAAAAATTTTGCAATTTTATACCCTTTTGCGCCATTTTTTCTGCCCATATTTGTAACTTTTAACCTCTTTTTGGCACTTTTATCCAAATCTTGCCAAATTTCACCAATTTTTACATCTTTTAACCCATTTTGCCACTTTTCTGCCCATATTTGCTACATTTTAACCCATGTTGCTACTTATTGTCCCATTTCACTACTTTTAAACCACTTTTATTCACATTTTTGCCACTTTTTGTTATATTTTCACCATATTTTAACCCATTTTCAACATGTCTCGGCCCATATTTGCTACCTTTAACCTATTTTTGCAAATTGTAACCCCTTTCCACAATTATTCTGCCCATATTTGTTACTTTCAACCCATTTTTGCTAGTATTAACCAATGTTTGCCATATTTCACACATTTTTGCATATTTTATCCCATTTAGCCACCTTTTGACCCATTTTCAACACATTTTAACCCTTTTTGAACCCATGTGTACAGTTTTTTATGCCCATTTTAATCCATTTTGCTACTTTTAACCCATTTTTGCATCTTAAAACCCATTTTGGTACTTTTGGACCCTTTATCTCCCCCTTGTATTGTAAATTTCTCTTTGATTTTTTTGTACTGTGCTGACACCCAGGAGGTCACATAAGAACATAGATAGATAGATAGATAGATAGATAGATACTTGATTAATCGAGAGGGACACAAGTTTGAATATGTAGCAGTAAAAAGATAGAAAATATTAGCTGACAAGCCCAACCACCGAGTATTAAACGTAACTAATAACACTAAACGTATGCAAGTGATTACTAAGTTGACTTTCACTGCTAGTGCACTTCATTAGCGTCAGTTGTGTTTAATTGGTTAGTGTTTCATACCGAGACTACACAAACAAAAGAATAAATTGTGTTTTTTTAGTAACTTGATGTGTCGAATCGTATTGGAAAAGTGCACAAGTTCAAGCTAACTAGCTTACAAAGAACTGCGTCACTTTTGTTGCCGTTAAGAAAGCAGAGAGAGTAAAGATGGCGGAGGCTTCGACGACGGAGCTCTACCTCTAGCTGTTAATAAGGATGATCATGTTGTGGGGGGGACTTCGTTATCCCCAGACGACGGAGGACACATAAGAAAAAGAAGAACGCAAAGAAAATGACTTACTTCAGTAAGTATTAGTTTTTACATTGAAAGCAGGCGACGTTTGCCTCTTGCCCAGTGCTTTTCGGCTAATGTTAGCGACAGCTTGCATGTGGCTTTTTAGCTAACAGTAGTTACATGTCGCTTGAAACGGCTTTATTTTATTGTTTTACTCACAGCTTAAGTATTAAGTAAATACACGTTGGCTTTTATAGTGGTTTTGCTTTGGGCTCAAATAGTTTCTGGTGCCGTGCAGTTGTTACGCAGTTGAATTTATAGCTATGGGCAAGGTGCTATTTTTCCGTCGTTGCAAGGGTTATTAACGGGCATGTTAGCTCCGTATTTGGGGATGTTTTACCCTGTTATATGTGGTGTAATGTAGTTTTCTAAGTGGTGTGAGTGTCGTAGCTAGACTTTCTAGACCTTGTTTTCAGAATTAAAACACGCTGTACGTTTTGTAAATGCTGTCCCGGGTGTTTCAGTCTAACTGGTGACTGTGTCAACTGGTGACATTCAGTTTGGGGTTTTTTGGTGTCAGTAGCTGTTACACATGGATAGTTGTCTTCTCGAATTCCTATCTCAAAAACCTTAGGAAAATGGCTCTTTTCGTTACATCTGTATAATAACGACAGTCAGATACGTGTATGGCTGAAATTTATTTGCAAACAAGGCCACAGTCCAACCGAAACACCGTTCGCGAACAGTTTTAACTGAGCTGCATTGGTTCGAGCCCGACCCACGCCGCATTTATTTGCTCAGATTCTTTCTGTCCGTCTTTCTGCTTCTTAATACCAGTGGAGG
This sequence comes from Cheilinus undulatus, assembly GCF_018320785.1. Classification (NCBI taxonomy): domain Eukaryota; kingdom Metazoa; phylum Chordata; class Actinopteri; order Labriformes; family Labridae; genus Cheilinus; species Cheilinus undulatus. The sequence goes on from NC_054886.1 coordinate 23,903,049, forward strand.
CTTAAAAACAGTAGTATTAGAAAAAAAACACAATATGGGAATCCACGTAAAGGGGCGAATCTTCCACAATCTCATTCCTGACAAGCTGTATCCTCTCTGTCAAATTAACAGTCACGAGCGGAACCTGGTCACCGAACCAGCGCTTTTAAACAAGATCTGTCTAGTAGCCCTCAATGCAATGTGCAATAGTGGGCGGAGACCAACGAGCGTTTGACATCGTCCATTGTCGAGCGTTGGGCGTCGCCCACTTTCAAGCTGTCGTCCAATCAGACGTTTGATTACGTCATTACGTCGCCACGTCCTCGTTCAAGAAACAGGAAGTAAGCAGTACGCTATGAAAATGACTACGAATCGAAATTACCCGTTTAAATAAAACAGTGGGTGCGTCCTCTACCCTCGTCGTATAAATGTAATGCTGTCGTATCATAGTAGTACAACTATATGCAGCATCTCCCCAAGATATTGCACAAAGGATCCTAGAACCAAGTCATTATTCTTAATAAATACCAGTTTCTACGTGTGTATGTGTCAGGATGGCCGAGCGGTCTAAGGCGCTGCGTTCAGGTCGCAGTCTCCCCTGGAGGCGTGGGTTCGAATCCCACTTCTGACAGCACATTTTTATGCATCATAACGATCCTTACTTTATTTCTTTTTAAAATAGTATCTGTCCAAATCGTGCCTGAGAAGGGCCTGTTGACATTTGGTGCTAAAATCGGTTTGTAGTATTTGACTATATCATTCAGCCTGCATGTAGTTCCTGTTACTAAAAATAGATCTCTTTCCAAAACAGAGTGCTGTCGCACATGGTGGCAGGAAGAGTAGAAAACAAACAGGATCATTTCTACTAAATGACTCTGGCTTTAATTGTGTTTATACATCTAAATGTCTGTGTTAATAAGTACCATAACGATGGGTGTTGAATATTTTTCAAACTATATGTTTCTGTTATGTATCTGGTGTCAGTATTTTCACACAGAACAAGTTAGGAAGCATTTTAACAAAATTTTCCCTATTAAATATACGTGAAGTAGCTCACAAACTTGTTATAAAGGACTTCAAGCACACTGCTACGCTGTGAATCACAACTTTTAAGCCTCATTTTATGTGTTTATACTGCCGAACTTTAAACTTGTTAACAGATCCTGTTGAAAATAAATATATTATTACTATTTTATCACAAAATTGTTACTGAATCTGTTAACAAAGCAGCCAATACACCTCTGGAAGCACAGGAAGAATTATAGTTCTGAACAAATATATTGTGGGCACATACACTTCATAGCATAGAAACATGACAATGCGTAATTAAATGTTTATTACATATTAATGTTTTGGAGCAGTTAAGCAAACTCCAGACTCACTGAGGAAATAAAAACATAAAACTCAATCAAATCAATATGAATTGTGTAATAATTGAGTGATTACACTAACCAAAAATCTAACATTTTCTGGTGATGAGTGTGTCAGGATGGCCGAGCGGTCTAAGGCGCTGCGTTCAGGTCGCAGTCTCCCCTGGAGGCGTGGGTTCGAATCCCACTTCTGACAGTGTTTTGAGAAGCCAAATGAACATGCATACTCAGAAGTAAACAACTTACACAAAACAACAGTGGTATTAGCTAGAAATGCACTTGGGGACTAATACAGCAATGATAACAGCTATTATGTTATAAAGAAACAAATTGAAATCTTGTACAAAAGTAACAGGTCTTTTGAAAAAAAATTGCATGCCATATATGAAATCACTGTTTGACTGGCATTGTATGACGCATTGTTGAAGTCAATTATTGAGAAATGAAGCCACGCTTATGACTGCTTAAGCATGTTTTTGTAACTGTCGGCCATGTTTATTTCCTCTACTTTTCTGTTCTTGCTTGCTTTGCAGGGTTTTTCAAGGCACATGGAAGTAAGGTGTTGATAAAGGCACTGTTAAGATTAATTGTAAATGATGTTGATGGATTTAACCTAAGCTGCACTAAGCCCTGCCCCGTTGGTAACTGTTACATTTGCTAACTAATGTATGTTACACTGTATATAAGTAACAATATTGCCAAATCTGCATATTTATGTGGCTATTTGAGTGTGTCAGGATGGCCGAGCGGTCTAAGGCGCTGCGTTCAGGTCGCAGTCTCCCCTGGAGGCGTGGGTTCGAATCCCACTTCTGACAATACAGTTTTGAGAAGCACTATGTGTTGTACACAACTTACAGAAAAGACATTGAAGTGTAAAGCTGGATTTTGGCTCAGGCATGGAGTTTTCCGCAAAATGTTTGAGCCCAGGTAAATAATGTATTCTGGGTAAAGTGTCTTTTTATGAGATTATTAAATTCTGGCTTTTCAACAACACAGGGGTCATGTCTTTGGTGACATGTTGTGTTACTGCTGCCATTATCTCGGCAAACTGCTCTCTAGATCGGCAGTCTCTGAACTTGAATTAGAATACAAAACTACTGCCTTAAAATTTAAAATAAAATAAAATAGATGTAAAATAAGTCTCTGGACCCTAGATCTCTGGACTTATAAATATAAACTGAAAAAAGATGCATGCCTTGAATGAAATCACTATTTGACATTGTGAATTGCATCATTTTTTAAATAAAGCCAAACTTTCAAGGTTTCTAGCTTAACATCCTGATACATAGTATCAAAAAGTACCAAATTACCAATTATTTAAGAAACCCTTCAATTTACAACCATTATTTACAAATTACCAGTATTTACTTTTCTTCACAACAAATATTACATGACATAAAGACTGGGTACAACTGTTAAGATTAATTGTAAATGATGTTGATGGATTTAACCTAAGCTGCACTAAGCCCTGCCCCGTTACTGTGACATTTGCTAACTAATGTATGTTAGACTGTATATAACTTACAATATTGTGAAATCTTCATCTTTATGTGTCAATGAGTGTGTCAGGATGGCCGAGCGGTCTAAGGCGCTGCGTTCAGGTCGCAGTCTCCCCTGGAGGCGTGGGTTCGAATCCCACTTCTGACAGCACATTGGTCTTTTGAGAAGCACCATGTGTTGTACACAACTTCCAGAAAATTAAGTGTAAAGCCAGATTGGGGATTCATAAAGTGCCCTCAGCAGTGGGGATGGAGATCATGCATTTTTTTGTATTGACACCCTTATCAATAATACCCTTACTGATCCTTTTCTGTCATTTAGTAGCAAGACAAAATGACAATACAGAAGCCCTTTTATTTGTTTATTTACAGAAGTGGTATAAGCTGAGGGGAGCTTGAGGTGAAAGTCAGGATGGTCATGGTTCTGTCTAGAGCCCGCCCGATTTATTGGCGGGCGATTAATCGGGCCAATTATAGCGTTTCACAGATTAATCAACATCGGCCAAAATGTAGCCGATATATTAACTCTTTTTTTGTGGGGATTGTCTCTGCTCCTGTCGCTCTGTGTTATGTCTCCATGCTGGACTCAGCCCGAGTGCCTGTCCCCTCCCCCTCAGACGCAGAGTGCAGCAGCAGCTCTCCCTCACTCAGTGTTGCCAACTTAGCGACTTTGTCACTATATTTAGCGAGTTTTCAGATCCCTCTAGCGACACTTTTTCAAAAAAGCAACTAGCGACAAATCTTTTTCTGGTGTTACTGGAGAGTTTTGGAGACTTTGACGTGAAAGCACATATTGTTGTTGCTTTTCTCACTGAGCAGCACTGCTGCCGTGGGCCCCTCTCCATCCCTAAGCACTCACAGGCAGCCTCGTCCTCGCGCAGTTCGACTGCAGAAGAGTAGAGGACTAACGCCTGTTTCAGACTGGGATCGTGTTTTGCTGCTTGCGTGTACCAGCTCCGGTTTCTGCCGGTGCAGCTTTCACACAGGGCGCGAGTTTTCTGCCTGTCAGCCGCATCTCCCTGCTCTCAAAGCCCTGTTCTCAAAGCGACTTCATTCACAGAGGAAGTGTGTCAGGAACTATTCAAAATAAAAGCATTCTGTACAAGTGAACGGAGTTTCTATACAGAAAAGCTAAACCGGGCTTTTACTTTGAAAAGCACAAACCAGAAAAGCATTCATACGGTGTTTATCTTTCCTGTGACATATTCTACCAGTGTGGAGACAGAAAGTTTCACTAGTAGTAGATCTTTAGAGAACAACTTTATAAAACAGGAACATTTAAGCTTGTGGCCTTCCTCAGGGTTATCAAGAAACACATTGTAAACATATTCTATGTGCATATTTGCCACAGCGATATATATGGCTCTCCATTTATCATTTTCTTGTCTAATATGGTCCACAGCCACAGTATAAGACTATTATACCGCGTTTTAATGTCGACTAAGTTGCATCTTTGTGAAATAAACAAAGATAAATGCAACTGGTTATTCACATGTCCACATTTGTGTTCATGTACAGTATATATCCTGTGTATATCAATGTTCTTCTTTCATATATCGGCCAAAATATCGGTTATAGGCATATATATTGGATATCGGCTGATATATCGGATATCAGCTTTTTTAGCCCCTAATATCGGTATTGGCATCGGCCCCAAAAATCCTATATCGGTGGGGCTCTAGTTCTGTCTGTTATAGGGGTGCACTGATTGCAATTTTCTGGCCGATCACCGATCTTTAAAAAGCCTGACCTGCCGATTCCGATTTTGGCCGATACCGTTTTTTTTTAATAACTGACAGCATACACCTTCAATGCTCCAATCTTATTTTATTGAAAAACATACCCGTGAAACAATACAAACTTGTTGTTTTAACTGCACATGAGGTAGTTCTCTCAAATATAAATGAAAAGTTTAGAGCATTGCTGTCCAAACTACTAAATTATATCAGTTCCTTTAGTCTTTGAAGTTTCACATTTTAGTAGGTAGAGGTATGAAACTGATCTTATCCACTGATCTTATCTAAGTATCGGCCGATCACCGATCCCCCAAAATTAAGGAAATCGGCGCCGATTCCGATTTTGGCCGATCGATCGGTGCACCCCTAGTCTGTTATATTTATTTTGTATTGCTGGAAAAAAAATCCCTCAACTTCACAACAGTGTTTTATTTAAGTTGCTCATCAAAAACAGAATATTCCCTTTTTTGTGTTGTTGATGTTTTGAAACATCCTTCCCTCGATGCAGAACTTTGAATGATCAACAACGCAGACACGATACAGAAGCATAAATCAGGCTTAACATGCATACTCGTTAGACACCTTCACTCTTTGCTCAAGCTACTAGGTAGTGAATTTGAAAATTTTAGTTGCCCCTACCTATTTGGTAACTCTTATGTAATTTTTTTCCAAGTAGTTGTTGGATAACATGTCCACCAATAATAACAGCGTGTAAGGCCAAATTTGCACTTGGGGACTGACTAGACGTATAGATTTAAAAAATCTCCTCCACCAACATGCTCCTGTGACAGACATGTTCAGCAGAATAGAATGCAAATATAATTAGTTCAGTACAGTTTTTTTTTATCTCAGCAATGAGGGAAAATGTTCAGCTGTACCAGTGAATAATTAATCAAAACAAAGAGTGATAAAAGCCAGAGACACAGTGGGACCCAGTATCTGCAATGTTTGTAGTCTCTATGGTTTATCAAAAATAAATCCTGCTGGCTTTCTCCTCTGTCTCCATATAACCAGAATTCAAAGATTCAGTCTTAATGAGGATGACTCTGAGAAACACTAGACAACAGCTAATGTTAAGTGACAATTTCCCCTTTATTAAGATGGTGAAGAATCATTAGTAAAGGTCAGGGTGACAGGTGGAGGATGATTTGGAGCTTGGAGCTCAGGTGGCGCCTTAAAGAGAGCCGCATGCTTAGAGAGAGAAAAGACTTGTTTGATTACAAGGATGTCACTCAGTGTGACTTTGTCATGAGGTGGTTTAAAAAGGCAGTGTTTGAGTATTTTTAGACAACATTTATGATTAATTATATTTTATTTAGTGTTCTGTGTTTGTGTTGAAAACAAGGAAATCTTACAAAAATACATTAAGACTATGCAACATTTGAATCTTCAACTGAAAAAGCTATTTTTGTAACTGTATGCTGTAGGGGTGTAAGAAAATATCTAAACATGGATATATCGCGATATTTCAATACTGTTAAAATTGCAGTTTATATATATATATATGTATGTATACAGTGCTTAACAAATTTATTAGACCACCTGTCATATTTGTCCTAAAGGGATACTTCAACATTTTGGCAAATTTGTCCATTGCCATAATTCCTATAGTCTTAGTAATAGGTTCGTTACCTTTAGTTGTCGGTGCAAGCTGTTTTTAGATTGGCGCTGCCAAGTTCGGACCTGCAGTGCCAACTCAATGTAAGCAGACGGTATTTGGCTTTCCCTCATCAAACTCATCAAATACATAATCCAACAACTCCAAAACGCTCTTGTGGACAAGTTGTGACCTGTACATTCACCACGCTATGAAATAATCATGGAACATTACGAGACGGAGATGTTTTAAAGCTAAATGCAAAGCTGGAACTACACTCCAGACATGGCTGCTGCACTGTGTCACTCCACCCAGTGGTTTACTCAAGAAATAGTTTGGAGTATTTGCTTCATGTGTTGTAATGTTACATAATTATACGTTATTATTTCATAGCGTGGTGAATGTGCAGGTCACAACTTGTCCACGAGAGCGTTTTGGAGTGTGGTTTTAATAACATTATCAGCTAAAATGAATATGTAAATATCAGCATATATGATACTGGCGAAAATCCAATATCCTGCAACTCTGGTGAGAAGCACATTGAAACCAAGGTTGTTGACCCTGGAAGTACAAAAGAGCTGTTGATGGACGCAAACCCAAGGACTTAAGTAAGAATCAGTGGGCTTGAGGCATGACCAGTCTGTTCATGGGATTTGTTGACAGTAAGAAAATTATGGGACAACAAAAGCCTTATCCTTTAAGGTACTCATCTCCATCTGACCTCCTGTGTGTCCAGCTAAAGCCTGTTAAATCAGCCGCTCAGAGACAAACACACACAATCCACACAATCCACACCAAACTCTGAGTTCCCCCATAGAAATAAACTCTGGGAGGGCAGGTGAATAAAAAAGAGGTTTATTAATTATTGAAATGAGAGGAATATGTGTCATCAGCAGCATTTCTGTCAATCCCCTGCATCGTCTCTTGAATGATCACCTCCAGCTCTTCTCCTGTGGCCGCTCTGATGTTTCAGAGGTTGTGAACTCTGAGCACAGATGCTAATAGGAGTAAAAGCTGCTTTGCCTTTTGCCCTGACTGCCTGAGTGACATTGATCTTTCAGTGGAGAGACAGAGTCATTCCTCAGAGACCAGAACATATTCCTCTTCTCACTGTCAGGAGAAAGGGTAAAAGTTCAGACACCTCATCTTTGTTCTCGTAACATTATCCGTAGTTAGACATCAAAAACAATGAAACACCATGTCTTTGCTCAAAATCGGTCTAAGATGAGGGATAAAGACAAAAAGGAGTTCCTCTTTTAAAAAACTGGAAGTGGGGGAGGGTTTAAGCATAAATTTCCACTTCTCCCTACATTATAAGCTCATGGGCAAAAAGACAAGCTTCTGTTTGTTCTTAAAAGTGCAGCTCAGCTTAAGTGACTCAGTGGCTAAAAACTGTAACAGTGTGTAGAGGGCAGGATGTGGATTCAAACTGTTGAAAATGCAGCAGCAGGTAAGACTTAAGAAAGATGACATAAAAATGTACTAGAATAACTTAAATTTCACAGTGGCATTTGCAGTAACTAATGTGATTTTCTGAATGTTTTGATTAATGTTTGTAGACTTTTGGAATAAGAAAAGCATGTAGGTTCATTAAGAATTTGGTTTTAAACTCAGTATTTCTCCAATATTTGTGATTTTGTATCTGACATCTAGGATTAACATAAACAGTTTTATATACTAATTTACTTTCCTCATTGGAGTAATAAAAGAGGAAAAACACATCTCACTGTTTAATACAGGGGTGTCCAAACTTTTCCACTGAGGGCCACATACAGAAACATATAAGGATGTTGGGGCCACTCGACTCTGTGGCCTGCCTGAACTAACACTAAATGCTGGCACAAAAATAGGGTTTCAATCCAGATTACTGTCTCGGTAATATCTGATATTTATTTTGAGCATGTTGATAAAAATAAAAAGCATGAAAGCAATATGAGTAAGAAAAAGGAAAGCATAAGAGGAAAAGTAACTTCAAGATGAAACTTAACCTCACTGGTGGTTTTGGCAGTCGTTGAAATTGTGAAATGTGACAGAAATACATTTTCAAATCCTTAGACCGAGCAAGGCTAGCTGTGACCTCTCCATGTGGTCTTTAAACTAGGAATGTTCCTAGTCAACTAATTTCCTAGTTGATTAAATTGAAACTGATATTTTGTTTACTGACTAGTCTAAAAGCGAGGAAACACTCAGAAAACAGACACAATTTAGAATAATTGTTTTCTAAAGATGTAACTTAGTTTGCAGAAGGTGGCTAACATTAGCAGCACTAGCACCCCCAGCCTTTGTCCTCCCTGCTGGCTAACATCTTCACACCAATGCACATTGATCTGGTCGATATGACAGTTTTACTTGACACAGCAGATATGTGATTCATTTGAGTAGACTTCTTTTGCAAAAAAGCTAATTGAAGAACCAAAAACTTGCAGTTTGTGTTTACCTCTTAGAGTAAGAGATAAGTGAAACTTGTCACAGGTTCTTTGTTTCACTTCTTGTTTTGCGCTCTCTAATGTCCCTCTTAATGCCTCATGAAAGTTCCTTTTGCAGTTCTGTTTTTGTAGCTGTGGCTCATTTGACCATCTTTCTGTTCTGTGTTGATGCAGTGATTTTGTTTCCCCTTGCAGAGTCTGATGAGAAGAGTGGTTTATCTTCTGAAGATGAAGGAGACATTCAGGTATCAGCGTTACTGACAGTGAATGACTGCTTAATTTATTACATTTTCTAACGTGCATATGAGGAAAGCTGCATGTGAGGAAACGCTGATTATCCTGCCCAATCAAATGTCAATCACTGTAATGGAAAAAGTTACAGTTTGAGCAGGCACTGATTAAAAAATCTGACATACTTAATCAGGTTATTGAATTTAGGTTTTAAAAAAGTAACAGCATGGTGGATTTAATTGCACAACCTTGATTACATTGACGAGGAAAATGCTACCTCAGTGCCTCAATATTGTGATCATAGAACACACTGAATAAAAACACTTTTTTATAATTTTTTGTGCAGGAAAATATTCTCCTTTTCTGTTTTTATTTATTTCTTATCAATGTTTGTTAGTGTGAGATCCTGGAGAGGGAGAGGGATGAAGCCAATCAGAGACTCTCTGAGCTGGAAGAAGGTGAGAATTATTTATTCATTTTCTTCACCTGCTTATCCGGATTTAGGACTAGAAGAGGGGTGCAGGTTTTTCCAGATGGGAAACATACACTCAAATTGTTTTCAATCACACAGTTATAGAAATTTGTAAACATCCTGCCTCTAAAGTCTTATGGTGTTAACTTGCTCAATAAATGTTGAAAAATTTTAATCTGCTAACTGTCAGTGTGTGAACTAAGATGCTAACATTGATGACAGGTAACACATTAATTCTGCCTAATATTAGCGGATGTTAAAATCTGTTGGTCCACTCTGTGTCAGTGTGTTTCTCCTCATTATCAGGATAATTTACACCACAGCTGACCGTAAGCTCGCCATGCATTGCTACAAAGTTGTGATTCTGGCCATTTTAAGATCCAACCGACACAGCAGTTACAGTCTACACATCCATCAGACCACCAACAACAACTGTTCATATAGTCATACCATTTAAATCTGTACTGAGACTATTCTGTCCCTAGATTCTCAACAAAAACAGTCCAGTTCAACATGAAGTGTCCTCACCATTCAAATTTAGTTGGAGATTCATCCATTGCAACTGCAAAAATTCATAGTTTTCTTCCAGTCTAGAAATTATAGCTTAACTCGCTCTTGTGGAGTTCAGGAAGTATCAAACTTCGTAGGTGAAACAGCATTGCATAATAAAAGTGCCCAGGACATTTTGGTTTGTTCTGTAAGCTCACTGAAATGCAAGAAGTAGTGGACTCTTGCTTTGAAAATGATGCCAACCAAAGTGTAATTAAACAGACAGTAATTGTAATTTCTCAAATCAACATCCATTTTAAGAAATTAATACAGTAGTAATGTGGATAATTAATGAATTGACCCATGTGTGCATAGATCTGGATGTCTAAAAATGGCATGCTAAGATGGGGGTTAAACATGAGAGCCATCAAAGAGGATGTAACGTTGCAAAACCAATTTTTAACTGCATAGACTTGAGACAATTACATTTTCCTGTGATTTTCTGTAATTGAATAAGAAAATATATTCAGAGAGCTTCTAGAAGGTAACAGTTTAAATTCTCTTTCTTCTCCAGTCTCCAGTCACCTCTTGAAGGAGATGAACGTTCTGGAAATCCAGTTTCAGATTGAGCGCTCTTGCAGGGAGAGCGCCGAGGCTCTGGCTGTGAAAGTATGTAGGTTTGTGTTTGTTTATATGTTCTTTTCCTTATTTGTTGTCATATTCTTTCTACTGCTATCCCTTTCCTCTCCTTTCTGTGAGTTGTTATCCTTCATATGGGACCAGAAAGGTTTAAGGTTCATATCATTAGGGGCGATATTTATCTGTCTTCATTGTTTGTAATTGGTGAGTCCAACATAAACCAACAAAAAAGAGACATCAGCAAGTTTTTTCATCTCTGACTGTCATCTTTTACGGCTGGTCTATGCATAAATCAGCAGAACAAGTTTGCCACTATCAGTAAAGAAGAATGAGGTAAAACTAAACATCTAGCACACCTGGCAGATGAAAGCAGGAGACGGGGAGGCAGAGAAAGAGGCCAACCTCTAAGCTAAGCTGTAGTTAAAAAGAAAATGATTTAGCAGATCTTTCCCTAACAAGTGAGAGTGCTTGATGACAACTTGGCTTTGACCACATGTAAAGCAATTAAATCAAACAGTGATCGAAAACTGATCATAGAGCAAAATGAGCACTTGCTCTGTCTAGCAAGAGAATTTGAAGTGATGCATTGAGTCAGGCTTCAGAGTTGTTTGGCAGTGACTCATTTTACTTCCAGTGGAACATTGGGTCAGACTGTGGAGTAAAAACGTAGGCGGAGGTGAAGGCAGGTATTGTGGCAGAGCTAAAGTTGCACACTTTCTATTATTAATCTAACTGATGATCTTTAAAATAAAGCATTGATACAGATGATTTGCCAAAGGCTGATAATTCATCCTCCCTACTTATCTCATTGTATCTGCCCTTTTCTGTATTTCTTTTCCTCAACTGCTCAACTTTGTCTTCCTTTCCTTACCATTTCCCTACTTTCTTGTATGGTTTTGCCTTTGATAATGCCCTTTGATGTTTGTTCTTTTTCCCTTAACCTGACTATCATTTTCATTCCTTTTCTGATTTGTTCTCTGCTTTCACTTCCTTTAAATGCCTCCATTGTCTCATTTTTCCCTCTCCTTTTCTACATTGATAACCTCCTACCCTTACTTTCTCTGTTCTTTGCCATTATTTCCCTTCCTCTCTTTGAGGTCTACCTTTTCTGTATCTTTACTTCATTCTTTGCTTTTCCCTGTTTTTTAAAAATCTTTTCTACTACTCTATTTCTTTTGCTTTCCTGCCCTGTCTCATTTCATTTCACTTCGCACGTCTTTTTCTCCTCTCAATTTTTATGGCAGATCCTATCAATTTTTTGTAATTTCTTCCAATTCCCTGTCCTTTCTTGTATTCTGACTTTCCTTTTTCCTTTAATAGCTTGCTTACATTTCTCCTTCTCTGTCTTTTCTCAACCTTTGTGGTCATACAGTATGTCCTTCCCTGACCTTTTTTTTTCCCATTTTTCCTTGACTTTCTTTAAACTTCCTCTTTCTGTCACACTCTTTCTGTCTTCTCCTTGACCTTTTCCTTCCTTTCACTTTTGCAAAATCATTGCTTTCTTTAGAAACCAGTGTTCTCCTTTCTTTGGCCTGATTTTGCCATGGCTCTTTTACATTCCTCTGCTCTTCCCTTTCTCCAAGTCCACTTTTTCCGTTTTCATTGACCTTAATATTTGCTTAATTTGTCTTAGATTTCTTTGCCTTTTTTAAGACATTTCCTTCCGTGTCAGTAGAGTGCAGCACTAAAAGAAGCAACCTCACCGTGGCTTTGTGTGCTGTTTTTATACTCAACTGTGACCTCCAGATTCACCATCGTCTCCCCTGTTGCTCAGGTGTCACAAGAGAACAAAGTCCTGAAGAGGAAAAGTCAGATGCTGATGCCTCTCATCCCTGAGCTGCCTGAAAACATAGCTGCTTTGACATTTGACCCAGAGACGGACTCAGAGGTTAACAGTGACCCGATCAATGCTGATGAGGATGGCAGTGAGGAGACTCTGCTGCTAAAGAGTCAGGCCAAAATCGCAGGTTTGACACAAACATCTCACAGTGTGTTTTTTCCTCAGTCAGAATGATTTAAGTGCTGACAATCTGGCTTTTTAAAATGTTTGCATTTTTCTGAACTGAATTGAAAAAGAAATCTCCCGAATACTAGTTCAGCTTGAAAACATCGAGCATAAAAGTCCTTTCAAGATGTGATGTTGTGATCTAGGAAATTTATATAAAATCAACCAGTCCATGCCTCTTATTCTGTCAGTGATTTTATAACAGTGCCGCTACAAAAATAACTAAATTGTAGCATAAACCTCAAAAGTATTCTGTAAACTTTCCTATGATCATGTTGATAGTGCTGAAAAAGTAGCACTTAATGGTTACTCATTCAGTTTTTACACATTTTATCAGGCATCTTGACACCAAACTTAACAGTGTACTAGTTTTTATGGAAGCATTTGTCTCAGTCACTTGTGGTTGTGCTGACAAAAAGCAGCAAAGCATTGCATGTATGAGTGAATCTGTGTGGGTTTGATTCTGTCAGAGCTGCAGGCATCAGTAGACAGTCTCCTGGCTGAGAAGCTGCAGCTAGAGCAAAAAGTGGAAGATCTGACCAAAGAGCAGGTCCAACTCCAAGAGCAGGTACAGCACTGTTAAGTTATGCATACCGTCAGTGTGTACATGTATTTATAATCATATACGTCTATAAATATTTTAATACCTAACTTAAATTACTCCTTCTTCCTTTAAACACATTTTTCTGTCAGCTTGCTCTGGAGGTGGGGGAAAAAGAAGTTATACTGAGGAAATTAAACAAACAGAGCAAAACCATGAATAAAATCAAACGAGGTGAGTAATCACTGAAACGAATGACTATTCTTATCATTGTTTATCGATAAGATTTATGTCCTGGCTGGATGTCGAGCTAGCTTCAAAGACATGCTCTGGTCCATCTCCAGCACGTCCCAGCATCAGTGCTGGTAACTGCCAAAACTTTCAATCCACTGGTGTTATTTGAAAGCTGTTTTAGATAAGTCTTAAGTACTACTTGCACAGATCTAGTATTACCTGTGGACTTATGATAATTTATGAATTACCCCTGATGTTAGTGTTTGATGGACTAGAATTTACAGACATTTCTGAAGGAAAACATTAAGGTGCTGCATTACAGCAGCAGCTAAAAAGGCACAGGGAATTTGTTTTTAGAATTCATATGAAAAAAAAGTGCAATATTCTGCACATTGCGTTCTGTGGTAACGTTTCCTGTATGTATCCTTAACTTACGGTTAACCAGGGTTTCCAATAGACTCTAAAGCCCCCTTAAGCCCCCTCTCCCCCTTTTTTTTTTATGTATTTGAACATTTTTTAGATCTGCAGCAAGCTGTCCATGACTAATAAACTAGGGAATGATCTCCCATGGAGGTCATGTAAGTTACCTGTGTGTTTCTGCAGCTGATCAGACAGAGGAGAGAGAAAGTTAAGCATCCCTCCTGTATGAGAAAGGGAGATGTCTAATGTTAAATAAGAATTTCTCCTGTTACTTTTAACGTTTATGATGCTGTTGATGCTGTGAGCTGCGCTTTATAAATCTGGGATCGTTGCACATCCGCAATAACCTTCCTTGCTCAGATCAGGTGTTGCAGCCTATCCACTGAATTTTGAGCGTCTCATTTCAAATCATAAATTGTGTTATGCATGAGACGTACAGCTAAATAATACTGGCACTAGGTAAGGCACTTGCAAAGAAAAACTATAGGAAGCAAAGCAGAAGTGCTGTGCGTGTAAAGCACAGCTATATCCTATTTGTGACAAAACTTTGATAAAAATGTCAGCCTCTGCTACTCTGCATCATCTGTGTTGACTAAGCCCTCACAACTTGAAAATACAGCTTTGGATTTAGGTATTGGGTGCAGCTGGGTGGGGTGTATTTCAGACTGATGCCAGCCAACTTCATCGGCTTACCAGGGGGCTGGCAGGGAAAATCTGTCTTAAATTGGGCTGAACAGATTTAGGGTTAGATAATGCGCGGACATTTTTCATAATGGTCTTAAGTCAATCTTGAATAACCACAACATTACATAGCTGGTTGACTGAGACACCACGTTTTCATCTACATACAATAGTTTTAATTTCTCAGCACAAACATTTGCACCACATTCACACCCTGGATCATTACTCAAATGACCTGCAGATGTGTGAGAATGCTACTGAATCCCTGTGAAACTAGGTCAACGGCTCACGTGAAGGCCTCCCATTTGACTTCAACAACCATTAATTATTCTTGTTAATGACCCAAACAGGCTCAATATTTCCAGCGTTGTCCAATGCTCTGTCATTTTAAAAGATCAGAGGTGAAAAACTCATCTTCAAGAGCTCTAGCTTAGATCAGCTTTGTCTTTTGGTATAATCTTTGAGTCACCATGACCTGGATGACCTTGACTGACATGACTTGTTATTTTGTTTCAGCTGCTGAGGTTTGAAGTTATCTGTCTCTGTCTAAAATGTCTCCTGCTGGTCTAATACAAAATGCTTGGACTAAAAGTTAAGACTAAAATGTGAGAACTTTTTACAGACTAAAAGTAGACTAGAATGATTTTGAGTTTTTGGGTAGGGATGATTAAAATGTGACTAAAACTAAACTGTAATCTAAAGACTTAAACTGAGACTAAAGTTAAAAATTTCTGTCAAAGTTAACACTGGGGAAACTCCCTGCAAAGCTGCTGTTTCATTGAGTGGATTAATTCTATTAACAGTCTAATACAGGAGAAACTTTACCATTAAACAAAGCTGTAAAAATATGTTCGTATTGCTTAAATGAGTTAAGAAATATCAGCATATTACACATTGGCAAAAATCCATTATTATTCATCCCTACATTTTAGTATTTTTGATTTTATGTGAGTCTAGTCTTTCTTGCTTCGGTGTTGATTTTGTCAAATAAAACTACGACTTAAAGTGTTTGACTGGCTTTTTCCCCTGAGGAAGAATGGACTAAGACTGACTAAAAGTAGATCTTTGATGTCAAAACTCTGACAAAAAGTAAGTTAAGTTTTCATAAAATAAATCTAAAATGTAATTAAGTTTTCGTCAGACATTCAAAACCCATGAAATGAGAGAGCACAAGCTGTTAGGTAGGCTGAATCTCTCTGCCTCTTAGTTGTAGAAAACAGAGACACCAGGTTTTGCAGGGTGCATAGAGCTCACAGATGTAGTTTGCACAAGATTCAGGCACAGAGAATAAACAGCTTGACTAAAAGCTTTTGACTAAAATGTTTGGACTTTGTATGGACAAATCTTGACTAATCTTGACTTTTAGTTTTCATTGAATAAAATATAAAGGTTAAAAATGACTAAGATGTGACTAAAACTAAAAAGCAATTTAGTCTAAAGACTAAGAATTTATTGAAATGTCAGTTGCATGATTTTCCAACAGTTTTTTGTTCAGAAAGCTTCAAATGCCGCCATAGAACTCTCCTAAATATCAGAAATCAAGGATTCTTTGCCAGTTTTGTTATTTTATTCCTGTTAAAATCAATCACACAAGCTGTCCCAGAGGCAGTTTAATTTTAGTCTCTTTGATTTTATGCCAGTTTCATGATTTTAAGTGTCTTATTTTTCTGTCAGTTTTTCGTTGAAAAAATCAGGAATGCCTTCCCAAACACAGCTTACTTTAGTGTTCATAATTAATGTCTATATTGGGGATTTTATGTATGTTTCCACGTTTGCTAAGTCATAAATTACACCATTTAAGCAGGTAGATTTTAAGGTGGTTTTACGAGAGTTTTCTATTTAAACATCTCCTGTTGTCCTAGCTGCTTAATTTCGTCCGTGTTCTGTCTCTTTGTGTGTTCTCCGTATGTTCACAGTCTCCCAGCTTGTCAGCGAGGAGTTCACAGAGATGTCTCAGAAGCTGGAGCTGGAGCAGGGCCTCCGGGCGCACGCTGAAGTCTTCGCCCACCAGGTGTGAGCGCGTGACCTCATGCGTGTGCGCATGTGTTTACGTGTGCCTAAAACATTTTTGTCAAGCATTCACACCTATGGACACTGTGGGTGACAGGTCGTGCCACAGGAAGGGAGCAGGAGTGTCGGCGCTGACCTTCCGGCGGGTACGGGCAAGACAAGGGCGCATTAGGAGGAAGGGCTCGCACACACCCAGAGCTGTCAGAGTGCGGCTGATGTGGTGGGACGGGAGAAGGGGTCTCCATTCTCTGTTTTCACACTGATGACACTTCGGCCAAATCCAGGCTGCCTGTGTGAGGCGAGGCGTTCACACAAAACAAAGGCAGACACACACTCGGAAAGAACGCCAATTCACTCCAGATACACAAACCCAAAACACACAGTTTTCCTGCCCCAGCTGCTCCCATAATGAAGGCCTTTTCTTTAAAAAAACCTCCTCTCCCTCCTCTTGTAGCCCCTCCCTCTCCCATAATTAGTGGTCATCACTGCTGCTGAAGGAGAATAGTGGTCTTTAAACACAACCTGTCTTTGCCTGACACCTTTATGTTGTGCTGAGCATATAGCAATTGTCGCCTTTGTGCGCGGCGTCCTCCATTTACCGGACAGGCGCACAATGGGCTGCCTGGCAGGGGTCCTTACCTGTGAAAAGGACCCCCAACCGCTTACACAATTCAGCCCCTTTTACTCTCAATTCACGGTAAAAGACCCCCCTGTGCTGAATGCCTCTTGTATGCACTACTATTTGTCTGTTTTCATGTGTTTTGAAAACACCAACCATTCACACCTCTCGTCTGTGGTGCGTGCTGGTTTAATGACGCCAGGCCTCAAACAGGAAACAATTTGGTCGTCTTTTTTGTGTGTGTGTCTTTGTCTCTTTGTGTCACAGTGTGCGGACAGTGCTGTGTGTTTGTGTGTATGAAATAATTGTGCTAATTGCTGTGTGAAAATTGCTCCCTGCTTAATAAGGAGAGGGGAGATTAGAGCACTGTAATTTTGGAGCAGGGAGGCTTCGCGATGTGCTCGCTGACATGGAGCTCACAGAAACCTGCAAACCTTTGGTTTGTTCTCACAGGAGGAAACAGAGAAATGAAAACCACATTATTACGCATTTCCTCTCCTAGCCCACTAAAAAAATGTTCATACAGTTTATCAGAGATTTAATGAAGCTAGGGATCGTGTCCTTTGAATGACACTGCATCCAGACAGATAACACGCGACGTATGTTTAAATAAACTCATATTTAGGGGGTTTCAGTTAAACTTGTGTTTTTATAGAAATAAATTTGTATACCTTATTGTATTAGTGTTTATACAAGCCAATTAAATCAACTATTATCCAAGTTTTACCTGAATTTACAGCATTAAAAAACCCTTTTGCTCATGCAAAAGAACAGAAAGTTTATTTAAAGCAGTTAAACTACAATTTAAATCAAAGCTGGGGATTTTTGTGTCACCAAATAGGGTGAAAATCAAGATAAAGCTTGACATTTTTTTCCTTTTAAGCCAATTATCTTGTTGTTGGCGAAAATTATCATTTGTCTCACAGCTCATTATTCTGTTTGCTTTGTTCCTTTTTTAAAAAATGAAGCCGAGGAGTTATTTTAACAAGCCTTTGTTTAATTTGTTTATTTACTTGTCTAAAAAATACATTTTATTGTGACAACCTCCTGGGGGAGAAAATGAACAACCAGCCACTCAGATCACACTTTGTTTCCGTCTAATTGAGCCTCATCTTCTTGGCTTTCTGTCTTTTCTTAGAAGCTTAACAAAAAGAAGTCTTCAAGATTTGAAAAGGTGATTTGTTTTTTCCTGTCAGATGTTGGTGCAACAGAAAGAGGCTCAGAGACAGAGCGTGACGCTGACGCCAAGCTCGGACACAGGCCTGCAGCTGCAGCAGGCGCTGGAGCAAATCTCCACCATCAGCACCACACTGAGTGACATACAGCGTTGTTACCATGACCAGGTGTGTGCAGGTGTGATAAAAGGAGCAAAACTGACAGCCAATATGCCTGTCATTATGTTACCTGTTTTTTTCTTAGATAAAGCAGAACCAGGGCGCTGTAGTGGAGAGCAGCATTGTATCTGAGCTGCAGGAGCTGAAAGAACAGCTGGAGAGGAACGAGGGGGAGAGGAGGGCCTTAGAGACTCAGCTAACTGAGGCAAACACCACAGTCACACAACTTCAGGAAGAAGGTAACTCCAAATGCAGAAAACACTTACTTTAAACTGCAGAATTTGTCTGTAACAACGGCTGGATGTTGGAGTAAGCTGGAACCCCATAATAAGTTAACGACCAATGCTCCAGTTAAAAGAAAAATATTGGTTAATTTGGAAGATTGTAAGTGGACTCAGGCTGCCCCATCTCTCTCTCAAAAACTCTCTATTAAAAAGAATAGCTGAGTCAGTCGCCTTTTAGGACACTCTTATATAAACTGTGATGTGTTAAAGTTCCATAGGGCTGCAGTGATGTGGTATGAACATGTAAAAAAGTCAGTACAGCAGGACAACATGACCTTCACGTGGAGTTTGATCCTTGTATGTAAGAAATTCAGACCTTTGTAAAGTGATATAAAGGCCTCTATAATCACCTATAGGCATCAAAATGAGTTTGTTTATAAAGAATACAACACTCTCTATCTTTGAGAAGGTTTTGGCTCTCTTTCCTTTTGAAGCTGATGTCCCTCTATATTCTCCGCCCTGGTCCTCTGACAGCTCAGGCAGCCATTGCTTAAGCTTTTAAAGGAACCCTGTATGTTAAGACATGTTCACCTTATTAAATTAGTAAGAGTGTCTTCTATATGTGTTTTATAAAAGAAGCACAGAGTTTCTCCATTCTGGCAAACACTGAAAAACAGAATATTAAAAAAACATTATAAAATAGAATATTAAAGAATTAGAATTCTTACATAGAATAATTAAAATTATTATAATTTGAATTATCAAGAATTATAACATTATAATAGAATACTAAAACCCGTAGGCTGCTATTTTTGTGCAATGCATTCTGGTTAGTGATGTCATGTAGCTACATTGTTCTTATTTTCACTTCTTTTTGTGTATATTCACCTCAATCTATGTGACAGCTACTTCCTCCTTAAGGCCTCTGTGCTAAAACCACACTTGTGTTTCGAATTACACAGGTTTTAAGAAATAAACTCCACAGCAAGAGGAACAGTTCAGCCAAATGACATCACTACCCGTGCTGTAGACACTAATGTGTCACTGAACCTACATTGCACCTTCTGACCTAAGACAGATTTATGATCATGCTGGGCGTTTGGATATCAAGTAGTAATCCTAAACTCTAGTTGTGGAGGCTCCTCAATACATACAATTCTATACTTGGATGACCCGTTTGGTAGTTTAGATGCCATGCCTACTGGCAGGCATTGAAGGCCGCCCCGCCAGCAGACATTATCTGTGGTTGTATAACAGTAAGCAAGCAAAATACATGGTCTTTTGACATCCCTTCAGCCTTAGTCAGTCATTTGACTCAGCGTTGTATTAAGAGCCAGTCTTTCAGCTCCCAGCTTCTTTAGTATCTGTTAAACAAGAAGAAAATTTTAAAGAAACAGTCGGCTCTCATTGACATATGAGAACCGTTCTTTTCACAAATGACACTCACCATTTGTCCTCTGAGACCAATATATGACAAGAACAACATACCACAAGAAGTGACACAGGTTGTAAAAAGCTGAAAAACTTTTGAACCAAAAATTGTAGCCTGTTACTTTTTTTGTTCCCCTGAAGCCAGCCATTTTGCCCTTTTAATTGCCGCTATCAATACCTTTGAATTCCTTATGGAATCTTTCATAGCAAGCCTGGAACTTGGATGACTGTCCAGCATCTTTAAAGATTAAATCCACACCAGTAAATTTGATACTGAAAGTCTTTTTAGCAGTTTTTAAATCCATTTCAGTAATTTCTGCTGCTAGTAGCTAATGCTAAATGCCATTTTGTATCCCACAATGCTTTGTAATGGGCTGTGCTTTAAAGGACTGTGCAACTATAACTTTGCAGACCATGACAGAGACGGCCCAAATAGCTCATAATGGAGAGAAAGAGAGACAGAAAGCCTGTGATGTGACCCTCTGTGTGGCTGCAAACAGGAACTGCCTTCAGTAATGACACATTTTAGTGCTGCATAACTAAGAAATGGGCATACGATGAAGAGTAAGAGCATAAAGAAAGTATGAAACATGAAGATTTAAATGACCTTTACATCTTTTTTGTAGTAAAAAAGTTACAAGAGAAACTGGATAGGAGAGATAAAACAGAGGAACCTGAAGGTGGATCCACTCCTGCTCCACCTCCTCTTCCTCCTCCACCACCACCTCCTCCTCTGCCGCCTCCTCCACCTCCCTCTGCTGTAATGAAGTATGTTAAAGGAAAAAAAAGTCAGTTACTTGATTATCGAAACAGTGGGTTTCATTTCCATTGTAGAATTTCACAAGTGCCTAACTCCAATTTTTGACGTTCCTCATGGATTTTTATTGTAAACATGATACCTAAGAGTTTTATCTTTCCTTTGGTGCGAAGTCCTCTCGATTTCCTGAAAAGCAGGAGAAAAGATGGAGCCAGTAAAGCTGATCAAAACAGTGAGTCTCACTTGGTAACATAACATCTTTACTTGAAATGATGAAATAAGGGATTTGATGGATTTTCATGACATAAATTCTCTGGATACTACAAATACTGACCCTTTTTACCTCATTTTCAGTCAAGAAACTGGTAGATTCCTGAAAATATGCTCATTGACTTTGTAGAACTTGCTATTTTTTGGCGTGAAGACCATTCAGGGCAGAAGCATGACGAAATTAAGCTCTCAGCCATGGTTTTCATTTCTGTTAAAGATTTGTTTTATTTCTCATGTTGTAGATTCAGGCTCATTGGTGGACATGAAGCTAAAAGCAGTGGATGAAATGATGGAGAGAATAAAGAAAGGAGTTGTCCTGAGGCCCATGAAAATAAACCAGGTAGACAAATCCTTGTCAGATTTTTTTTCCTTTCAACTGGCCTTTGAATTCAAGGAGAGATCTTAGCATTCTTATAACGCTGTTCTGCACATTAATAAATCATTGACATATTTCCTTTACAGGACGACAACAGCGCATGGAAGGTATGTTTTTTCAGATCTCTTTGTCTCCTTTGTTGTTACTGTCATAAATAGCTGAGACACAATCACTGACTCTTTCTCACAAAGTCACGTGTACTTGCAGGACCAAAGGAGTGAGAATAGGAAGTCAGCAATACAGGAGCTGAAAGGAATGCTGGTATTATGTTTTAAACTCAATTTTTCGCTCCAAGGCCAAATTTTCAAGTGCTAATTGGCGGCTCGTATGAGGTTTCTTAAGTTAAGCAACTAGGTTTTAAATATTTTTCCACACCAGGACAACATCAAACGTCAGCCCCAGCACAGACTGCCGTCCCGAAGAGGGATGGGGCGACATGTTGGTGAAGCAGAGCTCATGCAGGTTCTCCAGAGGAGGAGGAGGGCGATGGGAGAAAACCGAGACCCCTCCTCTTCAACACAAACACAGGGTATGCAATATTTAATCATAATTATTATTGCGGTTTTGTTTATTGTTTGGCCCAGATTTGTGGTATAAAAAGCTATAGATTCTTTGTCTAAAGAAATAAGAGCCTAGATAATAACTATTTAATCCCAGCATGCACTGTGCAATTTTCAGATGATTCAGACATGAATTTTGAGTCATGACTCACAAGCTGGGTTGACTTTCTAGCTTGATCGTGCACCGTTTGTCATGCAGTGCACAGGGAGGACATAACAGGCTGACTACGGCCTGGCCAGCTGCTCCAGACTGGTTGAATGGATTTCCAGCATGTTTTATATTGTGGTTGGCGCAGTGAGGGCAGAAACACAATCAGAACCTTCAACTTGGGGGCATTTTTTTTCTTTGTTAACTGTCAGACAACATCTTAAATCACAACAAAAGTAGCTGGAATGTTTTTCTGATGTGCCTTCCCAGACTACAGTAAAGGAAACAAATGTGTAGGAAATAGACCTACCTGCTGATCTCAAGCTAACAGGGAATATTTGTTATAATTTAGCTGCTAGTTGTGTTTGCTGATGACACTATTGATGTGTCCGACTTTGTAAGATAGATGTTGAGAGCAGTTTTTTTCTGTTTGTTGTTACTTGAGGCAAGAAAAACTAGACGATAGATCTGACTTCAACCTTCATGTGTGAGACTATTCAAAGGAAACCCCATGGACATCTCTGACAGTCCATGCAGACTTCAGTGTGAGCACTCATGTCAGGACCAACCATCAGGCTGTTAAGTGTGAGCACATAAACCATGCATGGTGGTTGTTTGTTGTGAGGGGTTAAGTTTGACTTTACAACATGACCATATAGAGTTGCCTTTAAATCAGACAGTGTACACCCGGCTTTACATTGCGATAAAGGCAGTGAGAACCAGCAGAGTCAAGTTTCTTTGCATTAAAACTTGTCAGTAATGGTTTCATGTTTTAAAAGGTCCTGGCTGAAAATGGGTAGATTTTCATTTACATTTTACAGATTGTATTTCCAGTTTTGATAGCAATTTTAAAGAGCTAGATGTAGGTTGATGGTCCAAAATGTTGGTGTTTCTTTGATGCTAAATGGTCAGTTGAATGGTGGAAAACAGATAACAGTGTCAGAGGCCTGAAAGTTCTAATCATACAATGTTTTTAACCGTAAGGTTGCAACTGTGACATAATCTGCAAAGTTTTGAATGGCTTTTTTGAAGACCGAGCTCTGCTTTGAAGCTTTTTCCATTCTTTTTAGAACCATAATATATCAGTTATACAAAAGAATGGAATTCCAAGAGCTTAGTTCAACAGAGTAAAATTAGCTGAGGTAATGCCAAGTATTTAATACCATTTACTTGGAATGCACTGATGCATTTGCTTAACGTTGGAATTGGTCTATATCGACCCTGTTTACAAACATGGCTAAACATGCCATTAGCCGGTGGCTAAATGATGTGGCATCAACAGATATCAGGTTATATGTTGTGCCCAATCAGTTTCATCCTGACATCTAGTTCATTCAGCTGCTTAATCAGCGATTTTGTACAGGGCAGAAGAAGTGACCAGTTGGACGAGCTCTGATTTGTTTTCATGGTCCAGTGTGAGAGAAAATGTTGGTGTACCAAGAGTCGTACACCAGAGGATGTGATGGAGCTGAGGAGGGCCCATTCACTGGGTTTTTCAGGGGCTCAGCTAATTCTGTGGGCAGACCTGGTTACAGTACCTTTCATAAAGTTGTAGTAATAACATATTGTACAATTCCAAAGGCACACCTGGACTTACCATTGAGAACCACTGGTCTAGTCTTTATGCATCTTTGTTTATGCAGCAAAGTTGGTAAAGTTAGTGTGGGTCTGTGGAGATGGAGACTTTTAGAGCCGGTCTTCTTTTTGACACTTCTGTTTTGGATTCAGGAGGTTGATTTTAAAATGCTGTCATCTTTAAGTGCCTTTATTTATATTTGATATAATTTAATTTGTGAAATTTGACTTTAAAAAGAATTATGCAAATACTCTTTAATGTACCCCCAGGCTTAAACTCTGATCTAAATACAAAGATCATATGTGCTGCTGCAGTATTTATAATAGGAGCAAAGTGCTTTATTATATCATTGTGGTCAGCCTTTAGTTCTTATGTTAGCATGTCGTTGTCTAGCATAATGATGTGGAAATCTGTTGGCCAGACCCTCAGCCAGGACCACAAAGTGCCCCAGCAGCAGCAGATGTTCCCTGGGCCGGTGAGACTGGCAGCGCTCCTGTGCTCCGGAGGCTGAGACAGAACAGAGAGAAGAGAGACTCTCGCATCAGAGCGTCAGCGCTGATCATCAACCAAGAAAGCTGAGAGACGGAGAAAGATCTCAACACCAGCACAGTTTATGTTTAGAAGAGGAGTTTGGTGACTTTAACTGCAGCTGCAAACCTTTTTTAGCAAATTTCACTTGTCTGGTATCTAAATTTCACTTCTATCAACTTGTAGCTTTTTTTTTTCCTACATTGTAAAGCACCTTGTGGTTATTATTTGAAAGGGGATATAGATATAAACTTGACTTGCTTCTTTGCTTACCTATTTACATAAAGCTTGCCTTCAGAAGAATTTTTTCTTAAAGATGTTCTTTACTTTTGAAATATCTTACAATCAAAGGTCAGTGGCTCTTTCATTTTGGTTGAAAAGTAGAAACAATGACTTTAGCTTTGATTTAGGAAGCATCTGGATCAAAAAATGTGGAGAATACTTCTCAATGTTTGTCTGATCTACAGTAAGGCTACACCTTCTCAGGGCTGCATAAAAAAAAAAACAAAAAAACAAAGGAAAGCATTTTCCAGATACCGTTTAACCTAGATCTGCTCCAAATGGCCGGAACTTGTTGCGTGTGAAGGTAAAAGAAACCCAGTCAGCCGTGTTTAATTTTCAACATCACTCTTTTGATGCCTTGGTTTGAGATGATCTAAGTGCAAGTTTTTTAACCTGCAGAATATAGATGGAAAAAAAAAGCCCGAGCCATAAAAAAATCACTTAGGTTATATGAAAACCCCCGCTGCCTTCTCTCCTGAGGTGTCCGCCTCTTAAAGCTCAGTCCAGCAGAAGAGCAGAGACGGCCATTTTTTTCCTGGCACATTAAAGATCTCACACCCGGGGCACAGAGGTGTTGTTGAGATAAGAGCCTCAGGTGATCTGTGCACGTCTTCCTGAAAGTATCTTTAAATGCGGCAGGTCGCCTTTTGTTTTCTCACCTCGGCACAGATTCTGTATATCTGCATGCATGAATGATCTCGTGCACCACACCCTCACAGCACCCACCTGCATGCCCGCCTTTGTTAAAAGTGTTTGAAGAGGAGGATGAGATTATTCTCACCTTTGACTCCAACAACATTTTAGTTTCTTCACACTGTTTCACATTATATATTTACTTTATTTAGCTCCTTTTACCTGGAGGTCTGGGCCTTTTCACTCTTAGCATACATTTTTTATTATTTTCCTCCTCAATCTCAGAAGGTGTCAGCTTTTGGGATGCTGTAATGTATTCTGCCCCCACCCAGGGTGTTATTGAAACAATGCACATGAAAGCCAGTGTGTGTTTATGTATCAAAAGAGAAAGAAAAGAAGAAAGAGCTTGGGATAAAGGGATAGTAACAGAGACAGCAGGGCCTGAATCTGATGCAGGGAGACCGAAATATGGAAGCCTTAAGTGGACAGAAATC
The DNA here is from genome assembly GCF_018320785.1 of Cheilinus undulatus. NCBI lineage: Eukaryota > Metazoa > Chordata > Actinopteri > Labriformes > Labridae > Cheilinus > Cheilinus undulatus. The sequence continues at coordinate 23,928,610 of NC_054886.1, forward strand.
CATACATTTGACTTACTATGCATTCCTGTGACTTCTCATTGTCATTTCTGGTTGTTTTCTTGAGACCTTGCCTCCTTTTTCTCATACCACAGAAATATAAAAGCACAAAAAATATAAATATGTCTTTTCTCATTATTATGGACAATTGCAGTGTCTCATATTGTGCAGCACTTCTCAACCTTTTTTCTGTTAAGCACCCTTAAAAAATTTCACATCAACCCGGTCAAAGTAAATTGATTAAAAAAAAAAAAATTTACACATCCCTGTGACTGCTGAGGGATTCATGTCGAAATGAAATTAATAAGATAAACTATTATTAATATTAGTTATAAAATAATAGTGATACTGAACTGGTGGGTATGGACCCAAATGTGGGTTGTGGAGAGTTTTTCCCAGTGAGTATCTGAAAAAAAAGGCAGTAAAAGTATGTGATGTACTGTAGCCATTAGTGGTTATACATCATGCATTAATGTTAGCTTTAATGTTTATCTCGTTTTCTTGAAATGACAAGGCTGCCCTTTCAGTTATAGAGAGGTAATTTCACAAGATCCCTGGAAAATTGACAGTATCCATTGCAATGGGGAAATGGGAGGTAAATTGTATGCTTTGTCCTGTCTTTTTTTTTTTTTTTTCAGCCAAGATTGGAACGGCAACATTTTCATAAAATAAATATGCAGATAGATCTGTAGATTTTTTATTTTGTAATTTGGGTCAAAATTTGTCATTTAAGAGATTGTTGTGGGTCCTAGGGCTGGATAAGTTCAGAACTGCAGTAAATTACTTTATTAAAACAGTTAAATGCCTGTATTTTAATGGGATGGGATTACCTCAGAAACACATTTTGGTGTGTTTTGGCCAACCTGCATAGTTGAAAATAAAAGAAAATCTTGATTCTTGCCCACTGCCTACTTACATACACCTATTTATTCTCTGACCCAGATGCTGACATGAATTCAAGGAAAGTGGAAATGAGACAATTTTGATAATGTTGGGATAGCTAATGATCTTGATATTCATGGTAATTCTTGGTTTAATTTAACCCTTTAAAATCTAGTTTGTCGCCAGCAACTCACTGGGGAAGCACACTTTGTATTACCATTTGTTTGTGCCATTGGAAACGGTTTCTGAAAGGTTAGAAACTGTGCTTCACAGCTAACATGGTTATTACTGTAATTTCCCCTTTTCTCACTAAACCTTTTTATTTTTCCCTTTTTAAAACTCTCTAAACATGCCTTAAATTGTAAGTAACTGCCAGATATTGAAAGTTCTAAGTATTCTGGAAAAATGAGCAAGGGCACTTACAGGAAATTTTCTGGGCCTTTTATGATTAAAATAAGAAAAAGAGTTAAGAGGCTCAGGTGATAAAGGTTAAAGCATTTTGTAGGCACTCTTGATGATTCCAGATGTAACCCCAGGGCTGGTATGGCCTATCAGAGTGACCATTTCTTTTTGGGTTTTTTTATTGATAATTCAGGTTTAACCGTTCGCAGAGGTCACAGTTCAGTTCGTACCTTAATTGGGATTCAACGGGAAAAAAGAAACAGGAAGTCCTGGATGGATAATTCTGGCTCTCTTATTATTTTGAACTGGCAGTAGTGACAGTTACATAATTTCCATCTTGCGTTGTTTAAAACTACCTGACATAGAACAGTGGGTAGTGTGTTGAACAAAGAAAGAGCAAAATGAAACAGTTCAAAGTAAAAAGCAGCACAGGTGTCAGTGATTTTACTGATTTTAAATTATAAAATAAATAGAGCATAAAAAAGCTTGCGTCTTTGAGCCATTTATCATATGTGCTAAGCCACAGCTTTTGTGAGCCACTAAGTCAACAACAGAACCGACACTGATGAGATTTCAGCACTTTTAATGCTTAATTGAAGCCAGGCTGACCCTACAGATAGAATATATCTGCATGTATTTGCAACAGTAAAGTTTTCATTTGTGTCTGCTTTCACATTCAGTGGCTTTTTAAACAACTTTTACAAACAGCAAAAAGTTACAAGCATTGCTGCCAGCTGTATTAAGGTGTGGATACCATGTAAAGGCCTTGTGTGATTGTCTTTTTCCTCCATTCAGACTTTTTTTGTTGTGTGACTGCATGCAGCAAACTGTGATGTCTGAACTGTGACAGTTTGAGATGAATATAAATACTGTTAAGCCAATGCTAGATTGTTGTAACTTTTCTCATTATAAGGAAACAAACAGTGTTGATATCTTCAGATATGAACAGATAAATCAAAATTAAAATATTGATATCTTGAGATAAGACAAGTCAAAATTTTCAGAAACAACCAACAATCTCTCTGTATTACAGGAAAATCAATAAAATGCATGGATGCATGTCTACATATGGCTTCCATACAAATGGAAAATGATCTCTTTTTACGTTTTAAATCACTGTACTCTTGGGCACCTTCAGAGCAGCAGATTTTTTTTTTCTAGCATTCCCCAGATCTGTGTTTCGCTCCAGTCCTGTCTTTGCAGGCAGTTCCTTTGACCTCTTGTCTTAGTTTTTGCTCTGGTAAGTGTTGTCAGCTGTGAGGCCTTCTATAGAGAGGTGTATGGCTTTCCAAAACCTGTCCAGTAAATTTGATTTACCACAGACAGACTCAATCACAGTGTAGAAACATCTCAGCAAAAGAGGAATGGGAGGCATCTGTTTTTTTGTTTTGTTTTTTTTTTGTTTGTTCGTTTTTTTTTGGGGGGGGGGGTTGTCTTTGTTTTTTGGGTCTGAATGTCAATGTAATAATTTCAGATTTTGATTTTTAATAAATTTGCAAAAATGTCTGAAATGAATAAATTTTTTTTTTTTTTTCCAACTGTTGCATCAGGCTGCAACATAAAATTGAACAAAAGTGTGGGGGGGGGGGGCTAAATAATTTGCAGTGTACTGTATAAATGGACATGACATGATTAACATTGTCAGGTTGGACAACGTGTAACTGTTGAACATTTGACCAAGATTAAGATTAATGCCATTTTATTGTCCCTGCTTGCAGCACAGGGACTGAGACTGGGAATGCATTTTAGCTTCAACCAGGAGTGCACATATACATAGATAGTACATAGTTACAATTTTATTACGTTTTAGATATAAATGTGGTAGGTTACATAGTCAAATGTGTTGCCCTGTATTGCAGTCACAGTGGGTTAACTACATTGTTCAGGCCCTCAATAAATATAGATGCACTGTATGACAGATACATGCATTAATAGTGGCTGTATAAATATGTAAAGGTACTTTAAAGCACATGCAGTACACGTGGTAGCTAAAACAAATCATTTATGTATATTTAAGGAGGACTCATGCGTCGCTCCTCCAACCACAGATGGCGCTATAACAGAAGAAAGCAGCCTCTCCTTACCTCTAAGCCCCTCTTTTCTGCTCTCCTCGGTCTCTACGGGAAACAGGGGAGGAACTTTGACCGGTGGTCCAGTTTACAGTTAGCACCCTGCTAGCTGTTTTCTGCATAATTTTCCTCTATTTTTTGTGGATTTCATATGCAGAGAGATGTGGTTTATTTATTTACTCAGCTGGCTGTCGTTGGTGATCCAGATATCCTTCGTCACTCTAGCTATAGGTGAGTACATGTTTGATTAGCCTGCAAGTGCTAACGGAGCTGCTAGCTGCTGTTTAAATGCTAATGCTAGCGGGCTGTGTTTTAGCGTCATTATTCTCTGAAAATGCTGTTTCATCAGCAATTCTATTGTTGTGTTTAGAATTAAAAGCAGATTTATTCAACTGCCACACCTGTAAGATGAAATTAAAATGTGATTTCGCTTTTAAAATACGCATTAAATTACCATAGCTAGTTAGCTAGCCCAGCTAAAGGAGTTCTCTGCGACGAATATGATTTATTATTTCTACGAAGTAACGAAACCAGACTGTTTAAGCAAAAAAATATGAATCATTGTTTACTATTTAACTGCTCTATCTTTATATTTAATCACATTTGTTTCTGGAAACTATGACGCTTTCCTGCAGCTGGTGTGTGTGCTAACATTAAGCTAGCGTTTTCTGTTTATTTAATCGCTTTTGGGGTTGTCGAGCCGCGCTTATTGATTAGTCGACGATTAATCAAAACTGCGTCATTGTGGTTAAAAGGTCTGGAATGCTATTAGAGAACTTTGGCATTTTTAGACACCAGTTTTTGTTGCACAAACTACTTAAAATGTGTGTCGTTTCCCCGAGGCATCTCAGTTCGTTTAAATTAGATTATATGCAGCGGTTTATCCGACTGTTAATCCGGTTATGCTGAGCTTCACGAGTTGAATTTGTTCCAAAATGTCAGAGAAGAGTTGACGCTGAGTCAGGCCGTCCACGTTGACTTGCAGTTACCTGGCCACGTAACACCTGCCGCAGCTGCCAGGTGTGGCTGCTGCCTGCAGAGATCTGTGAGTGTTACTCTACAGCTTTAAGGCCTTACTCTGTCTGCAGCAACACAGGTGCTTCGGTGCGCTTACTTTGTAATAACGAGGATCTAATTTATGACAAATGGACTGGGGGGGACTGCACTTTTTGGTTATCTTGTAATAATTCATTGACATAGTTAGCTAATGGCGCTCAGTGACTGACAAAACTTTACACTGACCTGTAGTTCCAGGCTGTTAGTATGTCTTTGGTGGAGTCTTTCTTCTCTTGCCAGCTGTGTGGATTTTTGTCAGTGACCCATTTGCATTTATATACTAATTAACTCTAGCCAATACCGGTATTTAACTGTAGTCCAGACCTAAAATCTCAGCCCTTAAAAACACAATTTAAAGTTTGAGGATGTAAAAGATAACACATTTAAGTCTTTAAAACCCATTTTAAAGTGTAAGGAATTATGATGAATAAAGAAAAAAAGACTTCAGCTGATATGGGTCTGCTGGTCTAGCCTAAGACTCCTCTTATTAGTACAGCCAATATTTACAGCTGATATAGGCAGTTTTTTTTTACATCTAATATATCTGTGTTAAATTTCAGTTAATTTTTAAATATCTGCCGGTGCTGTTATGCTGTTGATATTGTGCATCCCTTATTTAAAAAGCTCAAATGTGCTGTGTCCCCCTAGTGCTGCTGAAAAATACCCCCACAGCATGATGCTGCCACCACCGTCCTTCACTGTTGGGATGGTATTGGGCAGGTGCCTAGTTTCCTCCAGACATGGCATTCAGAATTGAGGCCAAACAGTTCAATCTTGGTTTCATCAGACTGGAGAATCTTGTTTCTCACGGTCTGAGAGTCCTTCAGGTGCTTTCTTGCACTGAGGAGAAGCTTCCATCTAGTCACTCTGTCAAAAAGCCCAGATGGGTGGAGGGCTGCAGTGATGGTTGTCCTTCTGTAACTTTTATGTCCCATCTCAACACAGGCTTTCTGGAGCTCAATCAGAGTGACGATCAGGTTCTTGGTCACCTCTCTTACTAAGACTTTTCTCCCTGATTGCTCAGTTTGGCTGGGTGACCAGCTCTAGGAAGAGTACTGGTTATGCATCAGGTTGCAGCATAACAGAATTGAGAGAGTGAATGGGTCTGAATACCTTCTGAATGCACTGCATGTACATTAATAACACAGCTCACTTGTCTTGTCAAATTTTTGTGCATTTCTGAATAGTAGCTGTGTTAAACACTTGATTCTTGTGAATTACGGCATTCAGAGGCTTTGAATACATTATCCTTTACATAAAATGATAGTACACTATTACCCGAAATGGTTAATTCCTGGACTGTAGAAAAATCCAGATAAAGCCCGTGTGATGTCAGCCATTTGGTTATTGAAGGGAGCTTTCCAAGCTGATCTGCAGCAGCGGCTATATTTAAAACACTGCCACGACTTTAGCTCAGCTCAATAACCGCCGAAGAACTGGACAAGTGGGCGCTTAAGGAGCTGTAGGTTTATGCACTTCCCCATTGGCTTTATTTTTCAACCGTGGATTGCTTTTTTGGGTTTACCAGGAGCCGAAAGGAGTTGCTATAACCTTGCATTTTTATTGCTTCTTAATGATACCTCTGAAATTCAGAAATAATGTTGAGAAGGACATTTATACATTTAGAATCAGAACCCCCCTGCCAAGCATGCTGCGTCAGATGTTTGCTGCTGTTTATAAGCTGCTTTGTAACTCTCCAACAGTAAATACTGTGATAAAAAAGCTAGGTTAAACAGCATGTGTAATCTGTGAGTGTCAATAGACTTATTTTTTAATTCAGTATTGTCCCATTTGATATCAAAAACACTAAACAAAAGGAGTGAAAATATGTAAAACACTGTTGTAGAGTGGCTGCATACTTCTTTTGTAATCCTTTGGCCTTATTTTAACATTATCACATTCTTTCAAACTCTTTTCTTTTATTTATCTTTTTCATTGAAATCAAACAAGCAGCAGTATTTCCCAGAAAGGCTGAAATTCTTCTAAACATTGTATTTATTGTGCTGAGCTGTCCAGTGCTGACAGCAGGACCACAGTTTGGGTCTTTTTTTTGTTGTTAGCAGAGGTCAAAGGAGCAAACCAATCTGCTGCCACCATTTTTCTCTCTCTTTATTCTGACTCTATCTTTTATGAAGTCCAGATTGCTTTTGCGTGATGAAGCTCTCAGACTTTCTTGGAGCCTCTGCTCTGTTAGCCTTCACCTTTTCAGCTCTCGCATTACATGCTTCGACTTGTTTGAGTTTTTCAGGCTATTTCAGCCTTCATTTCTTATGAGCTCAATAACTGTGGGTCATGTCGGTTTTACAGATGTCCTTTAATAACTTTAACAGATATTATTTGGCTTGTCTCTTTTTGCTTCAACTTGGCTGTTGACAGGGGCATGCTATTGGATTTGATGCCTTTTGGGTAGAAACTGAAATTTGTCTTATGCACCAAAAAATGGAAACTGTAAAGGAGACGGTTTTTTGGGACTGACTTGACATGTTTATTTTATTTCTTCATGGATCTGTTTCTCTTTTTTTTTTCAAGTTTTTAGGACAAGACATTTGTTGAAAAGCATGTTTAAATCTCAGATAAAAATGTCTAGCAACACACTGTAATGGCATGAAACCCAAGGCATGCGAGAATATCAGCTGGATCCCATTGTTTCCTATTTCAGTGTCCTAGCAGCCTGCAAGTGATGCAGAAATGTGCATCATTTGTACCCCAACAAAATCCATATTCTACTTTCCTTTCTAGACATGGTAAAGAAATAAGAAAATGGGAAGATCAACAAAACACTCACAGTGTCGTACCGGAGGACATTCCTTCACTTATCTCACTCAGCAGTGATCGTTAGCTTGCTGTACAAAGTGGAGATAGTGGTGCATTAAAAATGCCTGACTCTATTATTGCTTTGACTTGTTTTTTAACACATAGACAACACTTTCAGCCTGTTCTTGCTCGCCATTTGACATCTTGCTGTCTATTTCTGTTAGAACTCACTTAAAATGATCAGTTTGAATGATTATTTTGGCTAAAGAGGTTCAAATAGTATTTTTGCTTTTGGATCTAAGCTTGAGAACTGCCCAAGACCTGGTTGGAGTTCTGGTTTCATACCAGCACAATAGCCTGAAAACATGAGAGCTCTCTACTTCTTAACGTGTATCAATGTCATATGATTACCAGTTTTGTTGACTAAGGATCCTTTATTTTGAAACTGCAGTTGATAGAGCAGAAAATTGGGAAAGAGAGTGGGGGACAACTCAAAAGAAAAGGATGTAGCTGCCAGTTGAAGGTGAACCCAGGCCGCCCACTGTAGAGCTGTTGTCTTTGTATATGAGGTTGCAACCAACCAAGAGGCCAGCACCCCCTATTTACAGTTTTAAATATCCCAGTTCTTTTGATTTGGAACACCCTCCATGGATAATTTGTCCCAGACGTGAACTTGTGAGCTACACTGAATCCTCAGGAAGTCCTTACCTAGAAGCATGCTCAATTAATGTCAATAGCAGCTTAGCTCACTCCCCCTTGGATCAAAGAGCATTAAAGAAACACATTACACACACTAGAGGGGCTCTGACCTTAAAGTCCACCTTAAACCAGCACTGCAGCGATGCTGTTTGTTACAGTCACACTGAAATACCCAGAAACCTGGCCTTCATTGCTACTCAAAATATAGAAGTTGACAGCAACATCCCTAAAACATTCAAGGGAGCCGCAAGCTAGCTACTGTTGTGAAGTGATTTTAAAACAGTGCACACATAGGGCATAACCTATGCCACTGATAGTGTAGAAGAGTGAAATCTGACAGACAACAGCTCAGTGTGTGCCCAGTTGTCAGTATGTTTCACTAAAAAGGGGCGTAAGACCTGAATATGCATTTAAATGCAAATATTCTAATAACAATGTTCCCCTTTTCTCCAAGCTGCTGGCCTGTACTACTTGGCAGAACTAATAGAAGAATACACAGTAGCCACCAGTCGAATAATCAAGTACATGATACTGGTGAGTACACAAAGATGTTTTTCTATCTTGTCCCTTCCTCCTGCAGTAAAGCGTGTAGTTAAAGACCCCACTGATTTCCCTGTGAATGTGTCAGTTCTCCACAGGTGTGCTGGCAGGTCTGTATGTGTTTGAAGGCTTCCCTGTGTTTATGGTGGGAGTCGGCCTCTTCACCAACCTGGTGTACTTCGGCCTCCTGCAGACGTTTCCCTACATTCTGCTCAGCTCCCCAAACTTCATCCTCTCCTGTGGTGAGTTTCACAGGCATTAGCAATATTTGGATTGACACGTAAAACCATCTAGTGCGGTAGTATGAAGTCTAATCATTGCAAATCTGTTACATTTTCTCCAGTGTTAGTGGTGGTGAACCATTATATGGCCTTCCAGTACTTTGCACAAGAGTATTATCCATTCTCAGAGGTAATGACTTCCTTGTTTTGATGTTATGCTTTATTTTACATCAGAATTTTTGAACATTTTTGTCTATTAGAATTCCATTTTCCTAAAACTTGTCTTGCATTTGTTCCTGACTGACATAAAGGTGTTGGCATACTTCACCATCTGCCTGTGGGTGATCCCCTTCGCCTTCTTTGTGTCGCTGTCAGCAGGAGAAAACGTGCTACCATCCACCATGCAACAAGGAGGTGAGCTCTTAAAAAATTTAGCCGTTTAACCACATGCATCCCTAGTCTAGTTCATGACAAATAAACAAGTTTCCACTCAATTTGTGATGTCAATTTAACTTTATGCCTCACGTTTACGTATCATAGCCATGGCTTTGTTGCCACTTAACTTCCTCCTTCAGTCAGCTGGCCACAGTTTTGTGCTCTTGTTGTAATTAAATCAAAGGTGTACTGATTATAATTTGATTGGCTGATTCCTGTTTTCAGTTTTTTCTTGTCTGACCTGATGATAATGGTTTTGGATTCTACCGATTTTTTTATTGGCATGTAAAGATTGCTTTTAACCTCGTACCTTTAATGGGTTTTTATTTTTATGTTCATAATAAAACATCAACTCTTTGCACAAATGAGTAGGTGCAAAGAGTTTTTAACATGTTTTATATCCACTATAAATACTGTTATTTTTTTCTGTAAAGTGACTGAGGCTCAGTCTTCTCAATCATAAGCTTGCACGCTGAGGATTTGTCACTTAAGACGAAAATGACCAGAATATTTCATTAGAGAGCAAATTAGAGAGAGAGAGCAGAAGCACACACATTGCAGAGTGTTTGTCTGCGCATGTGCACATATGGTTCACCGCTGAGCAGGCTGACAGGATGTCTGCTTTATGAAAATGCATCGTTGATGAGGCAGTAAAATTGCGACTATGGCAGAGCACCGTGGTCTTGATTATTGATGGGAAAAACTGTTATATGTTGGGAAGGTCATTTCCTTTTTTTCCACATCAAGTGTATGTTTCTCTGTACAGAATATAACATGCATTTCTTTTCTTTTATCCTTTAGTAATAATTTCCTTATTCTTCTAGATGACGTGGTGTCCAATTACTTCACCAAGGGCAAGAGAGGAAAGAGGTCTGGCATCCTCCTCGTGTTCTCATTCCTCAAGGAGGCGGTGCTGCCCAGCCGACAGAAAATGTACTGAAGGGCTCGGACCCGGAGTGAGGCCTTGGGGTTCGGATATGTGTGAGTGCGTGAGTGTTTGTAAGTTCATGGGAAGCAGGAAGGACTGTGGAATGAAATCTGTCTGTGGATGGGACTAAAACGAAGTGGAGGCCAATATGGAAAAAGAAGAGGACGGACCAATGAACAGGACAGAGCCCCGTGCTGGACGAGTTTACACCGGCCATGTTTGTCTGTCTGTGTGCGTACTGACTGCCAACTACATCTACTAGAGTTCTCACTGACGGGATCTTCTCTGTAGCGTAATGCTTTCTTATCGTCACGTTGGACTTCTCCATTTTTTAAGCTTTGGTATGAAAATAAGTGTGCTGGGTCTGAAAATAACCAACAACACATGTAAACTTTCACTGTGGCAGATAAATCATCATCAGTTGTTTTCTTAAGATACATCTGCTGTCTAACACTTGTACTTTTTATACACAGAAGCAGCATTTAAGATGTCAACCAGTTAAAGGAGCCTTTTAAAAATGAATGAGACATAATTTAGGTAATATCTGGCTAAATCCTGATGTCAAAGCTTTGATTTTGGTGCCAAGTGATCCCAGAAAGCTGCTGGAAAATGCCAGACGGCTTATTCAGATCACCCAAAATAGAAGTAATGAATCAGCTGTGGTTTAAGATGTCTCATGCTTAGAGTACTCTTATTTGTTGCATCACATTAATAAAAAAGGCACAGACAAAGGCAGATAAAAAAAAACAATGGAAATATAATTTGGATGATTCAAAAGCAGCCACATAAATGCACTTTTTCTTCCTTTCTTTGTTCTCCTTGTCTTAAGTCAACACATCCATGTATCACCAGCGCTTTAGTCTTCAACACACGTCTTTTTTGACTTTTTTTAAAAATCGAAATATTTTTTACATGGTCCTTGACATCAAAAACAACATCAGAGTAAAAACGCACTTCAGAAGATAAAACCTGCTGCGACGACTCCCAAAAGCTCGCAGGTGTCAGGGACAAAAGCTGCTCAGAGTAGTTCAATCAAAAACAAGGCTGAAATTCTTTTTACCAATTACCAAGAGTGATTCATAGTAGGTTGGTATGCACATGACTGTAAAGTAAAATAAAAAGGTTTTGTTGAAATAACTCAGATTAAATGGTTCTTTTTTATTGGGGGTCTTCCAAGAATAATTAATCTGCTCCTTGCTTTAAAATTAAATGGGTGAATCTAACTGTTAGTGATACAGTGATTTAATACACTTTCTATCAAGAGTACAATGCCTATAAAAGTACTCACCCCTTGGATGTTTTACCCTTTTATTGATTTTAAAAATCAATCTTGGTCAATATAATTTGGTTGGTTTGGCTTTAATGTCAAAGTGAAAACAGATTTCTACAAAATAATGTAAATTAAAAATACATAAGGTAAAAAGGTGACTGCATAAATAATCGCCCCTTGAAAGTGACTGGCCTAATTCAACAGAGGGCCAGCCAATTGGTGTTAGTAGTCTCACAATAAGTGAAATGGGGATTACCTGAAAGCAGGGAATGTGTCCCAAGTGATTGCAGTATAAAGACACCTGTGTCTGGAAGATTCAGTTACTGGTTACTAGTAATACAAAAAAATCCCAAGGCACTTAACATCCTCCAGAGTTCAGCTAAATCCATCAAGAAATGGAAGGAATATGGCACATGTGTGAATCTGCCTATATCAGGCTGCCTCACAAACTGAGTGAGCGCGCCGGAGGGAGACTAGTGAGAGAGACCACCAAGACACCTATGACTACTCTGAAGGAGTTACAAGCTACAGCAGCTGAGATGGAAGAGACTCTGTATACAACAACTCTTGCCAAGGTTTTTCACCAGTCAAAGCTTTATGGGAGAATGGCAAAGAGAAAGCCACTGTTGAAGAAACTCATACTAAATCTGGACTAAAGTTCACCAAAGGCATGTGGAAGACTCCATGGTCAAGTGGAAGAAAGTTCTTTGGTCTAATGAGACCAAAATGGTGCTTTTTGGCTATCAGACAAGATGCTGTGTTTGGTGGACAACAACACATCATCCCCGCTGTGAAGCACAGTGATGGCAGCATCATGCTGTGGGGATGCTTCTCAGCAGCAGGCCCGGGAAGGCTTGAAAAGGAAGAGGGTAAAATAACCACAGCAAAATATGGGAAAATCCTGGAGGACAATCTTAATCAGTCTGCATTACTTTGTAGAAATCTTTTTTTTCTAACTTTGGCATTAAAGAGGATTTTGGGTAATTATTTTCTAAAAATAAGCACACATTATAATGACCATTATAGATTTATAAAAACAAAAAGGTAAAACATCCAAGGGGGTGAATACTTTTTAAGCACTGTATGACTGCAGTATTATCAAGCAATTTCGTTCGGTCTAGTGTGAGTTGGTCACAGTGCGTAGACCTGGTTGTAGCTAGCTTGACCTTCAACCCTCACTGGTGGACTAAGTGCTTCAGTAAGAGACAAAAACCTCAACACACTCCTTTCACTGTCGGGCCACAGCTCACAGTACCACACATGCTGTTGACAAGCTCTCACCTGGATCCCGAGTCAGTTCCCTGGGGGGATCAGTGGAAGTGTAGGGGTACAGGTGTGACAGGTGACCCAGTTCAATGTGGTTTCTCACCCTTCAGTCACCTCTGTCATTCAACCCTGCATTCAGAGCAGGTGACATTTGAAATTCTGTCAGAGTGTTGGCAGGAGGTTTTGTTAGGGAACATCTGCTTTCATGCCTGTTAGAAGATCCCTTTTGATTGCACATAGAAGTCTTCCTATGCAGAAAACTGGTGCTAGCAAACAATGTTAGATTAAGTCAGCTAGTAAAATTTTGACAGCCAGTGTTTTCAAGGCTTTTATTTACTCTGGTCAATGAAATGCCTTTATTTTGGACAGGCATCAATTCTAGGCAAGCCTTTATTTTAAATAAAACTTATATCAAAGAAGGGATGGTTTAACATGAGTACATTGAGGATGTTATTCCACAAAGTACAGGAGCAACAAAAAAATTTGAACATTACGTAAAGGTTTATGGCTTACAGTTCATGGAGATAAAAACCACTATCTCAAAATGTTATAATATTATGGAAAAGTCCAATTTGCAAAGGTTTCCTGAGCCTTTATTCTCTCACTCTGGTTCTGTACACACTACTAAAATCATGTGGAAGACTGCTGACTTGACTATTATCCAGTGAACAATCGCTGATGCCATTCACAAGTAGGGTAAGCCACAGAGGGTCACTGCTGTAAGGGCAGGCTATTCTCAGAGGCTGTATCAAAGCTTGTTCATGGAGAGTGTGTTTAAGGAAAGGTGCTCAAGCAACAGCGATGAGTGCAGCCTTCAGAGGACTGTCAAAGCAGATCAAGAACTCTTCTTCACAAGGGGTCAACTAAGACTCAAGTTCATATCAACACAAATCAATTATTTAAATGTGCAAATATTTGGTGTATTAGCCTTCAGCAGCCTCAGAAATGTCCAATTGTGGTAACCAGGAAAAATCTATTTATTTACCCTATTGGAAAAAATACAAATGGCACCATCTGGTGAAAATAGAACAAAAATGTAGGGTCTTGACTCTAAATTGAAAGCCAAAAACAACAGAGGACATGATTTTATACTTTAACGGTAATAGGGTTAAAAAATATACGTATGTTATAATGGAGGTTAATGAGGACATTTTTGTCCTTAACATACTGTGAGTTGTATGATTACACAAAGTACTTTAGGCATATTTTAATGAATAATTTAAAATTTTCAAAATTTGGGGAAAAATGCACCCCTCCACCAAATTGCATGCCACAGTTCATAAAATTGGAAAAGTAATTCAAAATTGAAAAGGACAAAAATATCCCTAGTAAATCCTGAGGGTAAAGCAGAAGAATGTGTTAAATTGGAGGAGTAAAGTCTTATTTATCTCTTTAAATACTTGTAAAACTGCCAAATAAAACTGCAATTATAACTCAGGTTGAGGCGTTGTACTGAACATCAGCACTGCTGTCATTGCCTTTGATGCTGGGCCTCCAACCAATCACAGCAGTGCAGACTTTCAGTTTCCTCTTGAGTGATATAGCTTAAAGAAAATCTCTACATGGCTTCCTGTTCTTTACCATCTCAAACTGACTTGTATATAAAAAAATACCTGAAACTGTTAATACCAGATGAGTTTTAATGCATGTCTTCAGCATCCTAGTATTATAGGTTACAAATATCATAGTTGACTGTAATCAAGAAAAGGGTGCCAGCATCAGTAGTGTCCAAATTCCAGCACCTCTACCAGATGCATGACCACCTCCGTCCAGAGGGAGGTGCTCTCCTCCTGGGGGTATCCTCTTTGCTGGACCTCCATGATGTCCTGAGGCTCAAAGTGCCTCAGGGAGTCGATCCTGGAGGGGTAGGCTCTGGGGAATAACACCCTCTCCAGGACATCCAAAGGCAGGTCAGGGGCAGAGCGAGGTGTGCTGTCCCACTCTGTCTTGTACTGAGACGGTTTCTTGCTGCTGTCCCTCCACAGTGTGACAGAGCCCCGGAGGTCTGGCTCTTCTCTGGGGGCTCTCTCCGACCCGAGGACAGTGTAGACAGACCATGGCCTGGACGAGGAGGCTGGAGGTTTCTTAAGCCTTTCCTTGTGGTTCTCTGGTGGTTCCTTGGTGGTTTTTACATTAGAGCTGTCTTGATCTGAACAGAGGCACTTGGTGTGGAATTTACTCAGCTGGACTCTGGGGGAGAAATCCTTAAGGGGAGGAAACCCTTTCTTTTTGGCCCACTCTGCAATCTTCTCATTGGTAAGTGTCTGAAAATGGACACAGATACGTGTGAGAAGACTATCTTAAAGCTCCTGTGAGGAACTTCCTTTTATGTTGATTTTGGCACCCCCTGTGGTCAAAGCAGTACCTCTCATTTCTTGTTGTTACTGATGTAATAATGTATATTTAGCATTTTCCTTTTGACAGTCAAATTTATCACACATTTTGAATCTTTAATTTAAGTTTTTATATAGTATATTTATTTTAAATCTAAGGGCTAGGACTACAGGCCAAGAGCTACATAGCCCTTGAAACAAAGATTTTTCAGGACCACACTTGAAACTGAGGGGTATGATGAATTGCCCACCACTGCGATTACTTGTGAAATGGCACAACAGACTGCGATGGAGGCACGTAAAAATACGGATTTGGCCATTTTTAAATAATCAAATAACAAATGACGTGTTTTCTCATATATTCCTTCATGATGCAAGCTCACCTTTTTATTGAGATCATTCAGTTTCACCATGTCCACCAGATCCCTGTATAAAGCTTGAACTAACATCCTCTCCCTCAGTTCTTTGTCCTTGTCTCTCTGCCATATAAAGCTTCTCAGATACCTACACCAAAAACACAAGGAAGTCGATACAAAAAGGATTTTTTGTGGAGAAGAGTTCATTGTGGTATAAGCTGTTTATTCAGCTTTTTACCTTGCAACCTTCCTGTGGCAGAAGATTCGGGCAAAATCCAGAGGAGTAAGTCCCATGCTGTCCTGAGCCAGAACATCTGCTCCAGCTTGCAGGAGGATTTTTACACAGTCCAGGAGGCCCTCAGAGGAAGCCAGGTGCAGCGGGGTCACCCCTGAATTTGTGGTGCTGGTTACAAGAGTAAAAAAAAGACATTAAAAACAATGTTCTCTCAGCTGTATTCCCATTTTCTTCATTACTTATATCATCATAATCATCATCAGTGCCATCATTATCTCTCGCTGCAGCAGCTTTAAACTTTCATCATCATCTCATAGCAATTATAATTTCACTTTCACACTTCTTAGGTTTTACGAGATTTTGTATGAGCCCACAACAGCTGGATGCCACTGGATCCAGCTGACAGAATTCATAAAAATCACCCGTAATGAGGCAAAAAGCTGCGTAAACTCAAAAGATGCTCCAAGCTACAATTCTAAAACTATGACGCCTACACATGGACATCAGCCCCGTGCTCCAGGAGGTGTCTGACGCACGAGGAGGTGTTTGGGGAGCTCAGGGAGGACAGGACCATGTGGATAGGCTGGCGACCCTGCTGATCTCTGATGCTGATCCACCCCGGCCTGGAGTCCAGCAGGAGTCGAATGGTTGCCAGCTGGCCATAAAGACAGGCCATGTGGAGGGCTGACAGACCCTGGAGGATGAAATCCAAAAGCACAAAGTGTCATTTCATCATGTGCAGTTATGAATGAGTTGTTTTTTTTTAAGTTGTCCTTTAAATAATGAGACCAGAGTTCTAACTGAGGGGAATTACATTCGGCAGTATAGCAAACAGGCCTTTCACGTAAAGGTTTGGATCTTATGGCACTTAAAACAGGAGGTACAGTTATGCATGCTTTCTCGCTAATGTTGAGTGAAACCATTATTGAAAGCCCATATTTGTCTTAATGTGCTATGATGAAGAACAGGGGCCTTGAAATGGAGTTTGTGTTGTGTTTGCAGTTCATATTTAAATCTTATTCCAACTTTTTGGAAGTGGTTGCTTTTAGATAAACAATTTCTATGTTCAAACATTTCTCTAAATCTTTGGATACTTTTTATTTCTTTGCAGACTGAAGTTTCCTTTAATGGTTTTGCATTTACATTTTTATTTTATCAACCAGATTTTACAGGCCTTCAGAATATTATTCAACAAGTTACATAAAAGCACCATTCTGTTTGATTTTGGTTTTTAACCAATTATTGCATGCTTATTTTCTTTTATTAGTGTAAAACAGGCTACTTTGGGTTTTTTGTTTCAAGTGTTTGTATAGGGCTACTTTATCCCAACAAATAATCTTTTATCTCTGGTCTTTGTGACAGAAGAGTTTGAGAAATGAACCAACATGCAGTGGGCCCTGTCTTAAGGTAAATAGGGCCTTTTGTGCCTTATTGTACCTACCTGTATGTCCACCACAGCATCGAGCTTCTCTTGGCTTCCACCTTCAGCAGCTGAGAGCACGAGCCCGTCTGAAGAAGCTTTTTGGGTGACCTGCCTACAAAATAACGCCACATATATGACCTTTAAAAGATGGCTTTTTTGATAAAACAAGGCGCAAGAGATTTACAATCTCTTGGCAAACAAATATAAGCAATGAAGCCGTGCTACCTGTTACGTAAAAGAACATTGAACATCCGTAAGTTATGTATACATCATTTCTTTAACGGTAAAAAACGGCTATTTTTCAAATAAAGCTGCTAAGCTAAGCTAGGCCTATGTTAACATATCTAGAAGTAGGCCAAAAGAGCTAAAGACAAACATGTCCACTAAACTATTTCTTATCCTATTTACCGTTTTTTACATTTCCCTCGTCGTCTTTTCCTGGATATGTTGACGGGTTCCATTGTTCTCATGGGAACAGTAACCAGGCAACAGGACGTGATTTACGGCACAAGCTGAATCTTTGGTTTCAGCGTAAATGCGCTCTATCGGTTGTTTGACTTCGAAAATGAGTTTTTTTTAACTGTTTCGTAAATGTTGGGCGTTAACAGAAATGTATATGACTGTCAACAGCATATCAATGCTACGATAAATTATAGTCGTCAGCGTCCTTTCACTCTGCGTTTCATATCATGGGCTTGTTTGTTTCTTCTTAGTTTAAAACCATATAATTACAATTTTTGTTCATAATATTAGTAATTTGATGTTTTATATGCTGTTATACCAAATTCTAGCCATTTTATCCACACTTTGATCTTCACTGGTAAACTATTTTGTTTTTATTTTGAAAGCTGAACTTCCTCTTAAAACTTCCTGCCTCTCAGTGTCAGTGTTGTAATCTAATGCAAGGTAAAAGTCAAAGATTTTCAAAAAGGCTTTATTTTTCTGGGTGCAGTTCATTGCCTTGGCTCACTGACCCAGTGGCAATTAAAAACATAATACAGTGCCTATAAAAATATTGGATGTTTTACCCTTTTATTGATTTCAAGTCAGTATTTCGGAGATGCCCCTTTGGCTGCAGTTGCAGCACTGTCTGTATGGATAGGTGTCAATTGCACATCTGGACACTGCAATTTTACTTTTGCAAATATTCTTTGCAAAACCGCTCAAGCTCTTAAACAGTCTTCTTTAAGTCAAGCTGCAAATTCACAGTGGATATGGTGTGTTTGTGATGATGTCCAGTGTTTGGTGTCTGCAAAAACATAGAGTCTTGTCTGATGGTCAAAAAAAAAAAGAAACATTTTGGTCTCATCAGACCAAGACAATTCTTCCACTTAACCATGGAGCCTACAGTGTGCCTTTTGGTGAACTATAGTAAGCTACTTCTTTTTATTTAATTGTCATTACTTAGTAGAAATTTGTTTTCACTTTGACATTAAAGAGTTTTTTTTGTTTGTTTGTTTGTTTGTTTTGTTTTGTTTTTTGTAATTCTCTTGCCAAAAAAAAGCACCAAATTATATTGACCATGATTGATTTGTAAAGTTAATAAAGGGTAAAATATATAAGGGGGTAAATACTTCTAGGCACTGTAGAAATAATGACTTGATAATCAACTTGACAATCAGCTTCCTACAGATAATCTTTCTTGCTCACATTGCTCATATACAGGCATCTGTCTGTCTGTCCTAACTTGCTAAAACCCCTCAGAGGAGCTGTAAAGGTCAAACATCCTAATGTGTAAAGAGGCCGAATGCTTGAAAAGCCATTTAAAGCATCTCTTGAATAAACCCCAAATTAAAAGGACACTTCCTTATCAAGCATATCCAGTAACATGTATTGTGTCTGAGTGTAATAGCTTGTGACAGATACTAGCAGTAGAGTAGCTGCAGGCATGCCAGAAATGGATACTTCCGCCCTCCCATGTGGAGTCCTCAGCTCTCTCCTCATACATCTCTGTGAGCTTGTATTGATGGTGCGATAGGAGTGGCAGCTCACATTAGGCTAGAGTAAAGCAGATCAATGCTGCTGATTCTGTGGAGGCCTCAGAGGGCCTGTATGGATTCTGTATGAATATGAAGTTATGTTCTCCATGTCTCTGTGGGCTGAGGGGTCGATGGACTCACTGGGCAGCAGGCCTCACTGATCACAACCATCGATCACTTGACCTCTGACTGAACTTATGGATAAACATGCAGGGATGATTACTATAGTTTGACTTTAACATGGGTTAACTGTACTCTGGACAGGTTTAAGCTGTTATTCATTAATAGGATCTATGTAAACAAAAATGCCATTTAAATAAATAAAATCCCGTATCATGCTCTGCATAGTCACTAAATTATAGTGATTGGAAGTGTGATTCTTTATAAATAAGCTTTATCAAACATTTTTAAAACATTAGGCATACATCAAAAGTGGTTTATTGTATTTTCCTTTTATAGAAAAATACAGAGAAAATGATTCAAGAAAAAAATACAGCTTAGATGTGTACCATTAAATGACAATGGAGACTTCATCAGGTACAACATAACAATGAGTGTTAGAAGTAAAGACTTATGATTAAATAAAAATGAAATTAAGTAATTGGGGAGTGAAAAAATAAATAAAACAGATAAATAAAAATTGTCACATCAAATATAAACTGACTAAACCATTTGGGGGGGGGGGCAAAGTGTTTGGGCGAATAAATGTATAAAAATTTTACTGTTCACCCCTTTTTAACAGAAAAAGCTACATACTTTTTTGCTATAAAGTTTTTTGAGTGACGATAATTTACCTACAGTCTCCATACTATACAGAGCAAACTCAAAGCCCCCCCCCCATCTCAACTTCAAAGTTCCACCCTACATTGATGGATCCAGCAGTAACAAAGGAAAGAGCCGGAATATTCTGGAGCTGATGTTCTGTAACTACTGTTGTTGTGCTGAAGTGGACACCAACTGCTGTAAAACTAAAGAAGAAACAGAAGAAGACGAACTTTCGGTTGTGTTGATGGACGGAAGAGTAGCCCAGGTAAGAATCCGCTAACGCGGTAGCTATGCTAGCATAAACGTCAAATTAAGCAGTAGAAATGCTAGCTTAGCTTGAGGTGCTAGCCTGTTGTATGACTAATAATTCTTGTCATTGTGTGGACCTGGCCTCTGTCGCTGCTCAGAATAATGAATACCAGTATGTTTGACTATTCAAAACATTTTGTGTGTTCATTTTGCTTTAAACTCAACGTCCACCGGCAAACGCCTTGACCATATTAATCAGTCTTCAACGGCTGGAGAAAAGCTCTGGACTAATGTCGCTGAACAGTGAGCAGAGAGGAAGTCTGTCGTCAAACTACAGTCAGTGTGGTGACATAATGCATCTGGTCAGTGCTAACCGTTGGTCGTATCAGTGAGCAGAGGAGACCACTCTGGTGAGTCAAAACCAAATAAGACCGCCAGAATTTTGATACTAGATTTGATACTAGTTGGACATTTTGTATATTGTAATGCAAGACAAAATATTAAAGACAAATAATGTACGACCCAAATAAAATCTTTCCTCTGAATGATCATTAAAGAGGTAGTGGGAACTGTAACATTTTTCAACTGTACACTGAGGTATCTGACTGAACTGTGATAAAACACATCAATGCTGATGATATTTCTGACATTTGACCCAAATTGATTAAAAAAGATATGCATTTTATGGCTTTTAGTTAGCTCAAACAGACATCTTTGAACAATCTTTTCTGAAAAGGCGTGGCTTATGTGACTTAGAATACCGCCATCGGTAGGTTTCTACATCACAAACTTTATTTCACATTCAGAGGCCACTCCCATCCTCTGCTGCGCCTGCGCTGCCTCGGCTCTGAGAGCTCCAGCTTTAGTAAAGCTGGTGCTGGAGCCAACAGCCCAAACAGGTAGTGCTCAGGACCACCATGATCCACCCCCACACTATAGTCTGCTTTAGGGGACTCTGGAGGAGAAAAATCCTCCACCTCTAAAGATTGCTCTGAGGCAGCAGTGCTGCTGGAGTCAGTGCTACTTTCTGGCAAGGGGATGTCACTGTCACTCCCACCTCATCTGAAAAACCCTGTCCTTTTCCCCTCCCTCCTCTCAGTACTAAACTGCCCATTATTTGTGCATTTTTTAAAAGTCTGGAGTGGGTGGAGTTAGCTCTGAGCTGGGAGTTTACTTTAACAATCTAGAAGAAGTGTATGTAGTGTATCTGCTCTCTGTATCCCTTTGTTTTTTGAATTACAGACATTTTAAAGGCATCAGTGTTTGTTCAGAGGTGTGAAACTATCCCAAGTCCACAGGTCAGGCCTTCTAGAAACACTTTTAGGGATCAAAAGACATCCCTTATTCTCTCCTCTGCCCAAAACACACCATCACTGCTGCTACTGTCACTGAAGAAACACCTCAAGTGCCACCCCTAGCACGCCCAGGTGCCCATGTGCTTAATACCAGATGTAGCTTGGGCCCTGGCTCCGTGTCTCCCTGGGTAAGTGAAAAACCGACAAATAGTGGTATTTCACCGGCGACTGAGGCCTCCCACTTATTTTACATCTCAAACTGAAGATTGCACTTAATCTCCTCTTCTGTGCTTTCAAACAGAGCTGCTACTTAGCAGCCAAGCTGTTCTCTCAGAAAAACACAGCCAGCCGTGCTGGCGATAGAACAGCGGTGTAAAGTGCTGCATTCTTTTCATGGCACCTGCAGCAGGTCTCACAAATAGGAAGAAGTAATTTCACTGTCCCAGTGTTCCTGTCTTTGATCTGCCTTTTTTTATGCAAACATAACAATGATAAGATGTAAACAACTCTTTTCATTTCTCAATTTCTTTCTGAATAATGTAAAAGGAAAGTGGAAAACAAATTATAAGAAATAGAAAATAAACTAAAGATGGGAAACAAAAGACAACAACAAGAAAAAAAAACTGTTTCTTGATTCTCATTTTAATACCAAAATGCTTGAAAGTGCAAAGGGCTCATTTTTACATGTTTTATTTCCCATCTAAACACTAACTGGGAAATAGATTGTTGCTTGATTTTGAATTTTTCTTTTCAAAATCAGTGTTTGGCTTAAAATTACCCAGCAGTTATATTAAAAAGTTGAGGTCATTAAGATAAAGATATTATAGTGCTTTAAGGGCCATAACCCTGTCATCATGATATAACTGTTCGATACCCTAGCTTACATTCATTAGCATAAAACTCAGCCCTTAACTTTTTTCTTTTGGTATTATAATTTCTTTATTCCTACCTTCCTCTGTCATACTTAATCTTTTTGTTCCCCTTGTAGCCATCAAGGTCCAGTAGGCGGTCAAGGACAGGGTGTGGACCCCTGGCTTTCTGCTCCAAGTGCCAACCCCCAAGAGCTTTCGCCTTCATTGCAACTGCAGCTACTTTGGTGACGTGTGTGTGCTTACAGAGTGAGTAAACCATGTGTGTGTGTGTATATAAATGTGCATGCTAATGTGTATATAGTGTTTGTGTGTATATGGACTGAAAGAAAGAATAGCACATCCCCACAGAGGCCTCAGCCGCTTCCTCTGACCTCGGTCACATGTCATGACGGTTGTATGGAGCCTTCGCGGTAGAGCTCTTTCATGTTTGACTTTCAGCACAAGTCCCTGGACATTAACCCTCGACGTGACCTCTTTCCTCTGACATATGAGGGGGTGTGTTGTTTTAATGTACGTGTGCTGTCAAATTCAACCTGCATGCTCCTTTAAAGCTTTCTTCCATATGACAAAGCTTGCTCATTTTGCAAGAATTGTGGATAAAAGTAACATTCCTATCACTCCTTTGACCTTAAATTCAAGTATTTCCTTCTAAATTTCTCTCTTTTACCCTGAAATGATCACTGGATTCAAAAACACAATGAACCCCAAGTGTGCTAGTGTGTATGAACGTGCAGTGAGCGTGCATGCATGCATTAGCTTCTCTACATCCAGTTGGTGCAGAGCAGATTAGCAGCGGGCCGATCAGAGCTGTCTAAACCTGCTTAGGGCAAGGATGAAAATGAGATCATGTCCCAGCAGCCTCCCAGCGAGAGCTCCCATTGGTCTGTTAGATTGTCCAATGGCATTGCATCATGCTTTCATTGGTGGAGGGAGGGGAGCTCAGTTTGGTGAGTGACACCTGACCTATCTGTTCAGCTCTCACATCAGAAACACAGTCTTGCTTTTTTCTACAAACCTCAGGTTTGTATCAAATCATATCCTTCAATTCTTCATATTTTTAGAAGGTAGGGGCTTTTAAGTATTTATTGATGTGTGATAAACTGTAAAAATGTGAAATATACTCTCAAAACTATTTCCAGTCAGAACACACAGTAAAACAAGTTTTGAGCCCAGTGTAACAAGGATGTAAAGACGTAAATTCTACTTATATCAGGGGGCAGTTCTTGTTTCACATACTCACATATGAAACTGACTTAAATTAATGCTGATGTCTCCATGTGACTCACAAAGGTAAATCAGACTCTCAGCAACAAGCACACTATGGCCTTTGTTTTACATTTTCAACTTCAAAATTTCACAATGATTCGTATATTTAAAAGCATTTTCATACCTGTAGTTTGTTTGATCTGGTCTGAGTCATAGACCAGTTTGTTACATTGATGCATGATCACGTCAAGTTTGGTTTGTGTTCACATGAAGGCATTTATAAGTTGACCAAAATGTTAGATGTGTGAGGTAATGCTCTTTAATTATTCAGTTTCTCTCAGTTTAACTATGCACTTATAGGTTGTTTGCAGTCACAATAATATTACAGCTTTAAAGCTTGAGTATGTAACTTTTGATGAGAGCTGTGTAGAATCAATTCTTCTCCCCCTTCCTTCCTGTTCTTCTACGTGTTTGAGCTCCGTAGCTCCTCCCCTCTTCTCACATACTTCCTCGCGGATGTGCATGTCCGCCGAATCGAATACTGACAGTGGCAAAGCTCTCGTGGAGTGATTTTGCTCCGCTTTTCCACTGAAATCAATGGCCGAATCACAGGCAAGAAAACACTTCGTCTCAGCATGAACAAATTCTACATAGGACCAACCACTGCTGGTAGCAACTTCTCACTGAGCTGAGAGGCGGAAGCGTACCTACTACAGCAGCCAATAGGAACGCTCCCCTCTGACCTGAGCTGTGATTGGCTGTGAGTACTATCCTTCTCATTGACTGGAGCATCGTCCCTTGCTGGTTTTCCTCAAGTGAGAGTGCAGCGCGAGGAGGCGTTGCAGAAGTGTCATTCTGTTAGATGGCTTCAGTAACAAGACCCTAATGGTTTGTGTTGTTTTTGTGGGCATGAACGGGCCTGTAGGCTGCAATTATCATCAGATAATTAATACATACACAGAGTATCCTGACACTTTACAATGAAGAAATTTCTTCCATGGTTGAACCAACTTACCCGGTGTGGAGGCAATCAAAATTGACATATTGCTAGTGTCTAATGTTGCCTATTGAGATGAAGGGACACAAAAGTCCAGAGGAGTCTTGTAGAGGCATATTGATACATTGACTGGCTGATGATTAATCCAGTCAGATCAGGGGAAAATCAAAATATCGATAAACATCAATGCTTCAAGCAACACTTCTATTTTGAAATTCCCCTTGCTCACCTGTTGACAGTTTCCGCCCCAGGAGAGTCCTCAACAAGCTCGTTGTAGCACCAGTCTCTTAAAGTTTGCGGCTGAAGGAATGAGGATACACTCTTCTCTCAGTTGTTAGCTGTGTGCTTCTCGCCTTAACAACCGCCCTATGAGATCATTCACAGATAAAAACCAGCTGAAGTAAAAAGATGTTAAACATCAAGTGTTTGGGAGAAGAACATGCTAGAATATACAAAATTTCTCCTTTTCGTTGGAAATGGCTCAGTTGAGACTGCTCTCTGAATTTGAATTGGAAAACAATACTACTGCGCGTTTTCTTTAAAATAAAACACCTTAAAATAGATATAAAACTAGTCTCTGAATCCTAGATCTCTGTATGTATGAAAATGAATAAAAATCTTGTACAAAATAAAAGTTCCTGTGCAAGATGCATGCCTTACCACTGTTTGATAGACATTGTGCATCACACTGTTCTTGCTGTTGGAATTTTGGTTTTGTTTGCTTCATTTTTTGAGAAATGAAGCTACAATTTCAACTACTTTTGCCTGTTTTCATGACTGTTGACCATGTTTACTTCCTCGACTTCTCAGTTCTTGTTCCTACTGACTTCCTTCCAAGAAATCGTTTTTCAAAGCATGTGGAAATAGGGCATTGATAAGGGGATTGTTAAGATTACATGTAAGTGATGTTGATGGATTGAACCAATTGGAACTGGTTCTCCATTGGAACCAGTTCTTGGTTCCCATCTCTAATGTAACTCAAGTGTAATGCAGGTCTTTGTTCTTCTTGTTAAGAGTTTTTCTATCAAATACAGAAACCTGTCAGTAATTCAACTGCAGAAACTTCTTTTTTTCTGTAACTGTGTGAAATTTGTGCATAGAAACATTTGATATCAATCCTTGGCGCCTATATCAAATCAAATCAAAATGGTATCATGGCAGATTTTATATTATCTGATATATGGTATCATCCAAAATATCAATGTTGTATCGTGATGACACAGGTGATTTACGCCCATGAGCTGTTTTCTACACAGAGATTCCGCAAAAAAGGCGAAAGGGAATGCCCGTCTCTGTTCCGCAACCAGCAATTCACACAAAGGTGTAACAGAGCCATACACGCCCAAGCTTACACACACACCCTGGTGTACCGTAATCAGATGGCAGCCGCTGCCCGAGCTGCTGCTTTCAATGAAACTCCAAACTCTAGATTTCTTGGTTCAAAACTTTGTATTTTCTAAATGAAATACGGGTAAAATAACATGAACATTCATTTTGATCGATTAGATCCAAAAGACTTTTTTTCCTCCATGTTTCTGAGTTGGAGGTTCGACTTTAAGCAGTGTAACAGCACATGTATTTACGTCGGAGGTCGGAAACTTCAGAGTACTGAGCTCACTTGAACACATCATGGAACTTTTCAGACCCTGCTGTGAGCAGAGATGTGTCTGCTCTCTCCTCTCCTGTACAGAGTGTGATCAGCTCTCTAACCTCACAGTCTCTCCAGTTAATCCACATTATTCTTTGTTCTATCCCCCTGTTGTTTTCTCCAATGAAATGCTGGTTGATTAAACTGCACAGGTTTTTAATCTCCCGTTTATGGAGACGGCAGCGCACACTCGCCGTTGCGGAATGCCGTGACGTCCTTTCACACTTGTTGCAGAAAAGTCTGTTACGTCTCTGATACTACCTCTCGATCCAGATCAGAGGTGGGGCGAGATTGACCCCCCAATTGCGGAACGTTCGCTTTCATACAGAACGGCGTTGAGGAACGAAGGCGTAACAGACACGGAAAAGAGACGCAGTGTGAAAGTAGCTCTAGAGTCTAGTACTGAGCTAAGAGGCTAGCTGAGCCTCTAACAGTTTGTCACCCTTGTTAAGTCTTAAACATGCTGTTTAAGACTCCTACCTAATGTATGTAGGTGGCCCAGGTTCAAGTCTGGCCTGTGGCTCCTTTCCTGCATGTGTCTTCCCCACTCTCTTATCCCTGTTTCCCATTCTATCAACTGTCGTCCTCTATTGCTAAAGGCATAAAAAGCCCAAACATATATCTGTAAAAGAAGCATTTTGTTAAGGGAGAACCAAGGAGAAGAAACCAGAGCCAACTTGGTGCCTCGGCATGCCTCCATATTTGATGAGCCACCTAACAAGGACCCTTTGCCCCTGGGGCCTCTGAACTCCGCTTGTGTAAGTGCGCTGATGCTCTCACTTTCTTCCCTCTTTCTCCGTTCCTCCTCCCTCTTTCTTCCCCATCCTCTTGCCTTTTACTCCATTCCTTAGCTCCTCCTCTTATGTCTTTCCCTTTTTTCCTCCTCTTACTCCTCTCTCTCATTCTCTCTCTTTTTCTGTGCCTCATGCTCAGCGAAGCGGCAGCGCGCTAATGCACCATGGCACATTCTGCAGCTCCGAGTCACAATGCGGCCGCGCTTTGCGCAGTGACCGCACGCCGACCTCCCTCAGTATCGCTGCACACTGACGCTGTGCTGTACCAGGGCCTGTTCAAGGCGAAGACTGAGGCTACTTGAGGGGGTGGAGTTTAATGGTAGAGATAGAGAGGAAGTGAGAAGCAGAAGAGTTCTGCCAATGAAGGGTCTCAAGGCAGATTGTAAGGAGAACCTGGAAATCCATAATTCTTAAAGTTTCCAATGTAGGGAGATTGCAGCTCACGTGAAACCTGCGACATGATAAACATCCCTGATTGGATCACCCCAAGTCATGCATGTGCTTTCCTACATGTGTCTTTGCACCTGTCTATGCCCCAGCAGCTAAACCGACACTCCCCCAGGATGTCCAAGTTCTTACGCCAATTCTCAAAAGGTGTAAGATTTGCTGAAAGGGGGAAAAATCGTCTGACTGATTCTCTTGTTCCTTTAGGCCATCCTTTTTCAAATCTTTACGCTCCTTTCTCTAAGGCCGTGATCTTTCACCCCCCCAAATTCTCGATAGACATCACGCCATCACACCTTTCCATGATCCCGGGGTTTCTTCCACATCCCTCGGACACTTTCTTCTCGATCTTCACAGCTAAGCAGAAACGACCAGAGGGGAGGACAAGAAGATAAAAGGGCTGAGATAAAAACAGGCCTTAGAGGTTACTGTTAGGAAAGGATAGGTTTTTGCATGGGGGAAGATGTAAAAGCTCAAACAAGCTCATGGCTCACCTGTCTGGCTTTATTTGTTTGTAGGTCATGATTAATCTCAACAAGGCAGCACGCCTCTCCTCTGTAAAACCTGAGGCTGGGTTCTGTCCATCTGTTGGTTGTCACATCCTCCATGCTGCACCGCCATGGGCTGTACACGTGATAAAACAGGCTGCACTCTACCATAGGATACACACTCTTCCTCAAGGTGGGGATAAAGGATTCTGAAGGTTGGTTGTTGATAAAATCAAACAAATATGCCAGTCCTTTCATTCCAAATTCTTTGGATGTTCTGCCAGTGGCAAACATGGCAACATCAGTAAAGACATAAAAAGACCAAACTGCAGGAGGATAAACACCTGTAGAGACATTTCATCACTTAGAAACCCTTATGAATACCAGGATATTTGAAAGATGGAAATTCTCAAGTAAGAATTTGCAAAATTTGCTTAAATTTGGTCTACAAAATTTGCACTCTGCTATGTATATACAGTCATGGGCGAAAGTATTTGCACCCCTGGAATTTTCCTGGAAAATACACCATTTCTCCCAAAAATTGTTGCCATTACAAATGTTTTTAGTACACGTTTATTTCATTTTGTGCATTGAACCAACACAAAAAAGCAGAAGAAAAAAGACAAAATTGACATAATTTTACACAAAACTCAAAAATGGGCCAGAAAAAATTATTGGCCGCCTTTACAACTGTGGGTAAATCATTTCATTTCAAGCATGTGATGCTCATTTAAACTCACCTGTGGCCGTAACAGGTGCTGGCAATCTAGAAATCACATCTGAAGCCAGTTAGATTGTTTAAAAGTTGACTCAACCTTTGTGTTGTGTGCCTGTGTGTGTTACACCAGGCATGGAGAAGAGAAAGAAAATTGTCTGAGGACTTAAGAAGCAAAATTGTGGAAAAATATGAACAATCTCAAGGTTACAAGACCATCTCCAGAGATCTAGAAATTCATTTGCCCACTGTGTGTAATATAATCAAGAAGTTTATAACCCATGGTACTGTGGCTAATCTCCCTGGACGTGGATGGAAGACAAAAATTGACAAAAGAATGCAACGCAGGATAGTTGGAATGGTGGATCAACATCCTCAGTCAACTTCCACACAAATTCAGGCTGTCCTGCAGACTCAGGGTGCAAAAGCGTCAGCTCGGACCACACGTCGTCATCTGAATGAGATGAAGCCGTATGGCAGGAGACTGAGGAGAACCCCACTGACAAAGAGACATAAAAAAAGCCAGACTGGGATTTTCAAAAGTGTACCTGAGTAAGCCTCAATCCTTCTGGGCGAACATTTTGTGGACAAATGAGACTAAGGTAGAGCTTTTTGGAAAAGCACGTCATTCTGCTGTTTACAGAAAACGGAATGTGGCCTACAAAGAAAAGAACACAGTACCTACAGTCAAACATGGTGGAGGTTCAAAGATGTTTTGGGGTTGTTTCGCTGCCTCTGGCACTGGGTGCCTTGGCTGTGTGCAAGGAATCATGAAATCTGGAGACTTTCAAAAGATTTTGGGCCAAACTGTAGGGCCTAGTGCCTGAAAGCTGGGTCTGCGTCAGAGGTCATGGGTGTTCCAGCAGGACAATGACCCCAAACATACCTGAATAATCATCAAGAAATGGTTGGAGACAAAGCGCTGGAGAGTTCTGAAGTGGCCAGCAATGATTCTGGCTCTAAATCCTATTGAACACCTATGAAGAGATCTCAAAATTGCTGTTGCAAGAAGCACCCTTCAAATCTTAGAGACCTGGAGCAGTTTGCAAAAGAAGAGTGGTCCAAAATTCCAGTTGAATGGTGTAAATAGCTTGTTGATGGTTATAGGAAGTGATTGGTTTCAGTTATGTTTTCCCAAGGGTGTGCAACCAAATATTAAGTTGAGGGTGCCAACAATATTGACCAGCCCGTTTTTGAGTTTTTTGTAAAATTTTGTAAATTTTGGCTTTTTTCTTCTGCTTTTTGTGTCGTTCCAGTGCACATAAAGGAAATAAACATGTGTTTACATAAAAAAAACATTTGTAATTGCAACAATTTCTGGGAGAAATGATGTATTTTCTGGGAAAATTTCGGGGGGGGGGGCAATACTTTCGTCCTGAAGTTCGTACCTTTTTCTCATTTATGTTACATTAAAGGTCTCTTCAACAAAATGCATATAAAGTCATCAACATATCTGACACCTTGAATTTTACGTACACTCACACACTCTGTTTGACCTTCACATTGTCTTGACAATGTTTACGTGCCTCAGTGCATTTGTTGCTGCCATATCTGAACTTCCACTAGCATTAAAGTGAACACAAAGACTGTGAGACATGAGCTTCATGTCACCATTGCACTATCGAGGGCATCCTTACTTGCTTTTCTACAGTTTGGTACTTCAGCAGCACCTCACTAGACAGCAAAGACCTGCAGCAGGTGCTGAGATGACCCGCCAGTTCCCCTCTACCCAGTCTGAGTGAGATCTTTTCCAGCTGTCTCCATGTATATTAGAGACCATACCAGACCAATCAAGGAACTGCTTTTTTCTCCAATCCATTGCTTGTTTACTGAACATATAAATCATTGTGCTACACTGCTGTGAAAAAGTATTTATGAACTATTTTCCCAAAAGTCTTGGGGATCATCAGGATGTTTTAAGTCAAATGTGAGATGAACCTTTGTGTTCTTTTTGGTCAGCAGTGCTTTTGGCCTTGGACACCTCCCATGGCTGCCATTTTTGCCCAGTGTCTTATTGTTGAACCATGAGCACTGACCTTGACTGAATCACATGAGGCCTGCAGGTCATTAAATGTTGTTCTGGGTTCTTTTGTGAGTTGCAGGATGAATTGCCAGTGTGCTCTTGGAGTCATTTTGGTTGGCTGGCCAATGGGACGGTTCCTTACTGTTCCAAGTTTTCTCCATTTGTGGATTATGGCTCTCACTGTGGTAGGTTTAAGTCCCAAACCATAGAGATGCTGATTCAAACTTTTTAATTGCTAAAACTGGTAAAGACTTTGACACAACTTTACATTTTAATATTTCTTGCTGAGAATCCCTCTACACACACATTCTGCATCAGGATTAACGCCTACACATGTGTTGACAGCATTATTCTGAACATGGCCTGTTCAATAATGCTGCTGTTTGGGTTTTAAAAGGAATCAAATCCTTTATCTCTTAAGCGTAGCTGATTGACAATCAGCTAATGAGTTAACGTTAGCTGACAACAGTATCAGGATCATTGCCATCTGGCACTGTCAGTCAGTGTTCAGGGGCATTCCTCTGTAAATGTTAGCGTTTGGTTCTTTTCATTCTCAGACAGGATTCTGCAGAAGTACAATTCAAGCTGGTCTCTACTAGCAATTTTTCCATAAAAAAAAGGTAAAAATTAAACTGGTTAAAACATGTAGGTACATGAAATGTTGACTTCTCCATAGTGCACCACAGTAAGATGTCTTTCTTGCTCTTTAGGTGGGCGGTTCAATGAGTGTGTGTAATGCCCTGTGAAAGCTATGAAAAGAAGGTTTAGAACTGCAGTTTTAATCATGAACCCTTTTCAGTTCAGTTATCATAGAAATAAACTTCAGTGACATAACAAAAGGTCTTAAATTCGTTCTTTCGCCCTTCTCTCATTTGAACCTTTGGACTTTTCCATGACCTCAGAGTCTCCTGCTTTGGCTGTGTGAACTCACACTCTGCTTTTGTGTTAAGCTGCAAAGATGAACCACTCAGCAACACCATTTACAAGGTCAGATTTACATGTTCTCCATCTCGTCCTTCTCCGTCAGCAATCACCGCTCTGCACTTTTAACCTGCGCAGGAACACGCAGCTTTCAGAGACGAACTGAAACGCAACATCCATGACTCACGCTACAGCCTGCATGTGCGTGCAGCCACATGTATGTCTTATTTCATTGCATGTGTGTTGCTGCTGACACTGTGACCCTTTTCTAATATCTCTTCTATCCAGGTCACAGAGCATTGGCCCATCCCGGTTCATCAGCTCGTCAACGCTTCGCAAAACCCATTGTTCCCTCGTGACACGCATCCTGATCATATTCATAAGACATGGTGGTGGCGGAGATGACAGAATGTGAAAATGCTAATTTTTTCAGGACAGTGATATCACAACAGCTTCGGGACGGTCGACCACATTAGAACCCATACTCACTCACACAGCCAAAGACACACTCAAGCTTACACACAGTGGAAATGTTATTTTTTGCCTGAGGTTTGTTATCTATTGAATCAGAGTTGCTCTTTTGAGCCAAAGCAAACACTGTAAGAAGGATGAGGCTGTTTGTTAATGATTTAATGATGTTTCTCCCTAATAAGACAACATTGTTCTGACACTTCCTTTACTCTCCAAAGACTCACAGCAGCCAGAATCACCTAATTACCACCTTAAATAATTCAGCAGTCTGCCAGCTACATGCAGAAACATTAAAATCCATTCAGACTGACAGGACTAAAAGGATGCAGCCTCATACACTGTGTACGACATGTTGATCGCTCTATTATTAATGCAGCACAGTGTTTTTAAAGCCTGCTGCAAGTGAAATAGACCTAAACTTAACCTCACAGAAGTTGATTTCTATCATTTTCATGCCAGTTTGAGCACAATAGATAGTTTTGGAATATTTGGCAAATTAATAGTTATCCTTTCAAAAAAGTGCTTTTTGCGCAGTGCTTTTTTTTTCAATCATCCAAGTCAGCAGTATTTATTAAGGTGATGTTGTGATGAAATTAGTAGCAAATCACCTCAGTAAAGTAAATTTGTTTCATCAGATTGAAATTGCTTTGAAAATTTAATTGTCCCAAATATATAAATGTGGAGTTTCAGCTTGTTGTAAAGAACCTTCCTGAAAATTTACCGAAGGAGATCAATGAGAAAAAAGTATGCTCATAAAGTGCCTACAAAAAGTATTCACCCCCTTGGGTTTTTTTTTTTACCTTTTTACTGTTTTTATGAATAAACCACAGTCACTAGAGTTTGTGCTTTAAAAATGGACAAGAAAAATAATACAACATTTGCAATAATTTTCATCAAATTAACCCTTATTCATAATTTTTCATTTAATGTTTAATTCAAATGCATTTTTTTCACTTCATTATTCAGTTCACAAGTTTTTATCACCGCCACTTTGATCATTTGATTTTGTTACTTTCAACCTTTTATTTTTTTCCTGAACTAAATAATTTTGTATCTAATTTTTAAGTACACTTATAGTGCAAAGTTAACTTTATTCTCACTTAAGAGACTTATTTTTCCATGTTAACAAGATAATTATGCTTTTAATCAGAAATAAAGCAGATTTAAATTTTTTATTTTCGCAAGTTAATACAATACACTTCCATAAGCGTAACCAAATAAAATTATTTACATTTTGTTTTTCTTAAAAGTTTCTTATTTCTTAAAAGTTTCTTAAAAGTTTCTTATTAAAAACTCAAATGAAGAATTCTGGATTGAATCATTGGATGTACAGCTGTATTTAGAGGCCATGAAAAGTACTTTATTGAAAATATGTTGCTGTCAGATGTAAAACTTCACATCCTCCTTATGTTTTCTCCTCAGAGAGATGGAGAGTGTAGCTTGTTTCTCAGCTTGACAGCGACTTTATTTGACATTATCAGGCTGATTATTAAAAGGGTTCAGAAGTTCAAGAGGTTAGAGAAGAGTTTCCCTCTCAGCTGATGTAAAAATCCCCTGTGTTAGAGCTAAAATGTTATTGAAGGTTCAGAGTGCAAACCAAGGACATGAAGTTCAAGCAAAGTTTTCCTGTTTAAAAGTAACCTCTAATTCACCGCTTATATTAAAATGAAGCTGGAAACTGTAAATCTAATTCAGTTTAACGTGCTGGATATGAAGAGAGAGCTTAATTTGACTTTTTGCTTCAGTTTTGCGCTGTTCTGGGTGATCCTGATTCCATTAATGCACAACGTGAAAATAAATAATATTTACAGCCTAGCTCTATCTAAAAGCATGGGAAACATTACTCCACATTCCTAGATCCTGTCTGATAATAGTTGTATTTTACCAGTTCATTTAGTACTTCTGTTGGGGGGGGTGTTAAAAGCACAAGTGCCATATTTTGAGCGCGAGAGAGAGAGAGAGAGTAAAGAAAGATACAAGTTTTTATTAATTCATCTTTCCTGATGTAACTCAGTGAATCTGTGTGCTTACCCAGTGTTTTTTAAGTGTTGAAGCATTTTGTAAAAGGATTGAATGAAACACAAGTAGTGGAGCATGCTCTGATCGCTTGTGCTTGCAAGCAAGTTCATGGTCGGCCTGAATAATGTTGTTTTTAAACACCTGGAGCGTAATGCTGTATACTATGGTGAATTTTAGGAAAGGTTTATTGGTATTAAAATGGATATCGCCCAGTCTGACTTAGAATAAACCTTTTATCAAACGTACAGTGCTTAACAAATTTATTAGACCACCTGTCATATTTGTCTCAAAGGCCATCCAACGTCATGAAGTGCTTTAATGCGGACTCTTTCATTTTCAGTGAGCTCTCCACGTTTTACCATTTTGAACAGGAATGAGGAATTTCAAACTGAATTCACCCAAATTTGAGCTGGCTCACTGGGCTTCTCTGAGAAGTCAGAAATTAATTAAGCATAAAATTCGACCTCTAAAACTAATTTTTCTGTTGAGGAATGCAAGTAAATAACTATAATTAGACATATTAATCAAGAAATAATAATGTGTTTTACTATTTTTTCAGTTTTTTTGTAAATCAGTAAATTTGAAAATTCATGGATAACAATAATAATTATATTTTAGCATTAAAAATATCATTTGGGTTAAAGAGCTTCTACATATTGGTGTATTAACCATTGCAGAAACATAAAAAATGAATTTGGTAATTACCAATGCTGTTAATTTAGGGCAGCTGTGGCATAAACCTTACTTTGGTTAGGGTTAGGGTGGTCTAATAAATTTGTTAAGCACTGTAAGTAGGATCCCCTTCATAGACTAAGCAATTTTAATTTTTTTCATCTTGCAAGTTTCTAAAGAAAGAAGAGACCAAATAACAAATATTCAATTTTTGGAATTCGACTGGCTGAAGGGGGTTACCACAAGACGTGAGCATCACAGTCTAGAATCTGTCAGACGTCGCATAAAGGTTCTTTGTGGATGACAGTATGCAGCAGTGGAGAACTCCCTTTGGGGGGCAAGTAGTGATTTCTGCATAGGGAAATGCCATCAAAGTGCAAAAAATTCTTAATTCTTCAGCTGCTTTTGTGTCCCGAAAGTAATGAAATAGTGAAAAGTTTAAACAAGCCCAGATAAACAGCAGAAGGCAGGGATTACAAAAGCATTTCCCCTCCCAAATGCCCCCTCCACGACGTAGCCAGTCGTTATAAGTGCAGAAGGTCAAGGTCAAAACAATTTATGTACCTGAAAAAACTCATTTAAATATTTGTCTCCCAACTATCTATCAAAGTGAGACACCTGGTCAGATGTGTGTGATGAAATCTCTTTGCTCAGAAGGCCTGATACATAGTCTCTTTTGTAAATAATCTTAAATGCACTTACTTTGATATGAAATTATCTTGTTTCCCCCCCTTTTCCAAGTTTTATTAAAGCACAGAGTTATTTTGATCCATAACCAGTTTTTACCTAATCAAATCAAACCGAGCTGAATCGGATCTGATGGGACCAAATTGGACCATCGTTATGAATTTTAATGATTTGTCAGTGAATCAAATTCTAGCCTGTGAATCAAGATCAGAATCGAATCCTCTTGAGAAGGAGAGGTTCACACCCCTAGTGGATTAAATAACCACTTAGGCTGGCCACACACTAGACGATTTTTTAATCTGAAACCATTTTAAAACCGTGAGAGACCACAGACTTCAGGACAATTTACAAAGATTTTTCATCTTTAATCCTCTGAACGCACACACTAGACGACTCAGCCAGATTGTCAGATCACTGGAGACCACCCACCTGCTGACCTGCCTACAACCTCGCGTGATCACGTGACTTCAGAAAAAAAACATGGATGTCTGTCAATACCGTCTTGCTGTCTCTCCACAGCAGGCTGTCCTGGCATGCGTTACAGGTGCAGCAACAATCATAAAACAAGGAGAAGACTCAGGACGAAAGCCTGGCTGGAATTAAGGTACCGTTGTGTTTATGGTTGTGAGTGGTGAAAGTACATATGATTTGTCTGGTGACGCTACCCGGTCTGCTCACTCTCATTGCTTGTTGTGGGTACTCCGTCAGCGGCACTACAATCTAGAATCGTAAATCTCAAAAATGTTTGAGATTTACGATTCGGGGTTTTGGAGGCTATGATTCGATTTGGAGCAGTAAATTAATCGTGTTGACACCACACACATGCAGACTATTCAGACAAATAATCGTTTGCGACGAGGCTCCAGTTGGTATATGCCCCCACGATCGTTGGGGGGGGGGGGGGGGCAAATCTTGCCCCAAGTTGGGCTTAAAATCCTGTAGTGTGTGGCCGGCCTAAGGATGGACTAAGGAAACCGGCACTCAAATGAGATCTAGCTACAGAGGGTCACATTAAAGAGACGTTTTGTAGCAAAGGCTTGTTCATGAACAGGTTGTCATTAATCGGTCTCTTAACCCACAAGGTCTTTTTTGGCTGCTAGGACATCACCGTTTCACTTAAAAGCATGTCTGTGACAAAATGAGGATTTTTTTTTAATATGTTAAAGGGGCTAAGCTGGCCTCTGAGCTCAGGACTAGGCTCCTCCAGACTCCAGTCTCTGGATGGACAAAGTTAGACGCTAGGTCTGCAGAGCTGAGTATTTGTGATATTAATCGCCTCCACTCCCGGTAAATCTGTTGAGCTGTGGTGAACAGCACTGTTTTTGTGAAGTGCAGGGATCATACTCAATGTATGTAGAATTGTTCTGATGATAACTGTAAAGCCGTAAAATACCAACTTTCCTCTATTTCTGTTTAGCCCTAATGGCTGTGGGGATTGCAAAGAACCCATATCCCTTCACTCATACAGTAAAATACTATAAATCTGTGTGTGTGTTTGCCTGTTGACTTTACGTCCGTGTGATCCCCACCCCACACTGGCAACCCCCCAGTGTCGACACTCAGATCTACCACCCGCCTCCTCTTACCTGGGGGTCTGTGGAGTTAGATCCCTCTTGGCGTGTTTGGGTTCTCTCCACATGCAGACACCTACTGCGCTCTGTGTGTGATGTCATTACATCTCATGAGTGCGTGAGCATTTGTATCCGTGACAATGCCAGATGTGTTTTTAACACATCCACACAGCTCCGAGTGTTTCTGTGTGATCACACTGTTACTTTATATATGTGAAATCAGAGGCAACATATGGCGGCGATACTGTCAGATGTAGTCTTTATCACTAGATGTGTTTGTGTTACTCTCTGTTCTCTCTTGTTTGTCGTCATTTAATCTAATTTGAAAATGTGTGGATGCGATACATGTGTGGATTCATGCGTTCACATCTGTCCGTCTTCATCCAGCGTTGACGTTCATGGCCTTCATGCGTTCTCTTATGTGTTCGTTCACCCTCAGGGATGTGGTGGGGGGGATGTGACCCATAAAGCCAGGGCTGTGAGCATGCTCAGTGTGGCCTCTCTGAGCACTTGACCCGGGGTCGCCCTCACGATGGAGATCAAAGTGTGAAAAGAAGAAGTGGTGGGCAGTGAGAGATCAGGATTAAATCACACCCTGGACCGGAGTCTGGCTCCTCTGGTTCTCAGGTGTCCTCTCACCTCACATAATGTTAATGTGCAGAGGTGAAAGGATCCTGAGAGGGTGATTTCTTAAAGGCACAGGACAAAGACAGGGTGTTAAAGGGTTATATTGTTGTCTGTCGGTTTAACCACTAAAGGTTCAGAGTTTTAAAAGCAGTAAAAAAATCCCCCAGAGAGAATCAGAGGTAAGGAAGAGTGCAGAGGATTCAGAAGGAAGGAAATATGAACGCACACATGGTGGATTGAGTTTGACATATTGCATGACAACACTCGGGTATCCATACGTACATACTTTAATGTAAACATACATGCATGCACACAACAAGGTCACAGCGTGAGTCATGGAGGACATACACATAGAGAGTCTCCTTCAGGGTGAAAGAGGAGGGGGGGTTTATTCATGAAGCTCTGTGTTATCTTTGAGGTCAAAGGTCAACACACATTTTTATATTTACTCATTGTTTTGTTGTTTTGTACTGTTTTTCATACCTCTTATTCTTGTTGTCTGCTTCTACTTCTGATTGTTTATATTTTTCATTGTTTCTCATTTTTCCCTGCTTTTCATTTCTATGTTTGTCTCTTATCTTTATGTTTTGTTTACATCTTGTCATTGTTTGTATTTTTGTTCTCTCTCCCCATTGTGTTTTTTCTATTCAGTATTATCTTATTGATATTTTTCATTTATATTTCTTGTTATTTTGCTATGGCTGCATGGACGCCAGGACTGGAGGCATTATGTTTTCATGCTGTTAGCTGTACATTCATATGTTTGTGGCTATTCTTATAAATGAAATATCTCAAGAATGCTTTGAGGAATTTTCTTCGAACACAGATTTGGGAGTCAAAGGTTGAGGCCATTTGGCTTTATATTCTTCCCTTGTTTTTGAGAGAGATACCTCAACAATACTTCGAGGGATTTTCTTAGAACTTTTCAAAAAATGTCCACACATTATTAAAAATATCTAACCTTGCAAAGCAGATGAATTAGCCGGTTTCCATGTTTCTCACTGGTGAATCCATTGTACTGCCCCTCAATCAGCGTCGAGGGGCAGTACTTTCAAGTGCGGTAGAGTTGTGACGTAAGCAAACAGCAATAAGAGGCCGGTGCAATTATGGCGTAAGAGATTAGCATGGATGCTGCTAAAGCGCAAGTTTTATCAGAACTTGATGACATTTCTTTGTTAAAAGAAGAACAAAGAACAGCATTGAGTTGTTTTCTTTTCAAAAATGACAAAAGTTTAGTACTGACATGTCTGCAGTTGCCATGGTTCATGTTATGCAGTTCCCTATGGAGTTTACTCCTTCGGTAGGGACGCAGCTTGATAGCAGCTACGTCATATGTCTTGTTGGTTGGTAAAAATGTGACAAACAAAACGTTCATCCAGTCACCCTCTGAGTTTTTTTTTTTCAAAGGCTCTGCCATTTCCCAGACGCTGTGTCTGAGTGGTTTACCAAATGGATGTGTGAAACAAATCCATCTGTCATGCCAGGTTAAAAAATACCAAGGTTTGTATCAATAAATGACCACAGACAGTTAATATTTACATAACATTTTACAGCCATTTGGCACATCTTGCACATGCATATCCAGCTTGTATTGATAATGTGCACCAGATATCCAAAATAAAATGGTTGGCCATAAGATCCAAACCTCGAATCTGAGTCTAAAGGCTCTTAGAGGCAAGTGCAGGTCAAGTTTCAAGCTGCATGAGTGACGACAGTGCGAGACTGGCCATGCAAGGTACGGTCAGGAAACAGAAAATGCCTATAAACAAAGATCTATATTTGTTTTTTATGAATCAATATCGTATTTAAAAAAATTAGAATCTATCTGAATCTGAGAATTGATTTCTTTGAACCCAGTCCTAATGCTTAATGACATACCTGATGTAGCTTTATAATGAATCAGTTGTTTTAGTGATTACTTGTAGGGGTGTGTGATATGATTGGCATTATATCGCTCTCGGCAGATATAGATATTTCTGTCGGTATATATTAGCTGTACAATCGACAGTGTATCAGCCATAAATATTGGCCGTGGGATAGATTCCCAGTCTCCGCGCTGTTTTCACTCTCTCTCCGCATGTTTCTTTTCTCTCTTTGGCTGTCCTATCTGAATAAAGGCAAAAGAGCTGAAACGAATAATGTTAAAAATATAATTGGCAAATTTTCAACAGTACCATCATGTATGGTTTATTGCATAGGGCACTACACACTCGATGAGGCCTGACTGTCTGCTTTCTCTTAGCTCCACTAACTCAGCCTCTCTTTTCACAGGAGACACATGGTCTCCTTTACTATAAAAATGGTGCATGTATATAACAGTATCAGTTTAAATGGGTGTGGGAATATCAGCAAAAATCTAATCCTGAGCATCCCTAGTTACAACAAAAAGGCCCTGAAGCATTGGCCTTAAGAGCTTTATTATTTTTTCAAATTCCAAACAAGCACTAATAAATGAAGAAAATTGTCTGAGCGCTGATGTCTTGAGTGCTCTTGCTGCTGTTTGCCATCCTAGTTAGTTCCTATTAATACCAGCTCTATTTGCAGACATTTGGACCGTCCTTCCTCCTCTTCCTCCTCCTCCCCCCATGTCCCTCTTTCCTCCAGCAGCTGTTGAGGAGCAGCATGCTTTTATATCAGTGCGCCGGTGCTCTCAGGCAGTGAGAGGAGATGACATCTCACCTCACCCACACAGCGAACATCACAGGCTTTTAAAAACCTCCCCGGTCCTTCCCTCAGCTGTGTCCTCGGCAATATTACAACCGGCAGGCTGAGAGCCGCGCTCCCCGCTCCGCTCTGACCTAATGGGCTGTGAAACAGTGAGGGGAGGCGGGTGACTCACTACCTCGGCCTCCTGTGTGGAGTTTCCCTCTCTCCATGTCCATCTTTGACTATTTTAGGATTGATCTCTGTAGTTAGCGCTCTCAAAACAAAAACATATGACTTTAGCACAAGATTTGAGCTCTGCAGGACCTAGATCTTGGAAAGAGAGAAGTGAAGAAGAAAAGATGAAAACAGAACAAAGACTATAAAGAGAAGAGAATATAAAGAAATGAGACAAGGGGAATCTCCTCTTATACTGTGACTTTCAAGGATTTCTTTCTTCTTTTGGCCTTGTTCTGTGATATCTTACTGTTTGCTCTATGTTGACTTAGGTCTCCTCATATGCATCTCCCTGTACTGACCCTCAGACCATCATAGGAAAAGCTTTTGCACATTTATGGCTGAAACTAAGACCCATTCACCAACCTAACATCTACCATATCCTCTGTCCCAGGTTTGTGGGTGCCCCGTTACCCCTTTGAACAGAGTTACAAGTAGTAGCGGTAAAATCTACCCCTTTTGAGTCTGGACGACCCTTCAAGTTCTTGATTTGTTATCAGGAACCAGATATTGCTTTTGAAATAAAAAGGACCATAATGCAATGAAACATTTAATTAAGATGTTAGACAATTGTTATCATTTTAAAATCAGTAAACCAGAATTTACTGCACTTTTACACTTCTGGCATATCTGCCATCTTCATGATGTTTTGCAAGGCATTCTGGGAGATTTCTAATACTGTTTACCCCTAGC
The DNA here is from genome assembly GCF_018320785.1 of Cheilinus undulatus. Taxonomy (NCBI): domain Eukaryota; kingdom Metazoa; phylum Chordata; class Actinopteri; order Labriformes; family Labridae; genus Cheilinus; species Cheilinus undulatus. The sequence goes on from NC_054886.1 coordinate 23,969,492, forward strand.
TTTTGACCCTCCAAGAACTGAGGCCCCATTTATACGACAACATTTTCGAGTGAAAACGCAAATTTTTTGCAGCGTTTTGGCTGTCCGTTTACACGGCAACGACGTTTTGGTGCCTGAAAACGAAACTTTCTGGAAATGGGCTCCAGGGTGGGAGTTTTTAACAACGCCCCGGTCTCCATCTCCTTGTAAACAGGGAAAACAACACTTTCTGAAAATGCGCATGCGCACTATGGCTGCAATCAGCTGCAGATAAAATTGAAAAAGGGGAAGCTGAAATATTGTTCTGAAAAGGCTATCATTCTTGCAGGAGGCGCTGCACTTTCAGAGAAAATCCACGAGAAATCAAAGGCTTTAGGAGAAAAATTTGTCCCATCACGATGGTGATGAGGAGGATTTAGTGATGAATTACTCTCATGCACACGTGTATGATAAAAATGTTACGTATTATCAAAACACATGAAAAACACTGTCCTTGTTGTAGAGACAGTTTTTTGTGCAGTAAATCACCTTACTGCAGCGTTTTTCTGTTTCCTGCGTTCTCGTGTAGATGGAGATTGTTTTCAAAACGTTGCCGTGTAAACGTGGAACTTTTTGGAAACAAAAACAGAAAACGAAGCAAAACGTTGTCGTATATAAACAAGGCCTGAATCGAGACACCCTACCCCGGTCATGCATGTACAAGACATGCAGGGGAAGGGCTATAAAATGCCTGAACCACCTCAACTGGCTCCTTTCGAGGTGAAGGAGCAGCAGCTCTACTCTGAGATCCCTTAAGATGTCAGAGCTCCTCACCTTATCTCTAAGGCTGAGCCCAGCCACCCTCCCAAGTTAAGTTAGAGTTATCTTAAGTAGTAACCTCAGCATCTTGTGTTCATTGTTAGGAAATACTAAGTTTGGTTATTTAAAATTTTCAAAAAGGTTCTAATGAGCAGCATAGACATGTTGGCCAACACCTGTAGGGTGAAGGCAATCACAAAATTTGTGTTATTGTGCTGGACTGGTGCTAGTGTTGCTGGGAAAAGGAGGTGCACAGTGACATCTGTGATGGTGTAGGTGTCAGGGCCAACTCCAGCCTGTGGTAAAGCAAACGGTTCTCTGTTGGGTCTTAAATTGAACCAACTCCTAACTGGCTCCAACTCGACCCAAGCACCAGCCCTGGAACCGGCTTTGTGGAAAAGGGGTTGTCATTTGTCCAGAAAAATGTGGCTGTGATTTTAGATTTCAGCCTGTAAATATCAAACATCAAACAAAGGTCCCAACACCCCTTATTGGTGCTTATCAAAACTTGGTTTCCTTTAGCCATAGAGGATGCACAAGGTCCTTCAGTGGGAGGAGAGAAAGATGCATTTGTCAGATGCATTTGAAGACGTCTTCAAGACGCTTCGATTGGCCTGTTGGTTATGTTTGCATGCCTCACAAAGGCTTTTATCCCAGAAGCAGGCAGCCTGGGTTCAGATTCAGTAAGTGTCTCCTTTCCTGCTTGCCAGCCCTGAATCTATCCACTGTCCTGACTCAAAAAAAAATCCTAAGAATCTTTCAAAAGGAAATAAAGAAGCCTTTGAAACTGGACAGTTGGCACCTGCTGTGTGACATAATTGGTCCCAAAACATGCCCTTCAAAGGATGCAGCCCCTGAAATGGGACACAGCTTATGATTCTTTATATTCAAGGTATTTACACTGGGCAGTTTTATTGGCTGATGGTTTGTTTCAGTTGGGTGGAAACTGGTGATCAAGAGGTATTTTTTTTTGCACAAGTTTTAGGAAAAATTCTGCTCATTTGCCTTAAAACTTGAACTATTCAGACCCTTTAAGGTCCCATACTAAACCACTACAGCCCACTAACTGGCATCTGGCCTATGATAGCCTGTCAGTAATTCAGAGAGAACAGATCTGCTTTGACAGCTGTACATCACTGTCATGTGTTTGAAGAGTTGACCTTGCACAACCAGAATCCATAAACTGATGCACAGAGGAGCCCTTTAGTGGCCTTAAAAATCAAACTGAGCTCAAGGAGGACCCCCTCTCTCCCCCTCTCTGCTTTCAGCTGGCCGGCTGAGCTGCAAATATAGCCTCATTAGGCGACTGAGCTCAGCCAAGATGCCACGAAAGAGATCTCATGATGGACAATAGAGCAACTGAAAGCTCAGGCCCGGGGACATTTGCCCTCAGGACACAAAGCGGCATCACCTCAGGAGCCGGTCCAGCTGGGCAGTCAGAGTTCGAGGACGAGCGAGGCTTCCCCTCGCATCGACCTGTTTTCTTACTACATCTGTGGGCTTAAATGACCTGACAGCACTGGATGCATTTGCTGCCTGGCACATAAGCGATCTGAAAACGCTGAGCTATTTCTGCTGATGTTAATTTGCTCTGTGTTAGAGCCGCGGTTCACAGCTCGGTCAGCCTTCCCTGATACTATATTCCCGTTTGTTTCAGTAAAGGTTCTCCCGTCACATCACATTTAGGTCGAGATGCCTGTGAACTGTGAATGCACCGCGCGCAGGGACCCGGCCACGCTGAGGCTCCTGGGTCCTAGAGCCTGCCTGTTTCACTGATGATCTCCCCATGCTGCGGGGGGTGTTGACAATTTCTAGGTTTTTATCTGCAGGAGGAGGGAAGTAGAAATAATTGCAGCATTATTTTTGTAGAAAAAAATTATTTCCTTTTAAGAGCATTACATCAAATTTAAAGCAATCATCCTTAGCATTCCAGTTGACTAAGTAGTCCAAAAAGGTTTAAATTTTTTAACAATCAATAAAATATTAACAAACTGTAGCATGTGATCAAATATATGAATATGATGTATTATTTTTGTGCATTCTTTCTTAAAGCAGCGCTTAGAAAGTGGTAATTTTATGTGTAAAGCTACTTTTAAAATGCAGTTTTCCGTTATTAATATTCTAATAAAGCATGCATAAACTCTACAAATGTTCATATGTGCAGAAAAATAAAATTCCAAATGCAATTCCTTAAAATATAAATATGCACATTTTTTAAAAAACACAACCAATGCTATATATTACATAGAGAGGGTGTAAAATGTACCTGATGTGTGCAGTTGTATCTCCTATAGGCAGCAGCAGACAGGCGTGTGTGTCCTCTAAGAAAAAATCAGCAGTGTGTCCTGTCTTTATACCGATCCCTCCTCAGTGGTCGAGCTGATCCTTTCCTTCGTTACCACTGATTTCATGAATAATTCATGACTCAATCAGAACCACAACCGAGCTCCCTAATTGCTGCTTTTTTACTGTCATCATTATTATTATGATTCCCATCTCCTGTGTGTACTGTTAAACATGAAATTAAATTAATGCGCTGGTGAGAAAAATGTTCTTCTAATAGCCCTGCATTAACCCTCTTGTTAATTTGAAAACAGATTGAGGGGAATTAAATTCAAATTTGGATGCAGTTTGCAAGAGGAAGAAAAAAAACTGCTCATTTAAGTAGTAATTTGTTTAATAGCGCCATTTATTTTCCAGCGGTGAGACTCAAATATTTCTTTTTACACCAGTCAACAGGAGAGAAAACTAACAAACTAAGGCTGAATATTGGAAAAATACCAATGATAGTCATGATGCCTTTTCTAAAGAAAAAGCCCAAATTATTTTTACCAACAGGCTTACAGCAGAGTAATTTAACCCCCCTGTAGTCCTTTTTATTTCACATCGTCTTCACTTTTAAATCAAATTGGATCCCAGTCATGCATAGAAAACTCACTCTTACAGCTGCATTACTGTGTAATTTATGTTTGTATGTGTGTGAGCATTTACACCAACCAAAGCATTTATGTGACCCTACAGTGCTTTTAAAAAGTTTTCACCCCCTTTGATGTTTTACCCTTTAAGTGAGTTTATAAATCAATCATGTTCAATATATTAGGACTGTCAAAATTGACGCGTTAATGCAGATAAATCCATCATCATGATTAATCTGAATAAAAATTTTAATGCAATTAACCTATCTACAGCGCAGAATGACTCAAAATCCCCAAAAAAACCCTCTCTGGCAATGCATTTCGGGTTACCATCGAGCATGCCACCGCGCATGCGCAAATGGGCCGTTGATCCGGTTGTGACCAACCAACTTGATATGGAAGATGGTAAACAGCATGCTGGCCCTCTTGATGGGAAATTTGAGAAAACAAACAAACAAACAAACAAGATGACTTTGTTGTTGTGTTTTAATGTACTTTTTGATGTGCTTTTTGTCATGTTGCCAAATTTAAAAGGGAGACTATGAATAGAAGTGAATATTTTTCATCAAATTGATCTGTATTGTTTCGAAATTTGATATTACCAGATGCTTACCGCGTGCCAAACATGTCTGGCCTGGCTTCATTTCTTGATTTAAAAATTTGTCCCAGTTGAATTTGTAACTACTACAAATTACTACAAAACTAATACTCCCTTCTTTCTTGAGTCTGTTTGCTTATGCAAAATGAAATGCGATTAATATAGATTAAAAATGAATGATATTTAATCATAATTTATCGAAATTAATCCACAGCAACCCTGTGATTAATCTGATTACAAATTTTTTATATAATATATATATTTTTTTTTTGACTAAACATTTTTTTAAGTTTAATGTCAAATTGAATGAAGACTTATTCAAAGTAATGCCATTTAAATTGGAAATAGATAATGTTCAATTAGTGACTGCATAAATATTCCCTCCCTTTTAAAGTGACTGACCTAAATTAACTGAGGTCCAGCCAATTGATGCTTGTAGTCTCACAGTTAATGGAATGGGGATCACCTGAGTGCAGTGAATGTGTCCCAGTTGATTATAGTATAAAGGCATCTGTGTCTGGAAGGTTCAGTCTCTGATTGATCAGTAGTCCTGGCTACCATTACATCATGAAGACAAAAGAACACTCCAAGCAATTCAGAGAAAATGTTTTTGAAAAGTATAAGTCTGGGGGCAACACAAAAAAATATCCAAAGCACTGAACATCCCCCAGAGTTCAGTTAAATTGATCATCAAAAAATGGAAGGAATATGGAACATGTATAAACCTGCCTAGATCAGACCATCAGCACAAACTGAGGTACTGTGCAGGAAGGAGACAAGTGAGAAAGGCCACAAAGACACCTATGACTACTCTTAAAGAGTTACAAGCCTCAGCAGCTGAGATGGGAGAGACTCTGCATACAAGAACTGTTGCCCAGGTTCTTCACCAGTCAAAGCTTTATGGGAGAGTGGTAAAGAGAAAGACACAGTTGAAGACTCAGATTAAATCTGGACGAGAGTTCACCACAAGGCACGTGGGAGACTCCAGGGTCAAGTGGAAGAAAGTTCTTTGGTCTGATGGGACCATAATGGTGCTTGTTGGCCATCGGACAGGACGCCAAACACTGCACATCACCATAAACACACCATCCCCACAATGCCCAGACCTCAATCCAATAGAGAATTTATACCTTGACTTGAAAAGGCTGTTCACGCCTGACCCCTGTGCAGCCTGACAGAGGTTGAGCAGTTTTGCAAAGAAGAAGGGAGTAAAATTGGAGTAAAAGAATGGAGTAGTGCAAGCCTCTAAAATTACAGTGTCCAGACATGTAAGCCTGATTGAGGCCTATCCATACAGCCAAAGGTGCATCTACTAAATACTGACTTGAAGGGGGTTGAATACTTATACAGTCATTAAATTTAGCTGACATGTTTTTATTTGATAACATCCAAAGGGGTGAATATCTTTTGTAGGCACAGCACATTGCAGGGGTTAAACTGAGGACATGTATTGAGGCAGTGTAATTTGGTTGCATTATTTCATAACAAAGAGATTTTCCGGGTTTTCTTTCTTCAAGGTTTCTCTTCATCTCCACTGTGAGAGGTCTGAATGGAGGTCACTGTTGTCGAGATAGAAGAACTAACAAGTTACATTTAAAATTGATGCAACAACTACGCTCACGCTAAAAGCTCACTAGTTTACTAGCTTTTCCTTCTGTGTGCAGTTACCATAAGAATAAGCTGCAGGAATCTGTTGTGTTACAGGTATGCTACAAGGATCTTATTTTTCATTAATGCTTTCACTTTAAATAAACCAACAGTCCTGAATTATTTCAGCCTCAACTAAATGCAAAAATTCACCTAAAGCTAAGACTTACGTAGTCTGTTCTAAGAGGTAATAAACAATGATCAGATTGTAGCTTAAAAATAACATGAAAACATCACAAAGAATTTGACAATTTGTGGTTGATTTTATTGATTAAATGTAACAGTCAGTCGGCTGATGTTGCTTCTTGTCATTATGGCAGCCATCTCCCGCCGGATGTCACATGGATGTCCGGACTGCTCCAGTCTGAACGGAGTAATGGCTACTTTGCATAACCTCTTCACATTAGAGCTGAAGTCTAAGATATATATGTACAGGTCTGAATAGTCCATGAATTCATCAGCCATTCCTTGCTCTGGACACAGGCTTGTACCTCTAAAGAGGATGGTTTGATCTGCAACCATTCAAGGCTAGGCCAGACTGGGCGTTGTATCCTCCAGGTATATACAGCTCTCCATTGTAGCAAAATGCTGAATGACTCCTGCGCCCCTTAGGTAGTGGCTGTAGTGACGGCATGCTCAGCCAACGGTTGGTCTCTGTGTTGATTACTTTGATTTAGTAGTAGTTCTCGTTGTTTGAGTGGAAGGGACCAAAGCAGTCTGCTCAACCTCCAAACATCTTTGTACCTATGATGGCTAAGTGGAAGTCTCTCCAGCATACAGGGTATCCCCTGGCATTAATTAATGACCAAACCATGGTGGGGTCCAGCTTTTGGATGTCACTGGACAAGCAGTCAGCCAGCTTCTCCCATGAACATACACTGTATTGCCAAAAGTATTCACTCACCCATCCAAATAATTGAAATCAGGTGTATCGATCACTTCCATGGCCACAGGTGTATAAAATCAAGCACCTAGGCATGCAGACTGTTTCTACAAAGATTTGTGAAAGAATGGGTCGCTCTCAGGAGCTCAGTGAATTCCAGGATGGTACTGTGATAGGATGCCACCCGTGCAACAAGTCCAGTCATGAAATTTCCTCGCTCCTAAATATTCCACAGTCAACTGTCAGTGGCATTATAACAAAGTTGAAGTGATTGGGAATGACCGCAACTCAGCCATGAACTGGTAGGCCACATAAAATGACAGAGTGGGGTCAGTGGATGCTGAGGCGCAAAGTGTGCAAAGGTCGCCAACTTTCTGCAGAGTCAATCGCTACAGACCTCCAAACTTCATGTGGCCTTCAGATTAGCTCGAAAACAGTGCGTAGAGAGCTTCATGGAATAGGTTTCCATGGCCGAGCAGCTGCATCCAAGCCATACATCACCAAGTGCAATGCAAAGCATCGGATGCAGTGGTGTAAAGCACACCGCCACTGGCTTCTAGAGCAGTGGAGACGCACTCTCTGCAGTGACGAATTGCGCTTCTCCGTCTGGCAATCTGATGGACAAGTCTGAGTTTGGTGGTTGCCAGGAGAACGGTACTTGTCTGACTGCATTGTGCCAAGTGTAAAGTTTGGTGGAGGAGGGTTTATGGTGTGGGGTTGTTTTTCAGGAGCTGGGCTTGGCCCCTTAGTTCCAGTGAAAGGAACTCTGAATGCTTCAGCATACCAAGAGATTTTGGACAATTTCATGCTCCCAACTTTGTGGGAACAGTTAGGGGATGGCCCCTTCCTGTTCCAACATGACTGTGCACCAGTGCACAAAGCAAGGTCCATAAAGACATGGATGAGAGAGTTTGGTGTGGATGAACTTGACTGGCCTGCACAGCAGAGTCCTGACCTCAACCTGGTCGAACACCTTTGGGATGAATTAGAGCGGAGACTGAGAGCCAGGCCTTCTCGTCAACATCAGTGTGTGACCTCACAAATGCGCTTCTAAAAGAATGGTCAAAAATTCTCCTAAACACACTCCTAAACCTTGTGGAGAGCCTTCCCAGAAGAGTTGAAGCTGTTATAGCTGCAAAGGGTGGATGGACGTCATATTTAACCCTATGGATTAAGAATGAGATGTCACTTAAGTCCATATGTGAGTCAAGGCCAACGAGCGAATACTTTTGGCAATACATTTTCAAAAGATATAAATATAATATATCTTTCAAAAATGTCTCAATTTTTGTAGTTGTAACAGGACATGTCTTGTCATGGTGGCTGCCATGAGAGAACCACCATGACAACACCTGACATGTTTACAGTTGCAATGAAGATGCTGGATGTTACGTCAAAGACTGCTACATATGGAAATGTGAGCTGCTACTGATAGCTGCCGTTCTGTTGCTGTATCTCATTCATGTTCTGTGCTGCCTTGTTGAGAAAGACAATGACTATTCTCTGCCATCAGATATGTTTACTGTCGCCACAGGCAGATTTACACATGTGCCATATTCTTTCCATTTCTTGATGATGGATTTAACTCAACTCTGGGGGATGTTCAGTGTCTTGGAATTTTTTGTATTAATCCCCTGACTTATACTTTTCAGTAACTTTTTCTGAGTTGCTCAGGGTGTTCTTTTGTCTTCATGTTGTAATGGTAGCTAGGAATACTGATCAACCGGTGACTGGAATTATATTGATCCATGATTGATTTATCCAACCAAGGGGGTGAATGCTTTTTATAAGCATTGTACAGTTCACCAAGTATACTTTGTAGGGTTTATTAGATTAAAACAGCAGTTCAACTCAAGATGTGTCTCTTTAGAATAAGCCGATTCTAAAAGCTGGCTTTTTGATGTAGATGGCAAGAGCTGGTTTTGACTTCCTTTTTCTTTCTTTTCGGGAGCTGAACGACATGCTCTTAGTTCTGAGCTAAGCAAAATGATCAGGGTCTCTAAAAAGAGACAAGTGAGGCTAGACTATACCGAACCGTGCCAGACTGTACTGAACCAAACTTTCCTCAAGAGTTGGTTTTAAGCTCGATTCTGTTTTTTTTGGTGCATACATCATTGTGATGCATGTTTTGACTCTAACAGCTGGGTCTTTGCTGACTGTTTTGACACTTTGCTTTTTAAGCCTTCGTCTGACACCTACCCCGCGTCTACAGGCAATTAAAAACTCCCTGATAAGAATTTGTTTTTTTTCTTTATAGATCATAAAGAGGCATTGGTGTTAAACTTATCCTGTTTCATTACCAACAAAAAGCTCCTTACGAATTGAAGCTTTAAGTTTAATTCTACTGAAATGACTCCAGTGGTTTTTCAATGTACAGTACATAGTGGAGTCCACCTCTGGACACCTTCTCCCCCTCAAGAGCAGGTGAATAAAATATGTTCTGACTAGTCGGTAAAACACTCGTAATGGTCCAGATGTGTGAGAGCATTGCAGACAGAGACCTGCAGTGCTAGTGAAAAGCGGGTGTCACTGCTCTTCAGTTAGCGTCAAAACGCATTAAAGTACACCTGCAGCCGTGTTTAAAAACCTGTTCCCTATGTGTTTTTTTCTTCTCCATCTGTCAGGCTGCAGCAGCAGCACAGCAGCCAGTTGCCATGGTAACAGAAGCAGATGTTTGAGGGGGTTTCTCCCGTGTGGCGGGATGTGAACTATTGACCTGTGGCTTAGAAAAAAAAGAGAAATGTCAGTAATGGATATGGATTTATGAGTGTATGGGCTGCTGCTATATTGCCTCTAACGCAGCTTGGCACACCATATGCCACTGTATGCATTTTTTATGATGTGGGACGACTTACTTGCGAGGGTTGGACAATTTACTTGACTCGCAGGCTCTGGGGCTTTGCAGCAGTACACACATATACTGAAACCATAGAGTCTAAACTGCGCCTTTAACTCCTCTGTGTGTGATGACATGGGCAGCTGTGTATCTCCAGCTCTGACAAATCTCACTTTAGACAACCACTGAGAACATTTTCAACAAATCTAGTGAAATGGCCTAACCTGCTACATGTGACTCACAGAGAGAGCTTTGACAGACTACGATGCATATATGCACTAACAGCTTAGGGCAAAAAGTGAGTCACAGCCATGCTACAGTGACCACAAGGCTTATTTCAACATGCAGACTGCAGGCTTTGACACTTAATATACACAAAGACAAACGTGACCGGCTGTTTTGAATGACTGTCTCTTTGTGTTAAGGCTTAATGTTTCTGTTTTTGCAGCACAACATGGATGCACTCTGGCATGTTGCACTTGCTGGCTCCAAAGCATCGAAAAGAGCCACAAAAAATAGTCACATGTGCTCTAAAAAAACAAAAACAAAAATTGCCCCAGGCTGCACTACAAAAAGTAGATTTTTTAAAGTAAATAGTAAATTTAATTTGATTTTAAAAGCAGGAATTATTTGTTAAACTCTCTTCCTTTATTCTTTTGATATTAATACTTATCAAATTATTATAGTTGTAAGACCATCCCAGTTCCTTAAAAAGTTGGGGTGCTGTGCAACATGTGAACAAAATGGAGTGCACTGATTGGAAATCTCATAAACCCATTTTTTTATTCACAACAGAACATAAAAACAACACATCAGAGGTTGATATTGAGTCATATCACCATGTCATGTAATGTATTAGCTCAATTTGAATTTGATAGCATCAACGCATCTCAAAATGTAGGGAGGGGGCCCACAAAAGGCTTGACAAATTAGTGGAACCAATATAAAACAGCTGGAGGAGCATTTTGCAACTAATTAGGTAAAAAGGCAACAGGTCAGTGACATAATTGTGCATATAAGCAGCCCTTTAGAGAGGCAGACTCTCTCAAAAGGAAAGATTGGCTAATTTTCCCGAATCTTTAAAAAACTGCATCTCATGTCGTGTGGACTAAAGAGGAGAGGTTCCATCCATCCTGTTATCAGCACACAGTTCAAAAGCCTGCATCTCTGATGGTATGGGCTTGCACTAGTGCCTGTGGTATGGGCAGCTTACACTTTTGCAAAATAACTATTATTAGTGAAAAGTAGACAGAGGTTTTAGAGCAACACATGCTTCCATCCAGGGAAGACCTTGACTCTTTCAGCAAGACAATGCTACAATACTGCATCCCTCACAACAGCATGGCTTCAGATTCAGAAAACCGTATTGTCTGTCAAGGCAGAAAACTGCCTTAGACGTGGCTCAACATCAACTTACAGTGCAACATACAGACCAGACAAATTTTTGTGAAATGGAAAAAGTTCTCAGTTTCAACATCTGTTATGTTGTTTATCCTCTAAAATAAAAAAATAAGACTTTACAAGTTTCTGTTTACATTTTACACAGAGACCCAACTTTTTTAGAATTGGGGTTTTATTATAATTTTAAAAATAAATCAATTAATTATTTCAGAAAACAAACCGGTGGTTTTACCACAAGGTGCAAATCTTTGGTCTGATCAGGCCTTAGATTGCTGCCGTGGTTTTATGCATGCCAGTCCTGTGACTGACTGGAGAGCTCTTCATGGACTACCCTGCCTCTCGCCCAGTGATGCCAGGGATTGGATCCAACCTCAAACGGGTTGGTGGACAAAAGATGATTACTTTTCACTTTTGGAATTTCAGGGCCTCCTTTAAAAAGTAAAAATATCTAATATGGTTTTCTGTATCTTTTCGTCAGTTTTTGTGTCCTGTTGTTTACCTGTATAAAATTCCAATTGACAAACTAAAATGAGCCTGCGAGAAACAGGTGTGTCTTTCACTGCTGCATTCATGTATAAAAGTCAGAGGGCTTCATGTAGGAAATAAAAACACCCATCATCTCTTTCATCGCCCGACACTGAGCTGATTATTCCTACAACACATGAGCCCATCATGTGGAAAGAAAGGACAGGTCATGTGCCTTTTTTATTTTCAACTTTCATTGATTTGTTTTTTTAAATTCTCTGAGCTCATGTAGAAGATCAACATCCAGAGCAAGGACACAATGAAAGACAGTGATGCAGTGAGATCACCTTTACAGGATTTATTCTTTAATCATGAAGTCACTGCCTTACTACATGTGTTAGTAGCACTTTAATGCCTCTCTGTTAGTGGCCTTGTCCTGGGTTAACATCTAAATAATATAAAAAGAAAGGTACCGAATGAGATACTGTTTAAAGAAAAAATGTCTTTATCTTAATTATGTTCAGTGCCATTTAATTTGCTTTATATAATTTAAATAGAGTGCTAATATAAAAGTGTTTTTAGATAAGCTCTGTAAATCTTTATTCAGATATCCTTTTTTGGGCCATTTATCACAAAATGGTCAGACAAAAGCCTGTTGCTCTTTGGTAGTGTGCTGCAGAAAACGAGTAAAAACAAACCAGCCTCAGCACTAAGCCCCTAACATTAACACCAACACTGATAGATAAAGGAGAGACATTCACAGTGTATGATTTACTGTGCGATTAGAGTCGGGTCTGCTGGTTTTATTCATCTTTAAATAATCTCAACATTCTGATCCTGGGACACTACCATGTCTCGCTCTTCATGTCTGAACTCCTTTAACATGTCTTTCTGCTACCCACCTTTAAGTAGAAGTTTATAACCTGTCCAAGAGCATTTTTATTCATGTTCCCTCCTGTCTCTTGTTTTAAAAGAAGAAAATGCACTTGAGTGAACAGTGAGTTTCAGTCAGAGGGTCAAAGTGTAAATCTTTGCACTTGAAAAAACTAACGGCCCATGGAGGTCGGTAAAATCATGGTTCATTGTAAAGTTAAACTTTGATAACCATATTTTTTTTGAAAACTTTCACTGGAAAAGAATTGAGCAGTTTTGAAAAGAGACCAAAAAATGGGAAAAAAAAAAGTAAAATATTACAGAAAATAAACAAAAGAAGAAGAAATAGGTCAAATTGGCGACAAAGGGCAAAAATTAGCAAAAACTGCAAAAATGGGTTAAAATAGCATAAAGCAGTTGCATATATGGACATTAGGTTGCAAAAAGTGTGTGTTGGGGGGGCAAAATCGGGTTAAGGTGACAAGAAGAAGTGGCAAAAAAGGGCAAAAAGCTGTAAAAATGGACAAAAGCGTTTTGTCCATTTTTACAGCTTTTTGCCCTTGTTCAAGGTGTCATAAAATGGTTAAATGGGAAAAAAGTTAAAGAAGCAAAAAATGGCAAATTCAGTTTCAAGTTGGAAAAAGTCGAAAAACAATATCAAAAGTGTAGAAAATGGGCAATAAGTGGCAAGAATGGGCGAAAAAGCTGCAGAACTGGGGATTAAAGTGGCAAAAAGTGAAAAAAATGAGTTAAAGTGACAAAAGGAAGTCGTCAAAAAATTTGAACAAAGTAGCAAAATGGCATGAATGGGTTAAAAGTGGCCAAAAAAGGTCAAATAGCTGCAAAAATGGTCTAAAAGTTGTCAAAAAGGAAATTCAGACATGGGTGAAATGTGGCAAAATATCACAAAAATGGGCAAAGAGAAGCAGTGATGGGTTAAAAGTGGCAAAGAGGGCAAATGGGAGAAAAGTTACAAAAAGTGGTAAAAATTGCAAAAGTTGGAAAAAGAGGTTGCTTAAAGTGGCAAATAGTGTAGTAATTGGAAAGAAAATAGCTAAAAAAAAAAAAAAACAGCCAAAGGCTGCAGAATAATGTTTAAAGTGCCAAATATTGGCAAAAGTGAAAAAAAAATGGACAAAAGTGACAAAACTGGGGAATAAAGGACAAAATGGGTTGAAAGCAAATGGGCAAAAAGCTGCAAAATTGGTTAAAAGTGGCAAAAAGAAGATGCAAAGATTGACCACCAGTGGCAAAAAGTGGCCAAAAAGGGGAAAAAATAGAGTTAAATTAGAGTTTAAAGGAAATTTCTAAAAAGTGGCAGTAATGGGTGGAAAAAATGGTGATCCTTGAGTCAGACTGGACATTTGTGCAATTTTGGGAGACTTCACTGCATAGAACGACCCTTAAAGATGGACGGACAATCTGAAAACATGATTAAACACTGACCTGTATCACTGGGGCTATCTTTTAATACCACTTGCTGTAAATTTATTCTCCCATCTTCTTTTTCTCTGCTTTTTGGGGTCTTTTTATTTGTGTTTTTTTAATACTTCCTTTGGTTGCCTTATTTATTTACAACACCATAAAAAACATCTAGAAAAAAGTGCCCTAAAGTCAGCCATAGTAAAGAATTTAGGCCATCTTTTGAATGTGTTTATCTGTGGCATACTTGACCTAAGCAGGAGAAAAAAGGCCCTTCCAAGATTGACTTCATTATGCATACACAATTAATCTTTCATCTGCTCCTCACCTCCACCAAGAGCTGTGATTCCTGCTCTCAGCCGGCCCATCAAACTTTCATGAGAGTAATTGAGATAAACCTGAGGTGGAGTAACTGTTCCTGCTGAACAATCCCAGAGGAAAGGTGGAAGAAAACATTTTCAAGGTGTTGGGAAGCACCAGACAGCTCTGTGGATCAGCTTTTCCACCTATATGTGCAGCCTAGATGAGAGATTGAATGGTTTCAAGGGTGTTACCTGATAGACTAATCTATGGGTGCCTGAGGGGAGCACTAGTGTGTGTAGGGTTACATCTATTTTTTGTAAATATTGATATTTTGCAAGAAAACGTCATACAACATCTTCTTTTGTTGTTGGTGGATTAAGAAAGTAAGATGTTAAGATTAGGTAACAGAGTCTCTGGTTCTCGTTGCAACATTGTGTTAAGTTTATATCCTTGTAATTCCCTGCTTGTTGTTCGTACGATTCTTTTTTGTCAGTCTTATATAATGCAGCTCAGATAGGGGGAAACGGGAACAAGGATCTGCTGGATCAGGCTCTCCCTCTGTGCATGTGTGTGCGTGTGTCAGTACACATGATGAGGCAGTGTTGTGAACAGTAAAAGAAAATTGCATGGTTAAAAAAAGGAGCAGCATGATGCAAATACATGAAAATAAACATGACCCAGGGGTGTACATTCATGCATGCATGCATATGTGCAGCATATACATCTGCATGCACTAAATAATGAGCAAAGCACTGCAGAGAACACAGAGTACACAGTGTACAGATGGGACACATGTTCGTCACTAGAGGGCGCTTGTCTCATCTGAACTTTTGACCCCTGCTTGCGGGCATTCAGAGAATCTCTCAGCTGCGATTACGTGATCTCGCTCTGATTAATTGGGCTGATATGATGGTACACAGTGACTCTATGACCCTCCCAATGAGGACAAAGCCCCTCGTAGGACGACGACGACAAAGAGGAGAAAAAGCAAACTGAACGTGTGAAGGGATGCAAATTGACAAAGTATGAAAGAGAGGAGAAAGAGAGAAAAGAGAGATGAGAGTGTGGGAGGAGAAAAAAGAGAGGACCTGACAGGAGCAGACGGGGATGTGAGCGTTTCCTGTGATGCACTTCGACAGTCAAAGACGAGTTGATCTCACGGTGAAAATTAAAATAAACAGCTACAGATATATTGTGCTTTTGCTGCATTTCCCCCCCATTTTAGCTCTTTCCATCATATATGGATTAAATTATGGATTGAAAAGCCGACCTGGTCTTTGTTTGAAGTGAAAAAGTGAGGCACATGATCAAAAACATGTGGAAAACAATGACAAGGACTTTAAATGATCATCAAAAGCACTTAAAGTGTTCTAGAGTTGCAGAAAAAGAATAAATAGATAAAAGTGACCTTATATGAAACTTACAATGTCTGGAGATACTAAGCAACAACAGAAAGATACAATATAAAAGAAACCAACGAATCCAGCCTGTGACCCCTTCCTGCATGTCCCTCCTCAATTCTCTCATCCTTGTTTCTGATTCTGTGCACTGTCCTTCTCTACCATGAAAGGCACTAAAAGCCCAAAAATAAATCTTTAAAAAAAGTGGAAGCATTGAGGAACAACAGCAACTCAGCCATGAAGCGGAAGACCACGTGAAAAAAATCACATAACGGGGTCAATGATTCCATAGCTGAAGAGTTCTGAACTTCCACTGGCAGAAATAAAAGCACAAAAACTGTGCAGCAGGAACTTCAGTGAAGTCCAAGGAAGTCTAATGCCAAGTGTCGACTAGAGTGGAGTGAAGCTCACTGACGCTGTGGACTGTGGAGCAGTGGAAACATGTGGATTGACTAATCACACTTCTCTGTTTGGCGATTGGGAGTCTGGGTTTGGCAAATGCCAGGAGAACGTTACCGGCCTGACTGCATTGTGCTAATTGTAAAGTTTGGTGGAGGAGTGGTAATGGTATGGGGCTGTTTTCAAGGTTTAAGCTCAGCCCCTTGTCTCCAGTGAAGACCAATCTTAAAGCTTCAGCATACCACGACTTTTGGACAATGCTATGCTTCCAACTTTTTGGCAACAAGGCCCTTTTCTACTCCAACATGACTGTGCTCCAGAGCACAAAGCAAGGACTATGAAGACATGGGTTTAAATTGACTGCCCCCCACAGAGCCCTGACCTCAACCCCATCAAGCCCCCCTGTGGGATGAACTGGAACAGAGATTGTGAGCCAGGCTTTCTGATCCAACATCAGTGCTTGACCTCATAAGTGCTCTACATAATGAATGGGCACCAATTCCCACAGAAACATTTAAAAATCATGTGGAAAGCCTTCCAAGAAGAATGGAGGCTGTCGTAGCTGCCATAAGTTGCCAACTCCGTATTAAAGTCCACATATTTGAATACAGTGTCATTCAGGACCCTGATGGTGTAATGGTCAGTCAGCCACACATTGGTGTGTGTCAAATGTTCTGTTAAATTTAGGGCCTAACAAAGAGATGCCGAGTGACCTCTAGGGGATTAAAAAATGAACACTGGTTACACAGAACAAGGAAATGCATGTTGTTAGCTTCCCAAGGAGAACAAAGAAGAAAGGGGGAGCAACCATGGTACCTACTTGTTTCATCACCTGGGTAATAGTTTCTTTTTCATGATGACAAAACACTCTCGGTCAGTATACTAGCGATAGACCACAAGCAGCTAGAGATGCAAAAGAATAACAAGGATAGACCAAAATGATTCAAAATATCTGTTAAAGATACAACAAACAACAGTGTCACTTTATTAAGTGCAAAGAAAACAAAAAGAGACTAAACAACCAAAAACAGATTTCAGGTGACTTTCAAATGGAAGTTAAAAAAGAATCATAAAACAACTTTATAAGGACTTCAAGTGACCAATGAATGAGTCAGACAACAACCACAAAGACTCACAAATGGACTATTTTCTTTTTGTCTTTTTCAGTGTGGTGTTTTATACAGAGGAAAAGGTTTTGAGCCTTTAACTGGAGTCCTAACATCGTTTTTCCACATAGTCCTCCAGAGTCTCATCTTGGACTTCCTCTTTCTCTGTATTTCCCTCTCAGCTGTACACATACCCTCTCTCTCTCTCTTTCTCTCTCTCTCCCTCCTCATACTGGTCCTGGTTTTCTTCTTCAGCCTTTGGGTATCTGCCACCATGAGCTGATCAGAGAGTGCTCACTTCTGACCATAAATGTTCATCGCATCCCATTTTCTCTTCCATGCTGACCTTCAGCTGAACCCGGCCCATAGCTCCGAGGAGGCCAATGAGACAGAGAGACAAAATGTCAAAGAAAAAGACTAAATTGGAGGCAGGTTTGTATTTGGTATTATTTCCTCGACTGTCACTCTTGTCTAACATCATTAAAGTGTCTCTTCTACTTTAGGCATAATGCTGAAAAATGTGAGAGATATTAAAAAACATTTCTACAATATCCATACAGGTTCAAATCAAGGCTCTTTTTTCTTTGTGCTATTGTGCAGCTTAGAAAATATTTGTAAGGCTTGAAGGATAAAAAGTTCTCCTTTTTGCACATTTAAAAAATACAATATTTTATTTATGCCACAAGATGTCCTCTCTGCTGTCAAAGGCTCTCCACACACATGTCGATGAATAAATAAAATCTTTGAAGCATTTGAAGGTAAACGGTTATATCTGACATTTAACAATGTTTTCTAGTTCAATTGTATTCAGGAGTTTGATGAAAAATAACCTAGGTCAGGTAGGGCTATTCAAACCTACCTGGCCCTATCTGAAAAAGTCTTTCCCCCATTGTTAAATAATGAATTTTACTGTGATTGACCACATTTTTTGGAAAGCTGAGTTCAATTTAACTAGCCACATCCAGGCCTGATTACTGCTAGACCTGTTGAATCCAGAAATCCCTTAAATAGAACCTGTCTGACAAAGTAAAGTAGGCTAAAAGATCTCATACAGCAACACATCATGGCGCCATCTAAAGAAATTAAAGAACAGATTGACATCAGAAGAGGGTTTAAAGCCATATCTAAGGCTTTGGGACACCAGCAAACCACCGTGAGAGCCATTACCCACAAATGGAGAAAACTTGGAACAGAGGTGAACCTTCCCAGGAGTGGCCGGCCTACTGGAATGACTAGAAAGAGCACATCCAAGATTCATCCAGGAGGTCACAAAATAACCCAGAACATCTTTAGACCTTCAGACCTCCCTTGACTCAGTTAAGGTCAGTGTTCATGATTCAACAGTGAGAAAGAAACTGGGCACAAATGTTGACTTACAGTTGACTTAAAACATCCTGATGATCCCAAGACCAGCAAGTCCACCGCTTAGAAAATAACTAAATGGTGGTTTTAGAGTGGTCCGGTCAAAGTCTAGACTTAAATCTGATTGAGTTGCTGTGGCATGACCTTAAACAGGGTGTATATGCTGGAAACCCCTTCAGTGTGGCTGAATTAAAACAATTCTGCAAAGAAGAGAGGGACAAAACTCCTCCTTTGTAATGTGAAAGACCCATTGCAAGTTGGCACAAATGCTTGCTTGCAGTTGTTGCCGCCAAGGGTAGCACTACCAGTTATTATGGGGCACTTCCTTTTTTACATGGGACCAGGTAGGCTTGAATGTTTTTATCCCCTCAATAGATAATATCATCATTTAAGAAATGACTTTATGTTCACTCAGGTTATCTTTGTCTAACATTAAAATTTATTTGATGATCTGTGACACTAGGTGTGACACATCTGCTAAAAGAAAAAAAAGAAATCAGAAGGGCTGAATACTCTTTAATAGCGCAGTATAATCATGAAGAGTGAAGATTTTTTCAACTACAAATTTGGGGAGTATTTCAGATATTGCCTCCACAATCTTAAGATACACGCTAAAGAGATTGAAGTAAAGATTCAGTCTTTATTTAACTGTAATTGTTGAACCTCTTTTTGAGATTTAAGCCGGAGTATGCATTTCACTCCGCTCATTTAGCTTCTTTACTGTGTGCCATGCTGGATATGAATACTGTGAGCTTGATTTACAACATGCTCTGGCAGCTGCTCGCCCAGGACTCCATCAGCCAATCGTCACGTCCGCCGCCAGCCTTTCAACCAATAGGAGGACACAGGCCCTCAGGGGGTGTGTCTCATTAGCTAGATTCCAGGACCTGGCTCTGGCCCACTGGACGCACTCAGCCGGAAAGGATGCAGTCCAGAGGGGGATTCATCATCTGCAGCTTCGCCTCTCTCTCTCTCTCTCTCTCTCTCTCTCTCTCTCTGTTTCTCTTCAGGAACACAGAGAGCCGGAGAGGAAGTGAAGTGCATCAAAATACACAGAAATGCCAGAATGAAGCGTCAAATCTGAAATTTTACCATTTTTTTGTCTAAATATCTTCATTTAGCTTTAAAAACACTGACTTTCATATTAAACGCATCAGCAGTCGACTCTTCTTTTCAGCATATGTTTTCTCTCAGACATCTGGCTCCCTTTACACAGCAATAGGAACATTTTGTGCTTATCAGCCCTCCCCTGTGCTACAACTGTATTGTGTAGAGCATTTCTAATTATGATTTTGGTCACAGAATCAGTTTGTTTTTCAAAATACAGGCATGTACAGTGCATTCAGAAAGTGTTCAGACTCCTTTCACTTTTTTGTTGTCTTTCAGCCTGATGCTACTGTAAAAAAAAAAAAAAGATTTTATTCTCATTAATCTACACTCAGTATTCCATCATGACAAAGTGAAAAGTGTTTTAGAAATTTTTGGAAATTTATGAAAAGTAAAAAACTGAAAGATCACATTTACCTAAGCATTTTAGCCCTTGTAGCCCCCTGTATTGTCCCTCTGTTTTTGGCACCCACTAAATTTGCATTCTTACACATAGATTCTAATTTTGTTTTTTAGAAAAACACAGTCTTTACAGGTAATTTACCACTTCATAGTTCAGTCCAATCCATGACTGTCCAATAACTGTACGCTTGCACTATTTTGATGAAATCAACAACAGCTGATACTAAGGCTGAAGTGAAAGTGTCTGTTATGAGAACATCTGTCCCCCTTTCGACCCGAGCAGGAACATTTTGTGCTTTCTCAGCCCTCCTTTGCACAACTATTTTAGGTACAGGATCCAGAGGGCCTGTGTGGAATCATGGCCGGTTTATGTAACTGGTTGGAGTAGGCGTAATCCTGAAAGGCTAACGTTATCTAAACGTGCCCCCCTAAAGCTCAGGTGGGGAGGGGGGAAGGAGATAGGGGGGTGGGAGGTGAATCTGGTGCTCCTCATGGTCCATCAAGTTGAATATATATATCCTAAACCTCAAGGGACCAGTGGTGACCTTTTCAGCCAGGATCATGTACTTTTCTACCTGAACATCAGCACTGATGCCACCTTGGCCTTTGCTAGATACTGAGCAGTGTCATCTGCATACAGTGAAATAAATGCAAGTTTTTATTTTGTTTACCCAAATGTGCATCTTCCTAACAAAGCCCCCTTCAGTTGAAGCAACTATGACATTGTCTTTAGTTTTACCCTCAGAATTCTGGGTAGAATTAGTCAAATCCACCTGTCCAGGAATACCCAAAATAAAACTGAATGCTGTGTTGAACCACTTGGAGTACAAGCACATGCAAGGTAACTTTAGAAAGACAACACTTTTGTTTCTTCCTAAACAGTCAGGCTCACTGTAGCTGCTACTGGTATTGAGTACTACAACAAAAAAAACAAATATTTTTTCAAGGGTTGTTAACATTAACGCTTTAACGCTTGTGATTAATCTTGAAACCTTAACGCATTTAAAAAATTATAACACAATACAATCATATGACTAAGTTTGACCTCAACTTGCTCCCGTAACAAAACGTGATAAAACATTTAATAAAGCTGAATAACAGTCTGCTTACAGGAAAAAAGCTTGACCGCCATGAAAACATTCTAACACAGCATGCATAGCTTTGTAGCTCCTTTAGCTGTGTTAGCTACGTAGATAATGTAGCTAACCTCACGAAGCAGTTACACTATGTATCTGTGTTCTCTGTGTGGGTAAGTTAGCTTTAGCTATGTTTGCTAAAGCTAACAGCTGTAGATAGCAGAGCTACATAGCTAACATTGCTAAAGTTAAGCTCACAAACTAGCAATGTAGACTAAGTAGGTATGCCATCTATGTAGATAGATCTACATAGAGAAGTGTTTTGAATAGTGAAGGCAACTTTTCTTATTGGTATGAATTGAATGATCGAGAATGCATCATAAAAATCCCTTGTTTAGTTCTGGTAGTAAATAATTACAGCTTATAAACTGCGTATTAAAGGTTTCGTCCAAGGTAGATAAAGGAAATGGCAAAGTTAAATAAATATATAATATTAATTTGCATTACAATGACTCATCTTTATAGCAGTGAACAAAAAAATTAAGGGTTTCAAGACAAATTCAATTCTGATTTTTCAAAAGACTGACTTCTAGGTATTCTTTCCTCTTTTTTTCCATAATGAAACTCATTGTCATGTCTGCCACCATCCAAACGCACAATCAGAATATGATTTATCATAAAATAGCTTCAGACTGCCATGCTAATTACCTTGAGTCAGAAATAAACCTGGAGTATTAAAGCCACTTGAATATTAATGGAGGTGTTAAAGCGGATTCACATTTATTTCCCTCCTGGGTCAAGTACTGAAAAGAAAAACATTGATGGAAAGACCATTATTCAAATGAGAGTGCAGAGACCTTAATAGAAATCAGCCCAGCCATTAACTTGTGTTTTAACACAGCCCAGTAATTTTGTTTCCAGCATTTGTAGATGTGATTGACTGTGATGTTCCTGTCTATTGTAGAGCATGTAAATGTGGCCACGTCCATATTTTACCAAAAAGCCTCATTCAGGGCCTTAAAAGGTTCCAAATAAAGAAAAATTAGGGTTACCATGTTGCCTTAATCTGAACTAATGCCAGCTAAAAACTAGAATGAGTGCCCAGGAGTGGTTTCATCATTCGCTGTTTGCACCATTCAGTGTGGCAGTGTTGATACAGAGCAGGAATTCTCCTTTGACCTCAGATATTGTGATTGTTTTTGTTCTTGATTGGTCTTGAATGAGAAGGGGGAAGTTTACAAATACACATTTAGTATGGTTATACTTTTAGGTACACAAGTTTCTTACAGTGGTCTCAATAACATCTGGTCATTTCTTGTTTTTACACTCTATTGTAGCTATATTTCCAGATTAGATGAAATATTTAAACACATTCTTGTCTGATAAAGGATTCTAGCTGCTGGACAGTCCTGGGTCTTCTTTGCCAAAATTTTGCTTTTATGATGCTCCAGATGTTTTCAGTTGCCAAAAGATCTGGACTGCAGGCAGGCCAGTTCAACACCCGGACTCTTCTATGGTGAAACCATGCTGTTGTGGTGGAGGCAGTATGTCATTTAGCATTGTCTTGCTGAAATAGTCAAGGCCTTCTCTGAAAGAGATGTTGTCTTGATGGGAGCTCATGTTGCTCTAAAACCTCTATATAACTTTCAGCATTGATAGAGCCTTTCCATATGTTTAAGCTGCCTACGCCATAGGCACTAATGCAACCCCATACCATCAGAGATGCAGGCTTTTGAACTGTGCATTGATAACATGCTGGATGGTTCCTCTCCTGTTTAGTCCACAGGACACACGTTTTGATTTATCTAACCACGTAACAGTTTTCCATTTAGCCCCAGTACATTTTAAATGAGCTTTAAGCTGCAGAAGATACCGGTATTTCTGGATCCTGTTCACACGCAGCTTCTTCTTTGCATGATTCAGCTTTAACTTGGATGTTGCCCAACAATGGTATTTGAAAATGTTTCTGAGCCCATGCAGTTATTTCCAGAACAGAATTATGCCTGCTTTAATGCAGTGTTAATTTCGTTGACTAAAACTATGACTAAAAATGTTCATCAACAGTGTTTTTTCCCATGACAAAAACTAGACTAAAACTAAAAAAATAGATCTGGGATGACTAAACTGCTAAAAAGTAAGTTTAGTTTTCGTATGGATGACTAAAACTAGACTAAAATGTAACATAGTTTTTGTCGGACATTCAAAATCCATGATACTTCTCTACTGTGGGTAAATCTGTCAAAAAACAGTGCAGCTGTAGCTTTTCTACCTCTCAGCTGTAGAAAGTAGGGACCCCAGGTTTAGCAGAGTACATAGAGCACACTACCATGACTTGGTACCAGATTTAGGCAAGAAATTAAATGCTTGGGCTAAAAGTAAAGACTGAAATATGAGGACTTTTTATGAACTAAAACTAGACTAAAATGTTTTTGATTTTTGTCGACTTAAACTAGACTAAAATTAAAAAGGGTGGAAATGACTAGAATGTGACTAAAACTAAAGACATCTAAAGACTAAGACTAAAATTAAAAATAGCTGCCAAATTTAACACCGCTTTAATGCAGTGTTTAGACAGTTTTTTCGTAGATTGGTGAACACATTCCCATCTTTACTTCTGAGATACTCTGCCTCCTTTTATACCCAGTCATGTTACTGACCTGTTGTCAATTAATCTAATTAACTGCAAAAATGCTCCTCCAGCTGTTTTTCATTAATACCACTTACTTTTCCAGCCTTTTGTTGCCCCGTTCCTAATTTTTTGAGATGTATTGCTGCCAACATTGTTTATGAAATGGTAAAATTTTTCAGTGTACATCTAATATGTTGTGTATGTTTTTTTTTTAAATAAAACATGGGTTTATGGTATCTACAAATCATTGCATTTGTTTTTTGTTTTTTTTTACAGAGCATCCAACAATTTCGGAGTTAAGGTTGCAGAAATATCTAGTGGCACTCCATCGAAGACAGCTGATGACATATCAGGAACTTGAAAGGTCGTCCATTTTTCTATGAAAAAGAGTTCACTCTACCCTTTGAAACTCTTTTCCTATGGTCAAAGTACTCAAAATGTAGGGGGAAAATTAAGGAGGCTTATTAGCACTTGTTGAGCTAACAATTTTACATTTAAACTCTGTAAGACGTATTATTATTATTAATTAAGGTAATGTGTCATGTTGCTAAGCTAATCCTAGCCATAGTTTATCAATAAGACACAAGTAGCGATATTCTCATACAACTTTTCAAACTATAATCACTGCAGTAAAAAGGTCCATTAATCCATCCATCCATCACTGTGCAGCATGCATTTTCATAGCTTGCTCTAAAGTTTTTTTGTCCTTCAGTGTTTACTAGTTAAAATCTAAAACAGCCTAAACCCCTGAAAAATAAACCACTAACTACCATCTTTGAAGTTTGCAGAAAAACATCACGCAGCTCTGTAATTAATCCAGACTTATAATCAATAGATCAAGTAAAACTAGATATGTGATCAGCAGTCTAAGGATTTAAAGTGGTAAAAAGCCTACTAATGAGTTTTATTTTGGTGTATTTGTTTGATACCTGACATCTTTATAACATTATGCTAAAATGTCTCAAAATTATGTCTTGAATCGACTGCAATTTGGCACCTTTTCCCTCTAATTTCTCCCCAGACGCTTTGAAAACAGTCCCACCCTGCAGAGATGATCAAAGGAGCAGGGATCCATCTTGACACAACACCCTCTCATCTCGTCTCTGAAGGCGGCTCGCACTGAAAGGACAGATTAAAAAAACATTGCTGCCATGTTAGATACCGACCAGCACTCACACTCCATAATTTTTAGCCTGATGATTGCACACAAGTGTTTTTGGCTGTTGCATCTGGCTCCGAGGATGATGGGAGTTGTTGTATGTATCCACCCGCATTTTCCTGGCTGTCAAAAATTGCATTCTGAGAAAGCCGTACTCCTCTCATCAAGAGTCATAATTTACTTGTCAAAGCAGGAGTCCTCTCAGCATGCGGGAGGCTCCCTGGGGTTATAATTGCGAGACGGTTTTGGTTCTCCTGAAATGCCTCCAGTCAAGATGGAGCACAGGCCTGCTAGTCAGCCTTTGTGTACTCTTCCTTTTAAAAGTAGCCATTTACACAGAAAATTGTAAAAGCACGGGTAGAAAAAACATTTGACTAGCTTCACCATACTTTCACCA
This sequence comes from Cheilinus undulatus, assembly GCF_018320785.1. NCBI lineage: Eukaryota > Metazoa > Chordata > Actinopteri > Labriformes > Labridae > Cheilinus > Cheilinus undulatus. Next base: position 23,994,649 of record NC_054886.1, read on the forward strand.
TCAACTCCTTGTCATGAAGGACTCTGAACACTGATTACTTTGGTGCTGGGAGAGTAATCTCTACTCTGACACAAGGTCCCCATCTTGTGGAGAGAGGATGAAAATCTTGTGAAAGCTTACAGTGCAGGTCAACTAAGGTTTGCTTTCAAATCAGCCTGGATTTTTAGCTCATTTTGAATTTTGTAAAGCCTTTTAAAGCAATGAATTAGTAATGAAGATTTACATGAATCATTAAATGAGCAGCATGTTAAATTAAGAGGTGGGAAGAAACATTTTGCTAAGCAGGCCTATGATATAGCTTCTATTCCCATCTGCTTTACTCCACTAAGTTTCAGTTAAATGTTACAGCAAGGGTTCCCAAACTTTAACAGGCCAAGTACCCTTGTTAAGTATGATGGGGATCAATTGGACCCTCCTTTTGAAGAATTTCTTAAATTCATCATGATGGCAAGTATTGAAAAATTAAACATACATATTTAAATATTTACTTTTTATTGATTTTTAATAATCAATTATTTCATCCATTGTCTTTTTATAAAAAGCATTTTTTTTTTACTTCTTTTAGGTAGTACAACAACTTTCTGATATAGATCTTTTGCATGAAATTTCACACAATTTGACCCATTGATCCCATTCCTTCCCGGATGGGAAAAGGGACATGCTACTTACTGGAAACCAGTGCTGAATGAATAAAGACATTATGACTGCATGCAGTACATCTCAGATGCCCCCTCTCGCAGAGAGACATTGTCTCTGTCAGAACCAAAGTTCAAATAGTTTTACTGCCAGTTTGTTGCTTTATGTTATTTTTTATTTTGCAAAAATGCTTCTTTTTAGTTTGGTTTTCATTAGTTTTAGTTTTAATATTTTCAGCAATACAGGATAATTGTCAGGGATGAGACCCAAAAGGGTCATAAAAATAAATTATCATACAATTAATACACCCTAACCCTAACAGGCTACTCTTCACTTGTCATTTTATGTATTCAAATTTAATATTCAACCACAACTCAAGACCTAAAATCAACCATTTTGTGACGTCTTCTCAGCATGCAACTGTAAAGGACTAAAACTAAACTAGTTTTTGTGCCTGATTTTATTTTTTTGTATGATATGTATGATAGTAGCTAGTTTTCCCCCTTTTTTTAGTCATTGAGTAGTTTTGACCAACTATAATAACCTTGGTCAGAACAGAGGTTTTATAATTTTCCAGTACAACATATTTACAATTTTAGATTTATTTTAGAATTCGAACTTATTCATTAACAAAGTCTGGAAGTTACATTAGTGAAATAACCACATCGTAAACATGACAGACTAAACAACATTTCATAGATAAAACTAAGGAAAAGGTCAGAGGTCTAACGTGGGATTTAATTATGTCTGTTTTTGATGTAGGTACATGCACAACGTTCACCATATTTTTGTCAACTTTAGCTAATATAGCTAAGCTAGCCATTTAGTTAAAGTTACTATGTAAGCCAGTGTAGCTAAGTTAGCTTTAGCAACATGAGCTCTAGCAAATGTAGCTACAGCTAATGTAGATATTTAAGCTATGTAGATAAGTAGCTAATGTTAGCTTTGTTAGTATGTATATCCATGAGCTCCTTGAGCTTTAGATTCATCTATGTTAGCTATGTAGCTTATGCAGCTACATAAGCTATGTTTGCTATGTTAGTGTTTTTTATATGGAGGACAAGCTTTTCCTGTAAGCAGACTATTTACTCTGTTCGATTAAAAGTTTTGGAATTTGGTGTAACAGGTCAGGTTTTTAACTTTTTACTTTGGTATCCAAACCCAAAACAAAGTGTTACTGTTTATTTCTGTTTCGTTGCCTACAGATGTGGCGTCTCACGGCAACGGTTTGCCGTGAGACGGCATCTGAAAGCTACGGTCTGCAGACGGACCCCTCTCAAAAAAAAAAAAAAAAAAAAAAAAAATACTGTTGACCACAGAGTCCCTGCGGTAATCTTTGTACCGAATACTTGCACTTAGAAAGCTTGTTTTGTCAGTGTTTGATACCTGCAAACTCATTTATGAAGTATAAACCAGCGTTTTCCATGGCAGCATCGTATTTGTAACAAGCACTGTATGGGATACTGCTAGCTAACACCAGTGTTACTGTTAACATGACCCTGAGATGTTGAACTAAAAAATCATTTTCACTTCTCACACTGTAAGTGTTTTGCAATGAATAGAAATACAAATGCATTGGATTCAGTGTGCAAGCTGTCTTTCTGTAAAAGAGGTTTATGGGTTTACACATCTGGAAAAATACAAATTCCCATTTAAATCATCATAAAGCCCCTTAAATATTTTTTTATAAGCCTGTGTATGTAGCCCAAGCCTCAGCAATTAAATTTGTAAAAGTTTTAACCTCCACTCTTTAAAGAGTTTTGTATTTTCTGCCCTTTAAGTGTATCTGTGTAGATTTGACTTGTGGACCTTTGAGCAACGTAGAGGCCACTTTACTTAAATTCGTACAAACATTAACTTTCACATTGGTTATCAATACTTAGACTGGTGACATTTAAGATCTGCAGTGATATTCAGATTTAATCTTATAACTCCTCAGATTAACTTGCAAATCTCTGAACAAAGTGTAAGCCATTGCACTTAAATTCGTACGTACTTTTCCTTTCGATACGTGAGACAGGTGGAGTATAAAAGATCTGCAGACGTGTAAAATTAATATGAACTTAAAACCATCATATTAATTCACTAACAATACTTTGATTAATTTAGAATACACTGGTGAAAATAATTTATTATCTTTAAAGCACAATGGACAGAATATCATGGATTTTGAATGTCTTTTGAAAAAAGGAAGTCGATAAACATTTTCAGTGATATTTTTAGTCAATGAAATTAACACTTCAAGTTAAAACAGAAGTCAAGGCCCTTTGAATTTCAAACCTATTTGATCATTTGGCAGCCTCACATATTTATCTCGGGATCCTCTAAAAAGAGCCAGAGCCTAAAATTAATAAGCACTTCAACCTTGATAAATAAGTACTTCAACTGACAATAAACAAAGAAGCTGAATAATTCTTCAATTAAACAGAGCCAAAACCACTTGTAGATCTTTCTCCTCTAAATATGTCTTAAATTGTTAAATTTAACTTGTGAATGACCCTCCAGACGGACCCCATGTACCTAAATTCAAACATGTAAGTCACAGAGATCTAGCACTTTGACATAGTCAGAATAATTCTTTGATTAGTGACAAGGTTTATTCGTACATATTTACATTTACAAAATGAAAACCACTGTCATAGTCACATGTCTACACCTCAAGTTTCTCCCTGCTGTTAACACTGACAATATCTTCAATTTTCTTAAACAATCCCTCAATCATTTGGTTGCTTCTCCTGCTGGTAATCATGTGATACCTCCCCCCACATCTCTCTACAAGCTTTTTCAGTTCACCGTTTCTCAGGATGTGCTGCTCTATGCTCTCCCCTAAAGATTCCCCCCATGTGAACAGAACCATCGTACGCTGCCAGATTTCCTCTCCCACCAAAGCCATGTGCTCTTCCACTGCTGTCTTGTATTTCGTTGTGCACGTCAAGAAGGCCGGCATTAGCAGAATGATGACGTGAGGTCCTGGGTGACACCAGAAGACGCTGTCAAGAATGTTTTTCCTTTGAACTGAGTCTGTTGGTTGTGATCCGTCGCGCCACTTTAGATGTAGTGGTTCTACGACAGCAAGGTGACGTCCAGCTATCTGACCTTCCCAAGATCTGAAGGTAGGTCCGTCCAGTTTTGGCTTCTCCCCACACAGGATGCTGACTCCGGATGGGAAGCGAGGGGACCAGGACTCTCCTAACACCAACACCCTCATACCCACCCCAGGAGATGCTTTGTTGTTTGATAAAAACTGGTAATCACTAATGACCTCTGCCCTTTCCAGGCTGTCTTTGCCTTTATTCTTCCATGTCTTCAATTCTTTCCCCCTTATCTCTTCCTTTTCCTTCGCTGTGTCTAAATCTTTCAGGGGTTCAAGGTGACAGTTATTGCTTTTTGCAGATGATGCTGCAGTTTTCATCCTCTGATCCTCCCTATCTTTCATGTTTTCGCCCCCTCCTCTTCCCTTTTCTTTACTGACCTCTCCATACACTGAAAGCAACTTCTCTGAGCTCTCAACGGCTTCTAGTCCATTCTCTAAATCTCTTTTGTTCAACATGTCTTCTCGTTCTTTAAGATTCTCTTCCCATTTGGTCAGTTTTTCAAATGAAGCCTTCAGATTTCTCTCCTTGTTGTGGAGTTCTTCCTTCAGGAAAGCCAAGTCTCTCCCCATCTCATCCAGCTGTTGTGTGGTCGAGGTCACATGCTCGTTTTGCATGTGCAACTCAGACTTCCAGTTGAGCAACTCCTGCTCCTCATTTTTTAAGTAGTACTCCCTATCTTTCAGCTCTTTCCCATGATCTTTCAGTCCTTTTACCTTCTTCTGAAGATCTTGACCGTGAGTACTTAACTCTCTCTGTTTGCCTTCCAGAGCTCTGAGGAGGCTGTCTAGCTCCTTGTACTTGTTCTCGATAGTTTGCGCCTTCATGTTTGTGAGTTTCTCATTGTCTTCTTGGGCCCTCTGTTGCTTTTCTAGATTTGTCTTCTGTTCAAAGAGTTCTTGCTCCTTGCACTCCAAATTTCCAAGTCGTTCAAGAAGCTTTCTCTCTTTTGCATTGAGTTCTTGACCTCTTTTGATAAGCTCCTCTTCGTTTCGATTCAGAACTTGCTCTCTTTCTCCGACATCTTTCTCTCTTTGCAAGATCTTCTCTTCAATCTCAGTATTCTTCAATCTTTGCATCTCGATTGATTGCTTCAGTCTCCTTTCTGCCTCATCCATCTTGACTTGTAGTTCTTCTCCTCTTTTGGTAAGCTCCTCTTGGTTTCGAATCAGAACTTGCTCTCTTTCTCCGACATCTTTTTCTCTTTGCCAGATCTTCTCATCAATCTCGTCATTCTTCAATCTTTGCATCTCGATTGATTGCTTCAGTCTCCTTTCTGCCTCATCCATCTTGACTCGTAGTTCATTGTTTGCTTCTTTCAACTCCCTGACCTCTACATCTCTCACTTTAAGAATGCTTTCAATTTCATCTTCTCTGTTCTTAACATGTTCATACTCCTTGAGATGCTTTCGAACTTCCTCTTCATTCTCCTTCTTTAGCTCCTCACACTTTAATTTTAGATTGTCTGTCTCTTTTCTCATCTTTTCATTTTGCTTCTGTAGCTCTTCAACTTCCCTCCGGCTCTCCTCGAATTTCTCTGTGACTTTCAAAACTCTTTGCCGACTCTCTTCCTCCAGACGACTCATAGCACCATCTTTCTCCTTCGTAATGGCTTCTACGCTCTCGTTCCTCAGTGCGATCTCCTTTTCGTACTCTTGAATCATGCTCGTCATCTCTTTCTCCATCTTGTTCGTCAGCTCCTTCAGCTCCGACTTTGTTTGCTCAATTGTTAGCCTCAGTTGGACAATCTCTTTCTCGTTGTCTTGATCGCTCTGCCTGAGTTGGTCGAGTTCTTTGTCTTTCTCTTTGAGTTTCTCAGTCATCTCAGAATTCTTTTTAATTTCTTCTTCTTGTGTCTCCATCAAACTTGCCGTTTGGCTTTCATTACTTTCTTTCATGTCGTTGATTTCTTTCAAATAGTTTGCACATGTCTTTTCGATCTCTCTGTCTTTCTCTGAGAGAAGACGTTGCACTTGTGTTACCTCTGTGGTTTTTGTCTCGATGATTTCCAGCAATCTATTCGTCTCTTTTTGTCCTTCCTCTTCCTTCTTCTTCTGCCCTTCCCTCCATCTTGTTTCCCTTAGGTCTGCCTGTTGTTTAAGACTTTCAATTTCACTTTCCTTTTCTTGAACTTTCCTCTCCATGTCATTCAAAAGCTGCCGTCTCATCTCTTCCATCTCTTGTTCTCTATCTTGCAGTCGTTTTTCTGCCTCTCTCTTTTGATTTAGAATAATCTCTCCTCTCTCTTCTTCTTTTCTTTGCAGGATTTCATCAATATCCTTCATGTGTTGTTTCAAATTTTCCACCATTCTTTCTTTTTCTTCTACTTTCTGCTCCATCTGCTTTTTGTAACTCAAATGATCTCTTTCTTTTTCCTCAATCGTCTGATGCAGTTGCTTCTCTAGCTCTTCAAACTGATCTTTCATTACTTCTACTTCTTTCTGTCTTTCCTGTAATTTTTGCTCCATTTCTTTCTTTTCTTTTAAATGATTGATTTCTTTCTCCTCCTTTTGTAGCAGCTTTTCTTCCATCTCTCTAACATTCACTTTGAGTGTCTCTATCTCACTCTCTTTTTCATCAACTCTCCTCTCCATCTCTTTCTCAAGGTTCCTTGCAATCTTTTCTTTCTCTTTCTCACTTTCTTGCTTTATAGCCTTAATTTCTTCATCGTGTTGTTTCAACTCTTCTTCCTGCCTATCCTTTTCCTGTATCTTCTCCAAAATGTATTTTTCTTTCTCCTTTTCAATTTCTAGCCCTTTTTCTTTTATCTCTGCAGCAAACTTTAACTCTAAATCCCTCATCTCTATTTGCTTTTCTTGCTTCTGTTTCTCAATCTCTTCTGCAAACTGCTCTTTCAGCTCTTTAATCTCTCTTAGTCTTTCTTCTTCCATGTTTCTTATTTGATCGATGTGCTCTTTTTGGACCTTTTCAACAACTTCCATCTTTTCTTTCACTATTTTGTCAAAATTTTCCTTGTGTTCAGCTTCCTTGGCCTCCATTTGTCTTTGCATTTCATTTATTTTTCTTGCCACTTCATCTTGATGCTGCACTTTAAGAACGTCTATGTCTCTGTCTTTCTCTTGCACCTTTTCTGCAACATCTTTCTCGTAATTGAGAAGGATCATTTCCTTCTCTTTTTCATTTTCCTTTGTTTTTTCCTCTATTTGGTTGAGATACTTTTGTTCCATCTCTGCTATCTCTCTCTCTTTTTCTTGTGTCATCTCCCTTATTTCTTTTTCATGTTTCTTTTTGACTCTTTCTGCATTTTCAGCATTGTCTTTCAGCTTTCTGTCATTTTCCTCTCGCTGTTCAACTTTGATTTTGTCCAACCGTTGCCGTAGTTCTTCTATCTCCTCTTGTTGTTGCAGATTTAAAGCCTTAATCTGCTCTTCTTTCTCATGCATCTCGTTCTCATGTTGCTGTTTCATCTCTTTAATTTTCATCTGCATAGTTCTTTCATATTCTGCTTCACCGTCAAGGAACTTCTTCTTCAGTTCTTCCTGCTCTTTGTCTTTTTCCAGCAGCTTAATGTTCATCTCTGATTTCAGTTTTTCATCCTGCTCTGCCATCTCCTTGCTTTTTTCTTGTGCTTTTCTCTCCAAAACCTCCTCAAACTGCCTTTTACTCTTGTCCATTTCTGCTCTTAAACACTCAACTTTTCCCATCCACTCTTCTTGCTCTTTCTCCCGCAGCTCTTCCAGTTTCTTCATCTGACTCATCCACTCTTGTTTTTTTGCGTTAATGCTTCTCTCCATTTGGGTTTTCTCGTGTTCGCTTTCGACAGCAGCACATTCAAGATTGAGCAGCTTTATTTGCTGCTCTTCTAGTCTTTCTTGCAGCTCTTCAATTTCTCTTTCTTTTAGTTCTAGGTTCAGCAGCCCCTTGTCTCTTTCTTTCCTGCTTTGGTTTAGAGCTGCACGGATTCTTTCATTCTCTATACTCAGATCCTGGATTTCCCTTTCCTTATCCTCCGTAAGCCATCGCATCCTTTCCTCTAGATCCACGATATCGCTCCGTCTTGCACCAACCCTCCTGTCATCCTCCTCCTCTTCTTCCTCCTTTTGAATGTCAGCTTTCCCAGGTGATTTCACCTTCTTCTTCCGGTCAAAGATCCATCTGATGCTTTTCATCTCCCTCTCCCGCATGTTTTTCAACTCGATCTCCTGACGTTGCATTTTATCTCCCATCTCCTTCAAGCGCTGGTTGAACTTCTCATTCCTTTGCCAGCTCAGATCCCTGACCTCTTGTACTAAGCCAGAGAAAGCCTCACACCGGTTCATGGCAGCCATCTTTTCCACCTTTTGCAGGAGATCTGCCACTGTGCTAGAGCCTCCTCCTCCGCCGGCTAAGCTGCTAATGACGTGGTATCTTCTCCTGCACTTCTCCAGCAGCCACTGGAGGTCCCTGCCTCCTCCCTGGATGTGCTGCTCGATATCCACCCCTTCTCGAAGCTGATCTCCATGGGTGAACAACAATATGATGTGTCTCCATACTCCCTCCCCAAAAAGCTCCAGATGTTCTCTTACATGCCCCGCCGTCACCAAGGTATCCACCCTCAGAGTCAACAACATAGCATGAGGTCCTGGAGGACACAAAGCCACACTGTTGACGATTTCCCTCTTCACCCTCTCAGGTGTGGCCCCGGCTATTCCTCCCTCCCAGCCTGGAGTATCCACCACCGTCACCGACCGTATTGCCACCTCCGCCTGCTGACGGTTGCACTCCTCTGTCACCGCTCCTGTCTGAAAAGTGTCCATTTTGCCCAGGATGGTGTTCCCAGCAGAACTCTTCCCTGTTTCCCGCTCACCAAGGAGAACCAGCCTGACCTCTGGTAGACGTCGGGGAGCCTTGGAGAAGGACTGATGGGCGTCCAGTTCAGAGCCTTGAAGACCATCACCTGGAACAAAGAAAGGTAGGGATACTTGTGAAACTATTGAGTGGATGATGCACAGTGTAGAAGTTTTACACTTCTTTAGCTGCCAGGGCTGAAACACCAACCAAACAAGCCAGCAGTCAAATAATTATCGGTCTGTTGGCTAAATAAATTGCTATTGCTAATGTGAAACCCTACAAATAAATTTTAACCCTCTTGAAATTGATGGTAAGAAGTTCATCTTTCAGAGTAGATGTCCCAAAGTTGACACAGGTTACATACATTCTCTCAGACCAAAACAAAATTGCTGAAGAACAGGAGTGATGTGATAACTAGATGGGGTTCTAGCAGTGATATGGGCAGCAGAATTTTTGACTAATCGAAGTTTATGATGGGATTTCTGAAGATTTCGGAAGACCAAAGAGCAGAGAGTTACAATCATCAATCAAGGACGTAATATAAGGGTGAACTAAAAGAGCAGCAGAGATGGGAGTTGGGAGTGTCTCGCCCGTCTACACTTTACTTCAGCCTCAGTTTTTGTCCCAACCATGCCTAAAAGTTCGTCACAGTACTAGCTCTTATGGGCCACTGTATGAAGTATTCCTTATGATTACAGTCATATTTGGCTGAAACATTACTACACTGTCAAATATGGAAAATAGGAAAGACACCTGTGTTGTGCCAGGCTGCTTTGCACCAGGCATACCACAATGCTCAGTGTATTTATAAGCACTCAAGATGCTCTACAGATGATTTAGATTGAATAACTCACTCATTAGAGCAGCTTTGATGGTCCCTTTTTGCACCTGCTCCTCCATCTGCCTCTGTTTCTTCCTCCTCTCCCTTCCTCTCCTTTTCCCGTCTGCCTCCAGTCCCAACAGAGCTGAGTTATCCATCTCTAAATGACTGCTCCCATCCGTCTTCTTCACCACCATGTCCTCCAGCTTTCTTATCAGCTCTGTAACTTGGGTTCCATCGCCTTTGCTTCGATTATCCACAACGTGGTATCTGTTCCCGCACTTTTGGAGGAGTCCCTTCAGTGCTGTGCCACTCATGAGGATTCTTTGCTCCATGGACGCCAGTCCAAGTTCATCTCCCCTCGTGAACAGGAGCATCGTATGCTCCCAGACTCCTTTTCCTAGCGGTTCTAGGTGCTCCTCTATCTCCCTGATGTAGTCCTCTGTTACTGAAGCACATGCTCGCACGACCAGAAGCACAGCGTGAGGACCAGGAGGACAGAGCGACACACTCCTTAAAGTTTCCCTTCTCACCCAGTTGGGGGTGCTGTTGAGCGGGTAGTACCACTCCCATCCTGGAGTATCCACCACTGTGACTTTCCTCCCTGCCACATCTGCTCGCCTTTTCACACATTCCTCCGTGGGCTTCCCGCTCTCAAACCCTCCTGCTCCTCCCAGAATGGTGTTGCCAGCTGCACTTTTTCCAGTTCCTTTCCGACCCAGAAGGACCAGTCGAAGTTCTGGGAGAGCAGGTGAAGATGGGAGACTGTGTTGGGTTGGAGGATGATGAGAGTCCATGGCAGCCAGCTGGCTTTCATCTGTGATGACAGGGAGTAGAACTTCCTCAGTGCGCCGTACTGGATAATCTGAATGACACAAAACACAAAGGTGTGACTAATTCAGTCTTGGGATTTGACTTTAGACTTTGTTTTCATTTATCATATTCTCATGGTTTCCTCTCATGTCATACTCCCATCAGAAGCTACATTTCTAAAATAATGCCATGCTGCTGATTTGCAAATCTAGTTTCATCCTGATAAATTACTTATAAATGGATGAACAACTATGGGGGGTGGTAGATAGCATTTGGAGGGTCACTAGGCAACATTTCTAGATAGGACAACACAAATAAAACGCTCTCGACCCCTAATGTAAACATCAAACTCATTCAAGTTAACAAAAGTTTTCTAAGGTGTTAGGTGTTGCTATAGAGAATATAATAATTCTAAACTTATGATTATACTGGCTGGCTAATTTTGTCAAAAAAGTGGTTGAAGATTAGCATGACCTCTAAATTTTCCAGCTAACAGTTGTTTTAGACAAGAAGTAGTTTAATGGTCGTAAAAGCCAGCATCAGCATAGTTGGTACCTAACTTTATGTTGTTGGGTTTTTTATGCCCTTGTACCTCACAATTTGCTAGCTAGCAGTAGCCTAGTCTTACTTACTTTAAAGGGATACTTAAACATTTTGGCAAATTCATCCATTGCCATAATTCCTATAGTCTTAGTGATAGGTTCGTTACCTTCAGTTGTCGGTGCAAGCTGTTTTTAGATCGGCTGCTGCCGAGTTTGGACCTGCTGTGCCAACTCAATGTAAGCAGACGGTATTCCAGCTTTCCCTCATCAAGCTCATCAAATATACGGTCCAACAACTCAAAAACGCTCTCATGGACAAGTTGTGACCTGCACATTCACCACGCTATGAAATAATCATGGAACATTACGAGACAGAGATGTTTTAAAGTTAAATGCAAAGCCGGAACTACACTCCAGACATGGCTGCTGCACTGTGTCACTCCGCCCAGTGGTCTACTCAAGAAATAGTTCCGAGTATTGTAATGTTACATAATTATACGTTATTATTTCATAGGGCTTTTGGTTGTAAATTGGTTATAAATCTGTTTTTACATTGATGCTAACAGGCTAGCTTGCATTATTCTTAGCAAGGGAGTGTTAAGCTGTAAATGTAGCTGTTGATACCTCATGAATTAATATTTTTATATAAAAGTTGCTTTAGAAGGGGAGCAGGTGGCCTAGTGGTTAAAGGCGCTCCCCATGTACGTGGGCGGCCCGAGTTTGAATCCGGCCTGATGCCCCTTACCGCATGTCTCTCCCCCACTCTTGACTCTGTTTCCGCCTCCATCCACTGTCCTCCACTATCAAATAAAGGCACAAAAATGCCCAAAAATAAATCTTGAAGAAAAAAAAAAAGTTGCTTTAGAAAGGGAGTATTTAAAAGCTAACAAAGCTATTGCTATACAGATTTGGTACCTAACTTTAACTTTTATCCTTAGCCTGCCTCAAAATTTGAAAGGTAGCAGTAGCCTTCAAAAAGAAACAGTTGAATGCTAATATAGGCTATTGCTACTCAACTGTAGCATACATGTCATCAAATTAGTTTTAAAATCAATCATGCTAACTAAGAGAGTGGTTCAGTGCCTGTGTTCATTTTTTTAAACAAGGCTTTTACATTGAAGCTAACATGCTAGCTTACAGTATGCTAAAGGGGGTGATTGGAAGCATACGCTGTGAACCCAGGTGTCTCTACACAAAATTGATTTTCCAGCTAGATTTTCTAATGAGCAGTTGTCTAAGAAATAAAGTTGTTATATGGTAACAAGTTATTATTATATAGTGTTTGGTACCTACATTTTTTCAACTTTTTTCCCTCTGCCTACCTCAACATTTTCAAGCTAGCAGTGGTTTTCTAAAACACTGCAAATGTAAGCTATTGCTACAGAACTGTTACTACCAAATATGTTATCAAATTGTTCTTACTATAATCATGCTAGCTAACTGTAACCTTGGCGAGAAAATGGGTAAGCACTTAAAGTACACGTAAACCAAACTTAAGCACTAAATAAGTTATCAGTTTGTTTTTTTACATAGATGCTAATAGGCTAGCTTACAGTATTCTCAAGTATGTTATTGAGAAAGTAGAAGAATGCTCAGTAAGCTACTGTTATATATCAATTTATAATAATAATAATAACTTTATTTATATACAACCTTTAAAAACAAATGTTTGCAAAGTGCTTTAACAGGCATAGCAAAAGCAAGAATTCAGCGATTCACAAAAGCAAAGAACAAATTAGTAATAGACAGTAATAGATAGTATTCTCTGTCTAATAAACTAGACAGAGAAAAGTGCTGCTTCTCATGCTGGATTGTCTATAAACAGACTAAGGGCAGAAAATGACTTCTGCTAACTGTCATTAGATCAACAAACAGCAGCAACGATGTACATAAAATATTTCAAACAGTGCCATTAGGGGGGGCAGTGAAAGCAAAACAAACTGAGCTACAGATGTCTATTAGCATAATAAAAGGAAGGGAAGGTCATAGATGATAATGAAGGCAGTTAAAATGCTGAAAGATGAAAATATTTAGGGAAAGACAGAGTGATATTATATGACAGTAAAATCATGAATTTGTATGTAATGAGGTTTAAAATGTTGCCGATCCCTTTCTGTAAATTTTGAAAGCTAACAGCAAATTGAGTACAGAAATGGTTGAAAATTATGCTTCATAAGTGGTATAATGTAAATGGAATTACATAACTAGCAGTTTCCTTAGCAGGAAAATATTTGAATGCCAGCATGAGCCATTTTTACTCTGTTGTTGATACCAAATGGTTTCCATTTAAAGCTAGCTTGCAGCTAGCTAGCTGTGGATTACTGTTAGACAAAGGAAATGGTTTAAAATCAAAACTAACTCCTGTTACTTTACTATCCATACTTACAGAAACATAAAACATGTTATTTAATTTGCAATGTAGCAAACAGTTGTCTTAGTGAGGAAGGAGGTGAATCTGACTGTATGCTCTTATTTCCTTCAAATATGCTAGCTTACAGTTATCATAGCTATGAATTCAAGGTATTTACTTACTAATTTACTGATATCTTATAAAACTGCATTTGATTTCATTTAGTTTGATTTACCATTATTGCTTCAATGTTTCCCATAAACTTAAGTGCCTCTTTAAAATCTTATTTCAAATATAAAACAGGTAAACATAGAGTTTAAAGATCTGCCTAAACTCACCGCTGTTGGTGTTGATCACAGTCCTGCTGTTCTCATCAGTCGTGTCCATCACCTCACCGTCCACTCCTGTCCTTCCTCTTCCTCTTTCTTTGCTTCCTTTATTTGCTTCACAGGAAGTATTTCTTCAGCATCATTGTGAAAGAAATAACAACTCCCTGGTTGTAAACTGATCTAAAATAAAAACTTGTGCTGCACAGAATGAACACAGACAGCTTTGTCGCCCTGGCGTTTTACATGAGCTTCCTGTGGTTTTTCAAACGTGTTCTTGCTGATGTGAACAGGAAGTAAGGAGATGGCATGGTGGGCTTTTTTGACACAGTAACATGTTTGCAGAACATTTAGAGATGTGCTTGTGAATACGCACAGTTGTACGGATTTATTTATGTATGAAAATTAGAGTGTAGAAGACTTAAAGCATGTAAATGCATGCTCAAACATATGCAGACTTCACAATGAGAGCAGATGTGCTCTTCACTGTGAGATGCTGTCCTGTGGTAAAAGTGTGGCACGTCTGCTTCCTGTTCTCTTGCACTTACAATTTAACACTGAGCTAACAGCAAAGTGTAGTTAATTCATGACACACTGAGGTAACCCACACCAGCAGAAAGTAGCTCAAAAGAAAAGAACATCGTCTTTCATCAAGTTTACCAGCATGTAAAAATACTGATATTTTTTCTTGTCTACATTTAGTTTTGTGGGTTTCAACTTCTAGAGCAGCAGCCTGTTGCATCAGCTATGCGTAAGTTATGTCTTGAAATCTGGTGTAAAGGCCACTCTAAACCCTACACTGAAACTAGTTAACTTGTCATGTACAGTGAGCTTTAATATTCATCTGAAATAGTAGAGAGTAACATTCAAACTAGCGGAAGTATTGCCACAGATACAAAGTTTTCACTTCTCTGTAAAGTTTTTTTAATTCAGTATTTGTTGAGGTGCTGCTTCTCATGCTGGATTGTCTATGAACAGACTAAGGGCAGAAAATGACTTCTGCTAAGTGTCATTAGATCAACAAACAGCAGCAACGATGTACATAAAATATTTCAAACAGTGCCATCAGGGGGGCAGTGAAAGCATATATCCTAACCCTACAGCCAGTGTTAAATAACAATAGTGACATCAAGAGGTAAATTCATCATTCACAAGATAATTTAATGGCCCTTTTTTGTTGAAACCAGCCAGCCAGTAAAATCCTCAGCCCCTGAGAATGTTAGAAAGTTGTCAAATCTGTTGTAAGGTACATTCAAACTAGGCTACACATACACTATATGGACAAAAGTATTTGGCCACACCTGTTTATTTTTGAATTCTGGTGTTTCAATCAGAACTGTTGCCACAGGTGTATAAAATTAAGCATCTAGCCATGCAGTCTCTATTTGCAAACATTTGTGTTACAATATGTGTCATTCTAAAGAGATCAGTGACTTCAATTGTGTTACTATGATTGATGCCACCTTTGCAATGAGACGGTTCGTGAAATTTCATGTGTCTGAAATAAAATAAAATACTTGGGGGCTCCTGCCCCTCCCTTAAAAATATGCTGGGAAATAATGAAAGTGAATTTAATTTAACCATAGTAAAAATGTTGCTCATAAAAGGGGAAATTATAGTTCAAAAATACATTAAAATGCATAGATATTTGTTAAAATGACACATTTGTTGCATGGCTAGCTGGTTAAGGATCCCTGTGTAATGTTTTTTGGGACACCTAAATTTCTAGCCATGCCCCTGACTGTAAGGGATATTGTTAGAAAATGGAAGCGTTTAGGAACAACAGCATCTCAGCCTCGAAGTGCAAGACCATGTAAAATCACAGAGTGGAGTTAATGGCTGCTAAGAAGCATGGTGTGTAAAAGTCGCCAACGCTCTGCTGAGTCCATGGCTGAAGAGTTGTAAAATTCCACTGGCATTAATGTACGAACAGAAACTGTGAGGGGGGGGCACCAAAGACCGGGTGCCCGTGGCCGAGTAGCTGAACATTTCCTGCCTGACTGCATTGCGCCAACTGTGAAGTTTGGTGGAGGAGGGATAATGGTATAGGGCTGTTTTTCAGGGTTTGGGCTAGGCCCCTTATCTACATTGAAGGCCAGACTGAATGCTTCAGCAGGCCCAGTCTTTTTGGACAATGCTATGCTTCCAACTTTGTGACAACAGTTTGGGGGAAAGGCCGTTTTCTAATCCAACATGATTGTGCCCCAGTGCAAAAAACAAGGACTAGGTTTGATGAGTTCGGTGTAGAAGAACTTGTCTGGCCTGCACAGAGCCCTGACCTTAACCCTATGAAGTACTGTTGGGATAAACTGGAACAGAGATTGTGAGCCAGGTCTTTTTGTCCAACATCAGTGCCATAGATGCTCATAGATGCTCTGAGGAATGAATGGACACAAATTCCCTCAGAAACCCTCCAAAACTGTGTGGAAAGCCTTCCAAGAAGAGTGGAGGCTGTCGTAGCTACTGAAGGGGCCAACTCCATATTAAAGTACATGTATGTTTACACTGCATTGCTTGAGTCTGCATTGAAGATGTGCACCGTTGATGCACCACATAGAAGCAGGGCAAGTAGCCATGATGTTTATGTGAAATGTATTTAAAAGTAAGTCTGTCTCATCTTAATTCCTACTGCAAGTCCTCCTGAGTAAAAGCAGTGAAAGCAGTGTCAAAACAAAGCTAAACTGATAGAGTACACTACAGTAATATGAGTACGTGTTGTCAAAGAAGTTTGTTGATTGATACTGTGCAGTGGAAACACTTTAGGTAGTTCTTAAATGAGCTTACAGACA